>NC_135233.1:376868546-377176046 GCF_051348905.1 Ranitomeya variabilis | reverse complement strand
GTGAAGGACTCTGGTGACTTTTTATCAGTCCTACGGGCATTAGATTGGCAACCCACTTTTTCTTTGGTCTCAATAGATATTGTAAACTTGTATACACGTATCCCCCAAGATAAAGGCATCGAAGCTATTCGCATTATTTTGCAAAACTGCAATAAGGACCAAGACTTCATTGATTTCATCACTGATAGCTTGGACTTTATTTTATCGCATAACGCATTTAAATTTATCAATAAATGGTTCCTTCAACGCACTGGAACTGCGATGGGGACACCCGTCGCATGCGTTTTTGCTAATTTATTTTTGGCAGTATTTGAGGAAAAGTACATCACCTCTATTACTAATCCGTTTTTGCGGTTCATACGTTCCTATCATAGATTTGCTGATGATGTCTTTATCGTGTGGGACAATTCTGAAAATGAATTTAACAAATTTGTTTCTTATCTCAATAATGTTAATGACGACAATATGCAATTTACTGCATGTTTTGGCGGTATGTCACTCGAGTTTTTGGACGTTAAAATTGAAATAGTAGAGAATAGAATTAATACGTCTGTACACAAAAAATCCACTGCAACAAATAGCCTATTACACTTTAAGAGCGCTCATCCATTTCACACAAAAAATAGCATTCCTTACAGCCAGATGATTAGGTATAGAAAAATTAACAATAACGAAATAACATTTAATAGACAGATTTCTGAACTTAAAGCTAATTTCCTGAGTAGGGATTACCCTCAAAAAATCTTGTCATCAGCTGAAAATAGAGTAAGGCAACTAACACAGACTGATCTATTAAAGAATCGCAAGAAGTCTGTATATGCCCCTAACGACAAAGCCAATAAGAAATTTGTGTTTACTTTTACACATAGCCCGATGGATAAAGCAATTTATGCAGCTATTAACAAAAATTGGCACTTACTGCAAACTGATAGAGAATTATCATCTTTAACAATAAGCCATCCAATCTTTGCTTACTAACGGTCAAAAAATTTAGGTGATATCCTTGTAAAAAATCGTTTAGTAACGAATGAAGGTACTAATTGGCTCAAAAAACTACAACCGACAGGTAACCACAAGTGTGGAAATTGTAGTTTTTGCCATCTTAGGCTTTTGGATAATCCCATTCATATTGGTCCCGTTTGTCACACAGTCCGACAGTTGATCACATGCAAAACTCAGTATGTTGTCTATTTAATAGTATGTCCATGCCAGTACTATTATATTGGTAAGACCATTCGCCCAATGTTCCACAGGTTTAGGGAGCATTGTAATTCCATCTCCACTGGCAAAGGATGTCCTCGCTTTATAAAACATATGCAGGACGTACATAACGCAAATCCGAATGTATTGCGCTTTGCAGGAATAGAGGTTGTAAAAAATCCCCAGAATGGAGGAGATCGGGGTAAGATACTTTTACAACGCGAAGCGAGGTGGATTATGGAAACTAAAGCGCAGGGAGCCACCGGACTAAATGACAAACTCGATATGTCTATTTTCTTATAATAAGCCAGATTAAGAACATGTATAAAGTAAAGACATTGATCTATTGTACTTATCAGCATGATTTGGTGTTCATATTCGAATATGTTTTTAATTGTTTCACCTGTTCACAAAGCTGTCTAGTTTCCTATATAGGACATGACGTTTTTAATTAATGCACCTGGACCCGTGGAAGCGCACCGGCGCGAAACGGCCGTCGTCCTTTCGTCTCCTCTTGTACCCTCTCCCTCACCAGCCGCCTCTCCACATCATGTTTGTGCCTTTGTATTTTGAATAAAGGACATCATTGCACAGCAAGACCAGGGTGAGTGCCACTTCTTTTTTCTTCTCTTGTTTGGATCCATTCATTTATATGGTTTCGTATTTAATTGTCTTTTGGGACATATATTCATATCGGTCTCATGTCTGCTTTATGGTGAGGGATTGCTGGGTTCATTTGGATCTGTGGCATTAGGGGCTTGCTCAGCTGGCAGCACGGGGTATTTAGCATTTCCATTGTTACTGCTTTAAATTTGCTGTCGGATTTGGTGCCCTATGTATCATCTGCACATATTGTATGCACTGTCACATTGATCCCTATTCTTGTGTCCTGGGGGATGTGGGTTGGTCCGCTTAGTTTTTAAATGTTTTTAACCGTTTGTCCTCTTTATTGCCTCTGTCTGTAGCAATATGTACAAATAAAATTTATTGTGCATGGTTGATCCCATTGTGTGCATATCTTTTTCTTTGGTTTTCTTCTATTGAGCATCATGTGTGGCATTATACAGTATGGAGCATCATGCGGGGCTGTTATACAGTATTGAACATCATGTGTGGCTATTATACAGTATGGAGCATCATGTGTGGCCATTATACAGTATTGAGCATCATGTGTGGCCATTATACAGTATGGAGCATCATGTGTGGCATTATACAGTATGAAGCATCATGTGGGGCTATTATACAGTATGAAGCATCATGTGGGGCCATTATACAGTATGGAGCATCATGTGTGGCTATTATACAGTATTGAGCATCATGTGTGGCATTATACAGTATGGAGCATCATGTGTGGCATTATACAGTATGGAGCATCATGTGGGGCTATTATACAGTATGGAGCATCATGTGGGGCCATTATACAGTATGGAGCATCATGTGTGGCCATTATACAGTATGGAGCATCATGGGTGGCCATTATACAGTATTGAGCATCATGTGTGGCCATTATACAGTATTGAGCATCATGTGTGGCATTATACAGTATGGAGCATCATGTGTGGCATTATACAGTATGGAGCATCATGTGGGGCTATTATACAGTATGGAGCATCATGTGAGGCCATTATACAGTATTGAGCATCATGTGGGGCCATTATACAGTATTGAGCATCATGTGTGGCATTATACAGTATGAAGCATCATGTGTGGCATTATACAGTATGGAGCATCATGTGGGGCCATTATGCAGTATGGAGCATCATGTGTGGCCATTATACAGTATTGAACATCATGTGTGGCATTATACAGTATGGAGCATCATGTGTGGCATTATACAGTATGGAGCATCATGTGGGGCTATTATACAGTATGGAGCATCATGTGGGGCCATTATACAGTATGGAGCATCATGTGGGGCCATTATACAGTATGGATCATCATGTGTGGCATTATACAGTATGGAGCATCATGTGGGGCTATTATACAGTATGGAGCATCATGTGGGGCCATTATACAGTATGGAGCATCATGTGGGGCCATTATACAGTATGGATCATCATGTGTGGCATTATACAATATTGAGCATCATGTGTGGCATTATACAGTATGGAGCATCATGTGTGGCATTATACAGTATGGAGCATCATGTGTGGCATTATACTGTATGGAGCATCATGTGGGGCTATTATACAGTATTGAGCATCATGTGTGGCCATTATACAGTATGGAGCATCATGTGGGGCTGTTATACAGTATTGAGCATCATGTGTGGCCATTATACAGTATGGAGCATGTGTGGCCATTATACAGTATTGAGCATTATGTGTGGCCATTATACAGTATGGAGCATCATGTGTTGCATTATACAGTATGGAGCATCATGTGTGGCCATTATACAGTATTGAGCATCATGTGTGGCCATTATACAGTATTGAGCATCATGTGTGGCCATTATACAGTATGGAGCATCATGTGTGGCATTATACAGTATGGAGCATCATGTGGGGCTATTATACAGTATGGAGCATCATATGTGGCCATTATACAGTATTGAGCATCATGTGTGGCATTATACAGTATGGAGCATCATGTGTGGCATTATACAGTATGGAGCATCATGTGGGGCCATTATACAGTATGGAGCATCATGTGGGGCCATTATACAGTATTGAGCATTATGTGTGGCCATTATACAGTATGGAGCACTGTGTGGGCATTTTTTTTGTTTATAATTATTGTTTATGAAGCAGTGTGATTAGCAGTGCTAAATGGGTGTGATTGAGACATGGATATAGGTGTGACTAGTTGTGAAATGGGTGTGGTCAGAGGCGTGGCCTAAAAAGTGCAGCAAAATTTAGCCCTATTTCGCCTCCTTCAAAAGTTGGGAGGTATGGTACCACATTTGCCAGATCACAGCAAGTGCTGCAAATCCCATAGGGAATAAATGAGGCCAAACGCAGTGTTGCCGTAAGCGATCCATTACGCAGCAGAAGCCGAAAAACTGCCGGTTCTGCTGCAAAAGGCTGCTTTCACATCAGCGATTTTTGCCAAAAGTCACTGCCGATAGTGTCATACTCACCAATGGGGGAGGCAGCACTAAAAGTGCCTAGGGCAGCAGAAACTCTAAATACGGCCCTGAATGTATGTACACAGTGACTGCATCATTAGAAAAGTGAGTGCAGCTCCGGAGTATAATACAGGATTGTAGTGAAAATATGTATTTGTAGTTGATGTATGACTGGCAGTAAATTAGCATCTGCTCTTAGGGTACTGTCACACAGTACCATTTTGATCGCTACGACGGCACGATCCGTGACGTCGCAGCGATCGTATGATTATCGCTCCAGCGTCGTAGACTGCGGTCACACGTTGCAATCACGGCGCTGGAGCGATGCCGAAGTCCCCGGTAACCAGGGTAAACATCGGGTAACTAAGCGCAGGGCCGCGCTTAGTAACCCGATGTTTACCGTGGTTACCAGCGTAAACGTAAAAAAACAAACAGTACATACTTACATTCCGGTGTCTGTCCCCGGCGTTCTCCTTCTCTCCACTGTGTAAAAGCGCCATAGCCGGCAAGCACAGCGGTGACGTCAGACGTCACCGCTGTGCTCGCTTTCCGGCTGGCAGACGCTCACACAGTGGAGAGAAGCTGAGACGCTGGAGGACAGACACCGGAATGTAAGTATGTACTGTTTGTTTTTTTACGTTTACGCTGGTAACCAGGGTAAACATCGGGTTACTAAGCGCGGCCCTGCGCTTAGTAACCCGATGTTTACCCTGGTTACAAGCGAACACATCGCTGGATCGCTGTCACACACAACGATCCAGCGATGTCAGCGGGTGATCAAGCGACGAAAGAAAGTTCCACACGATCTGCTACGACGTACGATTCTCAGCAGGATCCCTGATCGCTGCTGCGTGTCAGACACTGCGATATCGTAACGATATCGCTAGAACGTCACGAATCGTACCGTCGTAGCGATCAAAATGGTACTGTGTGACAGTACCCTTAGGCTGCAGCTTTTCACAAAGGTCATAACCTATGTTATCTGGAGAGAAGGCAGTTTTCCTGGTCGCAGGGTCTCAGACCCCAGGGTGTCTTCCTGAGAACCCACAGAATTGGAACCATTTCACACCTCTGATGCCTTTGAAGGAAGATGCCAAATGGGACCTAGTGCAGCCTGACTCTTTCTATTTACTATGGGAAGGAAAGGTTACGACAAAGAGCGTTTAGAGAAAAAATAATGTATTCATTGATAAAGTAGCCATGGTCCAGTCACAAAATAGAAATTAGAATATTAACATGAAAGGCTGGTCTAGAGATCTGATTTCCAGGCTAAGCTTTCAAATTGGGCCCTACACAAAGAAAGTTGTTCACAGATTGATGGCAGCTAAATTTATATAATTTATACAATGTGATTTTCTGGATTTTATTTTTTATATTCTATCTCTCAATGTTAAAATTAACCTACCCTTAAAATTATAGACTGTTCATATCTTTGTTAGTGAGCAAATGTACAAAATCAGCAAGAGATCAAATACTTATTTCCCCCACTGTATGCCCAGACAGATTGTTTTGCTTCTCCTTGAAGGCCATTTGTACATTCACTCTATTACTGTTTCTTTTTAGTGTGTATTGCAGCCCCTACACCTGAATGTGATCTGAATAAAATAACCATTGCTGGTGGGAATTACACAGTGACTAATGGAGGAAATGTTGGCAGTACGGTGGAGTACAGCTGCCCTCAAGGAATGTACCCGCACCCGTCCTTCTCACGGGAATGCCTCTACACTGGTCGGTGGACGGACGAGAAAGTGAAGGTGCAATGTAGAGGTAACTGACTATAGGTGTCTGTTTACTGAGACCCGGTGAGTAGTGTTGAGCATTCCGATACCGCAAGTATCGGGTATCGGCCGATACTTGCGGTATCTGAATTCAGATACCGAGATCCGATACTTGCCGCATATCGGATACCGGAATCGGAAGTTCCCAGGATTCAAACTGCATGAATTCAGCCAATGAGGAATGATTCTGAGTGTGGGCACATCCTGTTCAGCATGGTGGGCATGTAACTACTGGCAAGGCTGTGATTGGCTGCTGAAATGATGTCATGCTGCAGTTTAAAAGTCGCTGGCGCCATTTTGCGCTCACTCTGCTGTGAATTCAGTTAGTGACAGGACGCTGTGTGCTGACTGAGGGCCAGTTGAGATAGCGATTTGCTTCATTGTTCTTTTCCAAGGCTAATTTAGCAACCGCTGTGTTCACCTACTAATCACCTTGCTTTTGCCTTGCAGCGCTGTTTTCACAGCGATCTGCAAGGTCTGTGTGTGTGTGTGTGTGTGTGTGCAGCCCACTCTCTAGTCTGTGTGCAGCCATAGGCCATAGCTGGTTGTATTCAGTTCAGGGAGGGTGGTTCACTGCCTCATACTGTTCTATTTTCTTTTTTTTTTTTTTCAAGTAGTGAAGGCTGCTGCACATTTTTTCTAATAATTCCTATTAGTGACTTTCCACCCGTATCCAGCTAAATTGTGGAAAAACACTAGATAGGATAACGTAGAGGAGTATTTTTTTTGGGCCTTGCAGCGCCGCTTACGGCTGTCTGCACGGTCTCCGTGTGACTGCAGCTCGCCCTGTAGTCTGTGTGCAGCCATAGCCGGTTGTATCCAGCTCAGGGTGCGTCACTGCGTCATACCGTAAAATCCATTTTCCTTTTTTTTAAGTAGTGCAGGCTGCTGCACATTTTTTCAAAAAATTCCTATTAGTGTCTTTCCACCCGTATCCAGCTAAATTGTGGAAAAACACTACATAGGATAACATAGAGGAGTGTTTTTGGGGCCTTGCAGCGCCATTTACGGCTGTCTGCACGGTCTCCGTGTGACTGCAGCTCGCCCTGTAGTCTGTGTGCAGCCATAGCCGGTTGTATCCAGCTCAGGGTGCGTCACTGCGTCATACCGCAAAATCCATTTTCCTTTTTTTTAAGTAGTGCAGGCTGCTGCACATTTTTTCAAAAAATTCCTATTAGAGTCTTTCCACCCGTATCCAGCTAAATTGTGGAAAAACACTACATAGGATAACGTAGAGGAGTGTTTTTGGGGCCTTGCAGCGCCGTTTACGGCTGTCTGCACGGTCTCCGTGTGACTGCAGCTCTCCCTGTTGTCAGTTCAGCCCCCACTAAATAAATAAATAATAAAGTTCACCAAACACACCACTTTACATTTGTGTAGGCCACATTAGCTCATATTAAAGTCTAGTCCACACTTTAGAAAATTAGTGTTTTTTATACCTGTTAGGAGCTGTTCAGGAATAAGCACACAAAGCTGTTAGTACTTTTCTGCTTATCTTTATCAGTCAACCAAGATGAAGAAGGCAGGGAGTAAGGCATGTGGGCGTGGGCGCGGAGCAGGGAGAGGACGTGGGGATTCTGTGCCTGCTGCGGGCACCGGTGACTCATCATCACCCAGTTTCAGCAGGGAACAGTCCTTCATGCGCAGCTTTGTCGTAGAGCGCAGTACACCGCTGCTGCGTGAAGACCAAATTGAAGCCGTTGTCGGATGGATGGCAGCTAACACATCGACTTCAATTAGTGCCACATCCTCTCAGACATAGAGCACTGGAGAGCACCCATCTGTCTCTTCACCACCTGCCAAATTGCCCAGGCAGACAGAGAGCCCAGGACAGGAGCCGTCTCTACTTCTGTTCTCTGAATCTCTTGGCTTGGAAACAGGGGGCCAGCCAAGCAGCATTGGAGAAATGGAAGAAGAGGCAGTGTGCAGTGATGCCCAACAGCTTTTTCTCTCTGAGTCTGAAGAGGCGGGTGGGCCAGTGCCTCCGGTCACCACAACGCAGGACGCATCCGCTGATGACACTCAGGTGCCACTTTCTGGTGCGTGCTCTGCTGCTGAGACTACCCAGGAGGAGCAGTTGGTGGCAGAGGGTAGTGTAGATGATGAGGTCCTTGACCCATCTTGGCGTGAGGGACAGGAAGGTGGTGGGAGCAGCTCTGAGGAAGAGATTCCCCGAACGGGCCAAAGAGGGAGAGGGAGGGGGAAGACTGCGGATCCCGTAGCCTCCACTTTGGCACCCGTTAGGAGCATGTCTCTTCCAAAAGCCAAAAAGGGCGCTCCCAAGACTTGCAGTGCCTGGTCCTTTTTTGACACAGCTGCAGATGACATTTGCTATGTCAAATGCAAGGTGTGTCATCACAAAGTCAAAAGAGGGAGAAATGTCAGCAACCTCAATACCTCCAACATGTGGAAACATGTGCGGAACAGGCACGCGGTGGAGTTACAAAAACACACTGAAGAGCTAGGCCAACCAACAGCGGCAGCTACCACCTCTTCAGCTCGTGTTGCCTCTTCCTCCAGCTCACACGCAGCTGGTTCGGCTTCCTCCCAGGATCGCCGTGGAAGAACCTCTGGCACTGTTGTCCAGAGACCCACTGTAATTCCACCCGCAGCAACACGTTCCCAGTTATCCTCACACTCCCAGGCCAGTCTACAGCCATCGGTAGTACAGGCATGGGAGAAAAGGCGGCCTTTCTCGGCAAACCACCCACGAGCACAGGCTCTGACTGCAGGCATTGCCAAACTTCTGTCACTGGAAATGCTGTCATTCAGGCTGATGGAGACTGACAGCTTCCGTGACTTGATGTCATTGGCAGTCCCACAGTACAATGTGCCCAGCCACTTTTATTTCAGCAGGCAAGCCGTCCCTGCCCTGCACAAGCATGTGGAGGGACACATAAAACACGCGCTACTGAACGCCGTCAGTAGCAAGGTCCACCTCACCACCGATGCGTGGACCAGTCAACATGGACAGGGGCGATACTTTTCCCTCACTGCCCATTGGGTTAATGTTGTTGAGCCGGGTACAGATCCTGCGAGTGGCGCAGGACGTGTCCTGCCCACTCCAAGGATTGCAGGAATCCAGTCTGTACGCATTGACTCCTCCTCTTACACAAGTTCCTCAGAATCATCGCTGCAGGAGCCGTCACAGTCCACCTCCACATGGACCCGTGAACGTTTACCAGTTACGACCGACATGAGCACAGCCGTGGCCAATCGTCAACAGGCCGTCTTGAAATTAATTTCTTTGGGGAATCGAAGCCACACAGCGCAGGAGCTCTGGAATGCCATCAAGCAGGAGAGCGATGTGTGGTTTGTGGAATCTCCAGCCAGGCATGGTAGTGTGTGATAATGGCCGAAATCTGGTGGCAGCTCTGGGCCTCGGCAACCTCACTCACATCCCATGTCTGGCACATGTGCTCAATTTGGTCGTGCAGAGTTTTTTGAGGGACTATCCGGATCTTGATGCACTGCTGCACAAGGTCCGCCTAGAGTGTGCTCACTTGCGGCGTTCCAGCACGGCAAAATCGCGCATTGCGGCTCTGCAGCACCGATTCCGCCTTCCGGAACATCGCATCATATGTGACCTACCTACCAGGTGGAATTCCACGTTACATATGTTGGAGCGGTTGTGTGAGCAGCAGCAAGCAGTAATGGAGTACCAGCTGCATCAGGCGCAAAGAAGTCGCACTCCGCGCCGTTCAGACTTCACAACCACAGAGTGGGCCACTATGAAGGACGTCTGCCAGGTTTTGCGTCCCTTCGATTATTCCACGCGGATGGCGAGTGCAGATGATGCACTAGTAAGCATGACTGTCCCCCTTATCTGCCTGCTTGACAAATCACTGCAAGCGCTAAGGGATGATGTTGTGGAAGAGGTGGAGGATGAGGATTCACCATTTCCATCATCTTCTGGACAGTCAGCGCCACGTCGTTCCTCACAAACGCGTAGGCAGGGGACACTTTGTGAGGAGGATGAGGAGGAGTCAATGGAGGAGGAAGACATCCGTCCAGAGGAGGGAGTTACACAATTGTCCAGTAGTCAGTGCGTACAGCGAGGGTGGGGTGATGACAAGCAGGCAGAGATCACGCCTCAAGCAGGGGACAGCGTTTCTTGGCCAGTTGGCAGTCTGCAGCACATGGTGGATTACATGCTGCAGTGCCTGAGAAACGACCGCCGCATCGCCCACATTCTCAACACGTCTGATTATTGGGTGTTCACCCTCCTTGATCCTCGCTACCGGGACAACGTAGAAAGCCTCATCACACCGTTGAACCGGGAGCGAAAAATGCGGGAGTACCAAGACACACTGGTGAATTCCATCATCTTCTCCAGTCCAACTGAGAGAAGTGCTGCTAGTGCATTACAAAGCAGCTCAGTGCGTCCAGGCAGTGGAGGAGGCTCTGCACAAAGAGGGAGCAGAAGCAGTGCCTCTGCCCAAGGCAAGACCAGTATGGCCCAACTGTGGCACAGTTTTGTGTGCCCGCCACAAAAGTCTACACCATCACAGACGGCTCCAGTCAGCAGGAGGCAACGGTTCCGTCAGATGGTGACAGACTACATGTCTTGCCCTCTTGCTGTACTCCCAGACAGCTCTTCCCCTTTCAAGTTTTGGGTCTCAAAGCTGGATACATGGCCAGAGCTAAGCCAGTATGCATTGGAGGTGCTGGCTTGCCCTGTGGCTAGTGTATTATCGGAACGCGTCTTTAGTGCTGCAGGTGGTGTACTAACTGACCGTCGCATGCGACTATCCTCCGATAACGTTGACCGGCTTACTTTCCTGAAAATGAACCAGGCCTGGATCTCGCAGGAATTTGCCACTCCTCTTCCTGATTAAATAATTAGGTGACTGTCTACAGTATCCAGGTCTCCTGTTGTGTTCAACTTTCTACCACCTGAACTTTAATTCCTGGGCTCCAACACCGCCAGTTGAGGCTCAGAAGTGCCGTCTGCATAGTCAAAACATACGACCCAGTGTTATTGGGTGTCAGTAACGTCAGCTGATCCCCCGCTGTGTAGCCGGCAATGTGTCCTGCGACCGCCACGCTGACACAACAACTGAAATGTAAGGGAACCTGTCCCCCCCCCCTCAGGCGTTTGTTACTGAAAGAGCCACCTTGTGCAGCAGTAATGCTGCACAAGGTAAAGGTAGCTATTTTTGTTTAGCTCCTTGCACATGCAGAACTTAACACTTATAAAATGTGTCCACTGATACCGTAAAACCGTCCCGGAGGTGGGACTTTCCTTCATAATGTGACACAGCACAGCCATCATTCTTACCCCCTTGGCGCCGTGCGCCGGCTCCTCAGCGTTGTTTGATTCTGTCCCGAAGCCTGCGCTGTTATGTTATCCCTTGGCCAGGCACACTTAGCGCTGACCCTCTTCTGACATCATTTGGTGTCAGGCTGACTGCGCCTGTGCGTCCTCGCTGGCCGAGATCCCGCCTCGCAGTGTCTTCTGATTTAATCACACTGCGGGCCTGGGATCCATGGGCATGCACAGTGCATATCTTCACCTCCGCCTCTCACTCATCTCCCTTTGCCTTCTTCAGACTGTGCGCCAGCTGATCCCTAATAGCATGCCACGGCCGTGACACCGCACAGTCTGAAGAAGCCGGAAAGAGGGGAGTGAGAGGCGAGGATATGCACTGCGCATGGCCACGGATCCCAGGCCCGCGGTGGGATTACATTAGACGACACTGTGAGGCGGGCTCTCGGCCAGCGCGGCTGCACAGGCGCAGCCAGACTGACACCAAATGATGTCAGAAGATGGGCAGCGCTAAGTGTGCCTGGCCAAGGGATAACATAACAGTGCAGGCTCCGGGACGGAATCAAACAACGCTGAGGAGCCGGGGCACGGCGCCAAGGGGGTAGGAATGACGGCTGTGCTGCATCATATTACGAAGGAAAGTCCCACCTCCGGGACGGTCTCACGGTATCAGGGGACACATTTTATAAGTGTTTAGTTCTGTGTTTGCAAGGAGCATAATGAAAAGAGACACCTTTTCCTTTTGCATCCTTTGTGCTGCACAAGCTGGCTCTTTCAGCTACAAACGCCTTGGGGGGGGTTAAAGGTTCCCTTTCGATTTTCTCCAATCAGGCTTCGGCCTACACTGTGTTCCTCTGCTCCTCCTGTTGTCCCTGGGCTCCAACACCGCTAGTTGTTTCCTGGAAGTGCTGTCCGCACAGTCAACACTTGCTGCCGTGTTATTGGGGTTCAGTAACGTCAGCTGCTCCCCTGCTGTGTGTGCTGCAATACCTCCTATCTGCTCCTCCTGCTGTCCCTGGGCTCCAACACCGCTAGTTGTTGCCTGGAAGTGCTGTCCGCACAGTCAACAGTCGCTCCTCTGTTATTGGGGTTCAGTAACGTCAGCTGTTCCCCAGCTGTGTGTGTGGAAATCCCTCCTATCTCCTCCACCTCCTCCTCCTGCTATCCCTGGGCTCCAACACCGCTAGTTGTTGCCTGGAAGTGCTGTCCGCACAGTCAACAGTCGCTCCTCTGTTATTGGGGTTCAGTAACATCAGCTGTTCCCCAGCTGTGTGTGTGGCAATCCCTCCTATCTCCTCCACCTCCTCCTCCTGCTGTCCATGGGCTCCAACACCGCTAGTTGTTGCCTGGAAGTGCTGTCCGCACAGTCAACAGTCGCTCCTCTGTTATTGGGGTTCAGTAACGTCAGCTGTTCCCCAGCTGTGTGTGTGGCAATCCCTCCTATCTCCTCCACCTCCTCCTCCTGCTGTCCCTGGGCTCCAACACCGCTAGTTGTTGCCTGGAAGTGCTGTCCGCACAGTCAACAGTCGCTCCTCTGTTATTGGGGTTCAGTAATGTCAGCTGTTCCCCAGCTGTGTGTGTGGCAAGCCCTCCTATCTCCTCAACCTCCTCCTCCTGCTGTCCATGGGCTCCAACACCGCTAGTTGTTGCCTGGAAGTGCTGTCCGCACAGTCAACAGTCGCTCCTCTGTTATTGGGGTTCAGTAACGTCAGCTGTTCCCCAGCTGTGTGTGTGGCAATCCCTCCTATCTCCTCCACCTCCTCCTCCTGCTGTCCCTGGGCTCCAACACCGCTAGTTGTTGCCTGGAAGTGCTGTCCGCACAGTCAAAAGTCGCTCCTCTGTTATTGGGGTTCAGTAACGTCAGCTGTTCCCCAGCTGTGTGTGTGGCAATCCCTCCTATCTCCTCCACCTCCTCCTCCTGCTGTCCCTGGGCTCCAACACCGCTATTTGTTGCCTGGAAGTGCTGTCCGCACAGTCAACAGTCGCTCCTCTGTTATTGGGGTTCAGTAACGTCAGCTGCTCCCCTGCTGTGTGTGCTGCAATACCTCCTATCTGCTCCTCCTGCTGTCCCTGGGCTCCAACACCGCTAGTTGTTGTCCGGAAGTGCTGTCCGCACAGAGCCAAACACCTCGCCAATGTGTTAGTGGGGTTCAGTAATGCCTGCTGCTCCCCTGCTGTGTATACGGCAACGTGTCATGCGACCGCCACGCAGGCACAACAACTTAAATTTAAGGGAACCTGTCCCCCCCCCAGGCGTTTCTTACTGAAAGAGCCACCTTGTGCAGCAGTAATGATGCAAAAGGAAAAAGTGCCTCTTTTCGTGGTGCTCCTTGCACATGCTGAACCTAACACTTATGAAATGTGTCCCCTCACACCGTTAAACCGTCCGGTAGGTGGAACTTTCATTTGTCATGTGACGCAGCACAGCCGTCATTCTTACCCCCTTGGCGCCGTGCGCCGCCTCCTCAGCGTTGTTTGAATCTGTCCCAGAGCCTGCGCTGTTATGTTAGCCCTTGGACATGCACACTTAGCGCTGCCCGTCTTCTGACATTATTTGGTGTCAGGCTGGCTGCTCCTGTGCGGCCGCGCTGGACGAGATCCCGCCTCGTAGTGTCTTCTGATTTAATCCCACTGCGGGCCTGTGATCCATGGACATGCGCAGTGCATATCTTAACCTCCGCCTCTCACTCATCTCCCTACGCCTTCTTCAGACTGTGCAACATCAGCTGATCCCTAATAGCATGCCACGGCCGTGACGCCGCACAGTCTGAAGAAGCCGTAGGGAGGGGAGTGAGAGGCGAGGATATGCACTGCTCATGCCCATGGATCACAGGTCCGCAGAGTGATTACATTAGATGACACAGCGAGGCGGGATCTTGGCCAGTGCGGCCGCACAGGCGCAGCCAGCCTGACACCAAATGATGTCAGAAGACGGGCAGCGCAAAATGTGTGCATGGCCAAGGGCTAACATAACAGCGCAGGCTCCGGGACAGATTCAAACAACGCTGAGGAGGCGGCGCACGGCGCCAAGTGGGTAAGAATGACGGCTGTGCTGCGTCACATGACAAATGAAAGTTCCACCTACCGGACGGTTTAACGGTGTGAGGGGACACATTTCATAAGTGTCAAGTACAGCGTTTGCAAGGACCATAATTTAAAGAGCTAAGTTTACCTTTTCCAGCATTAGTGCTGTACAAGATGGCTCTTTCAGCTACAAACGCCTTGGGGGGGGGTTAAAGGTTCCCTTTCAACTTGCTCCAGTGCAGGCTTCGGCCTACACTCTGCTCCTCCTGCTGACCCTGGGCTCTAACACCGCCAGTTGGCGCCCGGAAGTGCTAGCTGCACAGAGAAAAACACCAGCCAATGTGTCAGTGGGGTTCAGCAACGCCAGCTGTTCCCCTGCTGTGTAGCCGGCAACGTGTCCTGCAAACGCCACGCAGACACAAAGCTGCCGCCAGTGCAGGCTTTGGCCTACACTCTGCTCCCTCTGCTCCTGCTGACCCTGGGCTCTAACACCGCCAGTTGGCACCCCGAAGTGCTAGCTGCAGAGAAAAACACCCGCCAATGTGTCAGTGGGGTTCAGCAACGCCAGCTGTTCCCCTGCTGTGTAGCCGGCATCGTGTCCTGCAACAGCCACGCAGACACAAGAACTGAAATTTAAGGGAACCTGTCCCCCCCCCTAGGCGTTTGTATGTATAACAGCCACCTTGTACAGCAGTAATGCTGCATTTGTACAAGGTGGCTCATTAAGTTACTCTCCTTGCACACGCCGAACGAAACACGTCTAAAATGTGTCCCCTGAGACCATTAAACCGTCCCTGAGGTGTGACTTTCCTTTGTAATGACACGCTGCAACCCCCTTGGTAGCGCTGCCCGTCTTCTGGCATCCTTGGTTGGCTGGCTGCGCCTCTGCGGACGCCCTGCCCGACACAATGCCCCTCGGTGTCTTATTTATTTTGACTGCGAGGGTGTGATTGATGGGCATGAGCAGTGCCTATCTTCGCCTGGCACTTATCTCCTTCCGCCTTCTTCACACTGTGCGGCCTCATGGCCGTGGCATGCCATAAGGGATCAGCTGGCGCCGCACAGTCTGAAGCAGGTGTAAGGACCCGAGTGAAAGGCGAACATATGTACTGCGCAAGGCCATGAATCCCAGCCCCGCAGTGTTTTAACAATGTAAAGACACTGCGGGGCTGGGATTCATGGGCATCGCGAACCGCACCGGCCGACATTAAATGATGTCAGAAGACGGACAGCGCATGGCCAAGGGATAACGCAACAGCGCAGACTCCTGTACATCAGAATGCGATGCTCAGGAGGCCGCGCCAAGCACCAAGTTGGTATTTTTGCCAGCTGTGCTGCGTCTCATTACGAAGGGAACTCCCGCCTCCAAGACAGATTGACTGCATAAGGGCCAAAATGTTGTACGTGTTTCATTCAGCTTGTGAAAGGAACAAAATTAAAAGAGCAACCTTTGACTTTTGCAGCACTACTGCTGCATAAGGTGTGGCTCTTCTAGTTTGTAACACCTGAGGGGGGGTTAAAGGTTACCTTTAAAATTGGTTCAATTAGGCTTCGGCCTACACTCTGCTCCCTCTGCTCCTGCTGACCCTGGGCTCTAACAACGCCAGTTGGTGCCCGGAAGTGCTGGCTGCACAGAGAAAAACACCCGCCAATGTGTCAGTGGGGTTCAGTAACGCCAGCTGTTCCCCTGCTGTGTAGCCGGCAACGTGTCCTAGAAAAGCCACGCAGACACAAAACTGGCGCCAGTGCAGGCTTCGGCCTACACTCTGCTCCCCCTGCTCCTCCTGCTGACCCTGGGCTCTAATACCGCCAGTTGGCACCCGGAAGTGCTAGCTGCACAGAGAAATACACCAGCCAATGTGTCAGTGGGGTTCAGTAACGCCAGCTCTTCCCCCGCTGTGTAGCCGGCAACGTGTCCTGCAAAAGCCACACAGACACAAAGCTGCCGCCAGTGCAGGCTTCGGCCTACACTCTGCTCCCTCTGCTCCTCCTGCTGACCCTGGGCTCTAACACCGCCAGTTGTCGCCCGGGAGTGCTAGCTGCACAGAGAAAAACACCAGCCAATGTGTCAGTGGGGTTCAGTAACGCCAGCTGTTCCCCTGCTGTGTAGCCAGCATCGTGTCCTGCAAACGCCACGCAGACACAAGAACTGAAATTGAAGGAAACCTGTCCCCCTACCCCAGGCGTTGGCATGTATAACAGCCACCTTGTACAGCAGTAATGCTGCATTTGTACAAGGTGGCTCATTAAGTTACTCTCCTTACACACGTCGAACGCAACACGTCTAAAATGTGTCCCCTAAGACCATTAAACCGTCCCTGAGGTGTGACTTTCCTTTGTAATGACACGCTGCACCCCCCTTGGTAGCGCTGCCCGTCTTCTGACATCATTGTTTGGCTGGCTGCGCCTCTGCGGCCGCCCTGCCCGACACAACGCCCCTCAGTGTCTTATTTATTTTGACTGCGAGGGTGTGATTGACGGGCATGAGCAGTGCATATCTTTGCCTGTTGTCACTCATCTCCTTCCGCCTTCTTCAGACTGTACTGCTTCATGGCCGTGGCATGCGATAAGGGATCAGCTGACGCCGCACAGTCTGAAGCAGGTGTAAGGACCCGAGTGTGAGAGGCGAACATATCGACTGCGCAAGGCCATGAATCCCAGCCCCGCAGTGTGAAACAATGTAAAGACACTGCTGTGCTGGGATTCATGGGCATCATGAATCGCACCAGCCGACATGAAATGATGTCAGAAGACGGGCAGCACAAACAGCGCATGGCCAAGGGATAACACAACAGCGCAGACTCCTGTACAGCTAATAACAACGCTCAGGCGACTGCGCCCAGCACCAAGGTGGTATTTTTGACAGCAGTGCTGCGTCTCATTAAGAAGGAAAGTCACGCCTCCAAGACAGTTTGACTGTATAAGGGGCTAAATGTTATACGTGTTTCATTCAGCGTCTGCAAGATTCAAAACTTAAAGAGCAACCTTTGACTTGTGCAGCATTACAGCTGCACAAGGTGTGGCTCTTCTAGTTTGAAACACCTGAGGGGGGGTTAAAGGTTACCTTTAAAATTGGTTCAATTAGGCTTCAGCCTACACTCTGCTCCTCCCGCAGAGCCTGGGCTCTAACACCGCCAGTTGGCGCCCGGGAGTGCTAGCTGCACAGAGCCAAACACCTCGCCAATGTGTCAGTGGGGTTCAGCAACGCAAGCTGTTCCCCTGCTGTGTAGCCGGCAACGTGTCCTGCAAACGCCACGCAGACACAAACCTGCCGCCAGTGCAGGCTTCGGCCTACACTCTGCTCCCTCTCCTCCTGCTGACCCTGGGCTCTAACACCGCCAGTTGGTGCCCGGAAGTGCTAGCTGCACAGAGCAAAACACCCGCCAATGTGTCAGTGGGGTTCAGCACCGCCAGCTGTTCACCTGCTGTGTAGCCGGCAACGTGTCCTGCAAAAGCCACGCAGACACAAAGCTGCCGCCAGTGCAGGCTTCGGCCTACACTCTGCTCCCTCTCCTCCTGCTGACCCTGGGCTCTAACACCGCCAGTTGGCGCCCGGAAGTGCTGGCTGCACAGAGAAAAACACCAGCCAATGTGTCAGTGGGGTTCAGCACCGCCAGCTGTTCCCCTGCTGTGTAGCTGGCAACGTGTCCTGCAAAAGCCACGCAGACACAAGAACTGAAATTGAAGGGAACCTGTCCCCCCCCCAGGCGTTTGTATGTATTAGAGCCACCTTGTACAGCATTCATGCTGCATTTGTGCAAGGTGGCTCATAAACTTATTCTCCTTGCACAGGTGGAACTGAACACATCTAAAATGTGTCCCCTGAGACCATTAAAACGTCCCTCAGGTGTGACTTTCCTTTGTAATGACACGCTGCACCCCCCTTGGTAGCGCTGCCCGTCTTCTGACATCATTGTTTGGCTGGCTGCGCCTCTGCGGCCGCCCTGCCCGACACAACGCCCCTCGGTGTCTTATTTATTTTGACTGCGAGGGTGTGATTGACGGGCATGAGCAGTGCATATGTTCGCCTGTCACTCATCTCCTTCCGCCTTCTTCAGACTGTGCGGCTTCATGGCCGTGGCATGCGATAAGGGATCAGCTGATGCCGCACAGTCTGAAGCAGGTGTAAAGACCCGAGTGAGAGGCGAACATATGTACTGCGCAAGGCCATGAATCCCAGCCCCGCAGTGTGAAACAATGTAAAGACACTGCTGGGCTGGGATTCATGGGCATCGCGAACCGCACCAGCCGACATGAAATGATGTCAGAAGACGGGCAGCGCATGGCCAAGGGATAACGCAACAGCGCAGACTCCTGTACTGCAAAATGCGATGCTCAGGAGGCCGCGCCAAGCACCAAGGTGGTATTTTTGCCAGCTGTGCTGCGTCTCATTAAGAAGGGAACTCCCTCCTCCAAGACAGTTTTGACTGTATAAGGGCCTAAATGTGGTTCGTGTTTCATTCAGCGTGTGCAAGGAACAAAATTAAAAGAGCAACCTTTGACTTGGGCAGCATTACTGCTGCCCAAGGTGTGGCTCTTCTAGTTTGTAACACCTGAGGGGGGGTTAAAGGTTACCTTTAAAATTGGTTCAATTAGGCTTCGGCCTACACTCTGCTCCCTCTCCTCCTGCTGTCCCTGGGCTCTAACACTGCCAGTTGGTGCCCGGAAGTGCTGGCTACACAGAGCAAAACACCCACCACTCTGTCAGTGGGGTTCAGCACCGCCAGCTGTTCCCCTGCTGTGTAGCTGGCAACGTGTCCTGCAAAAGCCACGCAGACACAAAGCTGCCGCCAGTGCAGGCTTCGGCCTACACTCTGCTCCCTCTCCTCCTGCTGACCCTGGGCTCTAACACCGCCAGTTGGCGCCCGGAAGTGCTAGCTGCACAGAGCAAAACACCCGCCAATGTGTCAGTGGGGTTCAGCACCGCCAGCTGTTCCCCTGCTGTGTAGCTGGCAACGTGTCCTGCAAATGCCACGCAGACACAACAGACCTCCAAATGCCTCCAGTGCAGGCTTCGGCCTACACTCTGCTCCCCCTGCTGACCCTTTGCTCCAACCCCACTAGTTGGGGCTGTAAGAAGACAAGCTTGAATAGGTCCCCATCCTGGTTCCAGTACCGTCAGCTGGTTCCGGGCAGAGCCTTTGGCTCAGGTGCCTCCCTCTGGGTATCCGAGTTCCATCAACGTCAGGTGGTCCTTGGTAGTGCTTTCAGGCACGAGTACCTCCTGCTTAGTAACCGGGTTCCAGTAACGTCAGCTGGTCCTCGGTAGTTCCATTGGCTCTTGGACCTTCGGCTACCCATCCGGGTTCCAGTACCGTCAGCTGGTTCTCGGCAGTGTCTTTTGCTCTTGTACCTTCTGCTCCCCATCCTGGTTCCAGTACCGTCAGCTGGTTCCGGGCAGAGCCTTTGGCTTAGGTGCCTCCCTCTGGGTATCTGAGTTCCACCAACGTCAGGTGGTCCTTGGTAGTGCTTTCAGGCACGGGTACCTCCTGCTTAGTAACCGGGTTCCAGTAACGTCAGCTGGTCCTCGGTAGTTCCATTGGCTCTTGGACCTTCGGGTAGCCATCCGAGTTCCAGTTCCATCAGCTGTTTCTCGGCATTTTCTCAGCCTTCTTGTACCTTCTGCTACATTTCCAAGTTCAAGACCCTAAAGACGATGACCCGGAAGACCACCCCTAAGATGACGACGACACCAGAGACGACAACCACTGAGATGACGACGACCCTGGAGACGATGACCCTGAAGACCACCCCGATGACGACGACCCCGGAGACGACGACACTGGAGACGACGACGACATGGGAGACCGAGAAGCAGAAGAACAAGAGGCTGCAGAACAAAGAGCAGAAGAACATTAAGCATAACACAAAATATCAGAGCAAAAGATATTATCTAAATTATAAGCAGAAGAAGACTAAGCAGTGTATGGGGGTGAGTCCGTTCCTCCTCGTGGTGCCCCTGGATAAAGCCTGATGCTGCAGGCCAAACTGAACGCGGACAAATGTAACTCTTTTGTGACAGGCAGAACGGAAGGTGTAATCTTCAAACTTTTATAGATAACAATTACGGGAATGCCTGTCACAAATAAGAATATGATGAAGAACTTGAATATGAAGAAGAATAAGAGTTAAATAAAAAGAATATGAACAATGTAACAAAAAAAAATTATAGGTAGAAGATGAAGAAGAAGATGAATAAGGTGAAGAAGAACTTGATGTCAAAGATGCTGATGATGATGAAGAAAGTGTGGGAGAAGTAAAAAAGAGGGTGAAGGGCGTGGAAGTAGTGAAATATCAATATCTGACAAAATAAAAAAAATCTTAACATAGTCAATATCTTTGTAACTCCGAACGTCTTAAAAAAAAATTAAAATTCCTGCTATTCTATTTGATTGGGCTAAACCTCTATGCCTTTAATGTCTCCGCCACCTCCCCCAATACATCCTACATTATTCTTAGTTGTTTTCCTTCATGTAGAATGAACCTACAAGGAAAGAAAGGGTTTATTTTAATTCCGATATTTTCGTCCCATTGACTTGCATTGGTATCGGGTATCGGAATCGGCGAGATCCGATACTTTGCCGGTATCGGCCGATACTTTTCGATACCGATACTTTCCGATATCGGAAGGTATCGCTCAACACTACCGGTGAGGCTTATAGGCAACGACCAATAGCCGAGCTATAGGGGGAGCAGAGGTAGCAGTCACATCTGGACCTGGGCTCCTCAGAAGACCCGAAGGCTCCTCTGGTAGCTGAGAAACCTGATACACATTTTGCCTTTTATATGACTGTACTGCTTAGCAGTGTTGGACTCGGGAACCTGGAGCTTCTGACACGTCTCATACAGTTGTTTTCTACTGCAGCTTTACTGTGTTATATCTTGTGTCAAATAATGGATCCACTGGTTCCAGTCATCTTGTAAATTATAACTATGTGATATCTGTTTCCTTTACGCCCACAGTTGTGCAGTGCCCCCGACCAGAAATGTTCGACAATGGAGAGTTCTATAATCTTACTCAGAAATACTTTGTGGGAGACGTCCTGAACTTCGAGTGCTGGGGAGGGTTTAAAATGGTTGGTCCTAAAACCCACACCTGTCAGGCAAATGGAAAATGGAGTGGAGAAGAAACAATATGTGACGATCAAGGTACAATAATGTGTTAAAATGATAATCAGAAAAAAATATGAAAAAAGGTGAAATATACATGTACAATGGATACGGAAAGTATTTAGACCCCTTTAAATTTTTCACTCTTTGTTTCACTGCAGTCATTTGGGAAATTCAAAAAAGTTCATTTTTTTCTTATTAATGTACACTCTGCACCCCATCTTGACTGAAAAAAACAGAAATGTAGTAATTTTTGCAAATTATTAAAAAAGAAAAGCTGAAATATCACATGGTCATAAGTATTCAGACCATTTGCTCAGACACTCATATGTAAGTCACATGCTGTCCATTTCCTTGTGATCCTCCTTGAGATGGTTCTACTCCTTCAAGATGGGGTGCAGAGTACACATTAATTAGAAAAAATGAACTTTTTTGAATTTACCAAATGGCTGCAATGAAACAGAGTGAAAAATTTAAAGGGGGGTGAATACTTTCTCTACCCACGTGTGTGTGTGTGTGTATATATAACAACAAGCAAAATAATGATGAGTAATTTAGAGAAAAAAAAATAAAATAGTAGAATAAATAAAATAATGTAATAAAATAACAAGTATTGTAATAATGAAGAAAGTTTTGTGATTAAAAAATATGATAATACAAGTAAAATGTGATAATAAATAATATGGTAAAAACAAGTAAAACAATTTAATAACATAATAAAAACAAGCATCAATAATATAGTAAAAACAACAAGTTACATTTTCTAATGAAATAATAAAATGTAATAAAACAACAAGTGAAAGAATAAAATAAAAACAAGTATAATAACAGAGTAGCAAAAATAACAGGTAAAAAATTATAATAAATAATAAAATAAAACAAATATAATAATATGGTAAAGAATATGGTAAGAACTCCGCCCCCACCTCCCCGCACTTCCCCGCACCTCACAATGGGGCAGCGGATGAATGGGAAAAATGCATCCGCTGCCCCCGTTGTGCGGCGGGGACAACGCTAGCGTCGGGGACCTCGGCCCAACGCACGGCGACGGGCCGAGCCCGACGCTAGTGTGAAAGTAGCCTAAGTGGTATCTGTACTGACCGCAAACCCTAAACTGGCACCGCAACTAGAAGTAGCCGTGGGGTGTGCCTAACCCGTCCTAGACACCTCGACACAGCTGGAGGACTAAATACCCCTATAGGTGGAAATGGGAATTCTATCTTGCCTCAGAGCAGACCCCCAAAGGATAGGCAGCCCCCCAAAAATATTGACTGTGAGTATAAGAGGAAAGACACACACAGGCAGAAAAACAGAATTTAGCAAAAGAGGCACTTCTAGCTAAATAGAAAAGGATAGAACAGAATTCTAAGCGGTCACAAGTAAAATGTGATAATAAATAATATGGTAAAAACAAGTAAAACAATTTAATAACATAATAAAAACAAGCATCAATAATATAGCAAAAACAACAAGTTACATTTTCTAATGAAATAATAAAATGTAATAAAACAACAAGTGAAAGAATAAAATAAAAACAAGTATAATAACAGAGTAGCAAAAATAACAGGTAAAAAATTATAATAAATAATAAAATAAAACAAATATAATAATATGGTAAAAACAACAAGTACATATTATAACGAAAAATAATATACTAAAAACAACAAGTGTACAATAAATGTTAAACCTGTATTTCATTTCTCATATTGCAAACAATATAGACTTCAAAGAAATGTTCCAGGTTTTTTCAGATGTGTATAAAATGAAAAAATAACCAAAAGTCAGCCCAGTTGTTCCTGCTCAACCCTTAGATGCCACTACGGTGATCCCCGCTTGTCATACATTTTTCATGTGACCGCTGAAGCCAGTGATTAGTTGCAGTGGTCATGTGAATTAAGCATGTGATATCATTGGATTATACAGGTCCAGGCCTGGTAGACTCCAGCAGGGGTGTGATATGATCCATCTGAAACCTTCTGTAAAGTCAGGAGGGCTGATTGACAGACGATGAGCACTATTTGCAAGGAAGGTATGGATTCAGATTGATTTTCTTTACCAATTTCAATATTGGTGCATAAAAATCATAGGCTTCCTGTTATGATCCGGTGACCTTGGAGCCGCATGAGAGACTTTCTCAGGAGTTAGGCTAGTTTCACACTAGCGTTAACTGCAATACGTCGCAAATGCGTCGTTTTGCCGAAAATACGCATCTAGCAAAAGTTCTTGCTGGATGCGTTTTTTCGTCATAGACTAACATTAGCGACGCATTTGCGACGCATTGCCAAACGTCGCGTCCGTTTTGCGACGCTTGGACGTGTGGTAGCGGACCGTCGGGAGAAAAAAACCTTACATGTAACGTTTTTTGCTCCCGACGGTCCGCTTTTTCCGACCGCGCATGCGCGGCCGGAACTCCGCCCCCACCTCCCCGCACTTCCCCGCACCTCACAATGGGGCAGCGGATGCGTGGGAAAAATGCATCCGCTGCCCCCGTTGTGCGGCGGGGACAACGCTAGCGTCGGGGACCTCGGCCCGACGCACGGTGACGGGCCGAGCCCGACGCTAGTGTGAAAGTAGCCTAAGTGGTATCTGTACTGACCGCAAACCCTAAACTGACACCGCAACTAGAAGTAGCCGTGGGGTGTGCCTAACCCGTCCTAGACACCTCGACACAGCTGGAGGACTAAATACCCCTATAGGTGGAAATGGGAATTCTATCTTGCCTCAGAGCAGACCCCCAAAGGATAGGCAGCCCCCCACAAATATTGACTGTGAGTATAAGAGGAAAGACACACGCAGGCAGAAAAACAGAATTTAGCAAAAGAGGCACTTCTAGCTAAATAGAAAAGGATAGAACAGAATTCTAAGCGGTCAGTATTAAAATCCTAAAAATATCCACAGCAGAAAATACAAATATACTACATCTAACTAAAGACATAGCAAGTATATCTGCAACTCCTGAGAATCCAGCATGACTGAAAAATCCAAACAAAGTCTAAGCTGGACAAAAACACAATGAATTGCACTGAATTACCAAGCACACAGCATGTGTGCACAGAGAAAAAAAATCAGACACTTATCTTTAGCTGAATTGGCAGCAGAGCATGAGGAACCAGAGAGAGATGCAATCCCTCCAAGAACAATGGACAACTGGCCAGGAGTAATGGATCCTGCACACCTAAATACCTAGTAGAGCTGCAATAAGCAGAAACACCTGCCCTGGATTACAACCCCAAGACAACTGCACTACCACTAACAACCACCGGAGGGAGCCCAAGAGCAGAATTCACAACAGTACCCCCACTTGAAGAGGGGTCACCGAACCCTCACCAGAGCCCCCAGGCCGAGCCAGATGAAAGGCACGGACCAAAGCAGCATGGATATCAGAGGCAAAAACCCAAGAATTATCCTCCTGGCCATAACCCTTCCATTTGACAAGGTACTGAAGCCTCCGCCTCGAAAGGCGAGAATCCAAAATCTTCTCAACCACATACTCCAACTCCCCATCAACCAACACAGGAGCAGGAGGATCAACAGAGGGAACAACGGGCACCACATATTTCCGCAATAAAGATCTATGGAAAACATTATGGATGGCAAAAGAGGCCGGAAGGGCCAAACGAAAAGACACCGGATTGATGATCTCAGAAATCCTATAAGGACCAATTAACCGAGGCTTAAACTTAGGGGAAGAAACCTTCATAGGAACATGACGGGAAGACAACCAGACCAAATCCCCAACCCGAAGCCGGGAACCAACACACCGACGACGGTTAGCAAAACACTGGGCCTCCTCCTGAGACAACACCAAATTGTCCACCACATGAGCCCAAATCTGCTGCAACCTGTCAACCACAGAATCCACACCAGGACAATCAGAAGGCTCAACCTGCCCCGAAGAAAAACGAGGATGAAAACCAAAATTACAAAAGAAGGGCGAAACCAAGGTAGCCGAACTAGCCCTATTATTAAGGGCGAACTCGGCCAATGGCAAGAAAGCCACCCAATCATCCTGATCAGCAGACACAAAGCATCTCAAATAAGTTTCCAAAGTCTGATTAGTTCGCTCAGTCTGGCCATTTGTCTGCGGATGAAATGCGGAAGAAAAAGACAAATCAATGCCCAGCCTAACACAAAAGGCCCGCCAAAACCTAGAAACAAACTGGGAACCTCTGTCGGACACAATATTCTCCGGAATACCATGCAAACGAACCACATGCTGGAAAAACAACGGAACCAAATCAGAAGAGGAAGGCAATTTAGGCAAAGGCACCAAATGAACCATCTTAGAGAACCGGTCACAAACCACCCAGATAACCGACATCCTCTGGGAAACCGGAAGATCTGAAATAAAATCCATAGAAATATGCGTCCAGGGCCTCTCAGGGACCGGCAAAGGCAAAAGGAACCCACTAGCACGGGAACAACAAGGCTTGGCCCGCGCACAAGTCTCACAGGACTGCACAAAGGAACGCACATCACGCGACAAAGAAGGCCACCAAAAGGACCTACCAACCAAATCTCTGGTACCAAAAATACCAGGATGGCCTGCCACACACAGAACAATGAACCTCAGAAATCACTCTACTAGTCCATCTGTCAGGAACAAACAGTTTGCCCACAGGACAGCGGTCAGGTTTGTCAGCCTGAAATTCCTGCAGAACTCGTCGCAAATCAGGGGAAATGGCCGAAAGGACCACCCCTTCCTTCAGAATGCCGACTGGTTCCAGTACCTCAGGAGAATCAGGCAAAAAACTCCTAGAGAGGGCATCAGCCTTAATATTCTTAGAACCCGGAAGATACGAGACCACGAAATCAAAACGGGAGAAAAACAAGGACCATCGAGCCTGTCTAGGATTCAGCCATTTGGCAGACTCGAGGTAAATCAGATTTTTATGATCGGTCAAGACCACAACACAGTGCTTGGCTCCCTCAAGCCAATGTCGCCATTCCTCAAACGCCCACTTCATAGCCAACAACTCCCGATTGCCGACATCATAATTGCGTTCAGCAGGCGAAAACTTACGAGAAAAGAAGGCACACGGTTTCATCAAGGAACCAACAGAATTCCTCTGAGACAAAACGGTCCCTGCCCCAATCTCAGAAGCGTCAACCTCAACCTGAAATGGAAGAGAAACATCCGGCTGACGCAACACCGGGGCAGAAGTAAATCGGCGTTTAAGCTCCTGAAAGGCAGAGACAACCACAGAGGACCAATTCGCTACATCAGCGCCTTTCTTCGTCAAATCGGTCAGGGGTTTAACCACACTGGATAAGTTAGCAATGAAACGGCGATAAAAATTAGCAAAGCCCAAAAATTTCTGAAGGCTCTTCATGGATGTGGGCTGAATCCAATCATGAATGGCCTGAACCTTAACCGGATCCATCTCTATAGATGAGGGAGAAAAAATGAAGCCCAAAAAAGAAACCTTCTGCACTCCAAAGAGACACTTAGACCCCTTTACAAACAAAGCATTATCACGTAGGATCTGAAATACCATCCTGACCTGTTTCACATGAGACTCCCAATCATCGGAAAAAATCAAGATATCATCCAAATATACAATCATGAATTTATCAAGATAATTCCGGAAGATATCATGCATGAAGGACTGAAAAACAGATGGAGCATTAGAGAGTCCAAATGGCATCACAAGGTATTCAAAATGGCCTTCGGGCGTATTAAAAGCAGTTTTCCATTCATCACCCTGCTTAATACGAACAAGATTATATGCCCCCCGAAGGTCAATCTTAGTAAACCAACTTGCCCCCTTAATCCTGGCAAACAAATCGGAAAGCAAAGGTAAAGGATATTGAAACTTGACCGTGATCTTATTCAAGAGGCGATAATCAATATAGGGTCTCAAGGAGCCATCCTTCTTAGCAACAAAAAAAAATCCCGCTCCCAACGGTGAAGAAGATGGCCGAATATGCCCCTTCTCCAAAGACTCCTTAACATAACTCTGCATGGCGGTATGTTCCGGCACAGACAGGTTGAAAAGTCGGCCCTTGGGAAACTTACAGCCTGGAATCAAGTCAATAGCACAATCACAGTCCCTATGCGGTGGAAGGGAACTGGACCTGGGCTCATTGAATACATCCTGAAAATCAGACAAAAACTCTGGAACCTCAGAAGAGGTGGAAGAGGAGATTGACATCAAAGGAACGTCACTATGAACCCCCTGACAACCCCAACTAGTCACAGACATAGACTTCCAATCCAACACAGGATTATGTATCTGCAACCATGGAAAACCCAGCACAATAGCATCATGCAAATTATGCAACACCAGAAAACGACAATCTTCCTGATGGGCTGGCGCCATGTGCATGGTCACCTGTGTCCAAAACTGGGGCTTATTTTTAGCCAAAGGTGTAGCATCAATGCCCCTTAGAGGAATAGGGTTCTGCAAAGACTGCAAGGGGAAACCACAACGCCTGGCAAATTCAAAGTCCATTAAATTCAAAGCAGCGCCTGAATCCACAAACGCCATGACAGAAAATGACGACAATGAGCAGATCAAGGTCACAGATAACAGAAATTTAGGTTGTACAGTTCTGATGGTAACAGAACTAGCGATTCTCTTGGTACGCTTAGGGCAATCAGAAATAACATGAGCAGAATCGCCGCAGTAAAAACACAACCTATTCTGACGTCTGAATCCTTGTCGTTCAGCTCTAGACACAATCCTATCACACTGCATAGGCTCAGGACTCCGCTCGGAAGACAATGCCATAGTGTGCACAACTCTGCGCTCGCGCAAGCACCGATCAATCTGAATGGCCAAAGACATAGAATCACTCAGACCAGCAGGCGTGGGGAACCCCACCATAACATCTTTAACGGATTCAGAAAGACCCTTTCTGAAGATTGCCGCCAAGGCATCCTCATTCCATTTAGTTAGTACAGACCATTTTCTAAACTTCTGGCAATATGATTCTGCCGCTTCTTGACCCTGAGACAGGGCCAACAAGGTCTTCTCAGCATGATCCACTGAATTAGGTTCGTCATACAATAACCCAAACGCCTGAAAAAAGGTGTCTACATTAAGCAACGCCGGATTCCCAGGTTCCAGGGCAAATGCCCAATCCTGGGGGTCACCACGCAGCAGAGATATAACAATTTTAACCTGCTGGATGGGATCACCAGAGGAACGGGGTTTCAGAGCAAAAAACAGTTTACAATTATTTTTAAAGCTCAGAAATTTGGACCTATCCCCAAAAAACAAATCAGGAGTTGGAATTCTAGGCTCTAAAACCGGAGTCTGAACGATATAATCGGAAATACCCTGTACTCTAGCAGCAAGTTGATCCACACGAGAAGCCAATCCCTGAACATCCATATCAGCGCTGAACTCCTGAGCCACCCAGAGGTAAAGAGGGAAGAAAAAAAAAAACACAACAGACTACAGAAAAAAAAATTGCTCAGCACTTTCCTTCCCTTCTGAGATGCGGTTAACTCATTGTTGGCCAGTTGTACTGTTATGATCTGGTGGCCTAAGAGCAGCATGAGACGTACTCTGGAGAAGGTGGTACCTGTACTGACCGCAGACCCTGAACTTAACACCGCAACTAGAAGTAGCCGTGGAATGTACCTAGCGCTCCCTAGACATCTCGACACAGCCGGAGGACTAATTACCCCTAGAGATAGAAAAGGGAAAACTATCTTGCCTCAGAGAAAATCCCCAAAAGATAAGCAGCCCCCCACAAATATTGACTGTTAGAGGAGAGGGAAAAAAACATACACAGACGGAAATGAGAATTTAGCAAAGGAGGCCACTTCTAGCTAAATAGAAAGGATAGGACAGAGTACTATGCGGTCAGTATTAAAACACTAGAAAATATGCACCACAGAAAATACTAAATCTCCACAGCTAACTAAAGATATGGAGGGTATATCTGCATCTCCAGAGATACCAGCTTGGCTAAACAAATCCTTATACAGACCAAGCTGGACAAGACAAAAACATGGAAAAGAACTGAACAATAAGGCCACAACATGTGGACAGCAAAAATCAAGGCCAGAACTTATCTTTGTTGAAATGAACTGCAAAGCAGAAGAGACCAGGCAGGCATGTGAATCCTCCAGGAACAATGGACAACTGGCACTGACTAAAGGGTGGAGCAAGACTAAATAGCCCAGTCAAAATTGCAAAACGTGAACACACCTGATAAATGCTGCGATTCAGAGACAGAAGCGCTACCACTTACAACCACCGGAGGGAGCCCAAGAGCAGAATTCACAATAGATTGCACTATCATGAGAGAAGAAAATGAGGATGAGCTGATGTCTGAGATGCAGTTAAAAGAGAGGTATTAAAGGGATTGACCTACTAACAACATCTATGTGTATAGGTGATGGCTGTACCCCTTTAAAGGTGGATATGCTAACTTTTAAGAGATATTTCCACATTTCAGATTTTAGTCTATGGAAAGGGGGGGGGAAGAAGGAGAGAGGAGCTAACTAATAGAGACAGACTATACTGCTGTTTTTGAAGTATTTTAGGTCACCTCACAGCTGGATTCACAGATACACTGCTCACTACTGCTTGTAAAACACGTGGATCATAGGCTTACTGTTTCACTGACAGGGGAGAGCCTGGAGGGGCGTAACTGGTGACCACCTGGATTTTCACTAAAGCCCCTGATAGTATGGTTAGACTTGGACCACAGATGGACGCCAAGTGCTTCTTCAGGACAAACCTCAGTACCACAGCAGCTGATCCTAAGGGTCAGGACAATAGACCCAGTATCGTACCCAAGTATGTGTTAGAGCAGAATCCATTTTATTTTGCTTGCCTCCATCTTGTATAAGTGTTATTAGAGGTCAGAAAAGTAAGATATAATTCACTATTCTTCATTGTGCTGTTATCGTGAATTCCTAAGAACTAATGGAAGGAGTGAATATCCTTGGAAAGATAAAGAATGATGTACTGTGTAAAATATGTCTGCAAAACTGCAGGGAGATAAGGGAGTAAAACACTCCGACGCTTAGCCGATACATTGGGAATCCGCCTCCAACACAAGAATGCATAAAAGTGTGTGTAAGCTCATTAAAGACTAGAGATATTTCAAATACAGCCCTGGCGTACTGTGTCTTATCTCTCCGGTGCCGTGACTTCATCTCTACAGTGGACTCATCAGAGAGTAGGTCGAGACCTGCGACAACAATTCTGGCTGCCCGAACAGGGACCTGAGTGCTTCATCTGGGATCCGGCCGACTCCAGTAATGGACCAGGGGACTTCCCGGGACTAGTGGCATCACACAGCGCTGGGGTGAGAATACTGATTATATTCTGCCTACGTCATTCCACTTGTGGACGGGTTTTCCCCTGCTTCTAGTCGACCAGGACCAGGTAAGATCACGGGTTTTGCCCGGCTCAGGTACCCTTGAACCCAGATGTTAACCCTCAATGTGTGGTTACTGATGACTCCACTGTTAGATTAAAATGATTGACCCCATGATCTTTGTATGGTGTGCTTGTGGAGTGTTTGTGGTTTGTCTGTTCATATACCTGTGTTATCAATCTTGGAAGCAAGCTAATACAATAACCTGTAAGCACAGTAAACCTATAGTTTAGGTTTAGGACTAAGGCAGGAGGACATAGCCTTCTCTAGGTGAGGAGGAAAAGTCCGTCTGATAAGTTTTCAGCCTGCATGTTTAGGGCTAACGCAGGATGACATAGCCTTCTCTCGGTGAGGAGGAAAGGTCTGTCTGATAGTTTTCAGCCTGCACGTATACTAGCAATAGAATTGGGAACTAAGTACAGGGTTCCATAGTGCTAGAGAATTAGTCCAGAGAATAGTCCAGAAGGGAAGGAACCCAGAAGCAGGTTAGTGTGCTCTTGAAGGCAGGAGGCTTCCACCCCTCAGGGGAATTAGATTCAGGTAAATGGCATGACTTCATGAAAACCCACACGGTGCAACTGATAGTGGACCTCTGACTTACCATGTTGCTAGTAGGTATCAGCCATGGTCTCCCACAGAACAGATGTCTTTGATTGCCCAGCTGCCAGACATTAACCAAGGACCTATGACTTTTGCCAGACAGTGTGGGGTGATACAGCACACTTACCAGGCAACCAGACAGGACGTGTAACAGTTAGTGCATTCAGCCCTGGGGGAAGCACCTTCCACCCGACTGACAGCTGAGACATTTAAAATGTACCCAGGGGGAAATGGTCCCCAAGACGGAGAACCTAACAATGCCAGGTCAGGGTCTGACTTTGTTGAGGCACTGGAAAAAGCCTGTAAGATTAGAAAGGAGGAGAAAGATAGGTGGCAAAAGATAGGGGCTTGCTCTGATACCGTCACTGGACTATGGGGGAGGGGTGAAAAGGTCTGCCTACCACAGGTACTGTACCCAATGATGGCACAGGTTCTGCACGGGAATGTGCACCACTCGAAGACGGCCATGTGTGACACCCTACAGAGACAATGGATTGCCCCCGGGTTTTCCACCTGCGCAGAAAGGCAGGTACAGAGCTGCATGGTATGTGCCACACATAATCAGGGTAGGACAGTGAAAACCCCATCCAAACACACTCCCCGGCCCCTTTACCCATTCCAGAGACTGCAGATTGATTATATTCAGTTGCCTAGGGTAGGGACGTATGAGTATGTGTTGGTCTGCATTGATTTATTTTCAGGTTGGCCAGAAGCCTACCCAGTTGCCAAAGCTACGGCTAAGCTACGGCAAAGAAACTGATGGCTGAGATCATATGCAGGTATGGAGTTCCTGAAGTCATTGAAAGCGATCGGGGTTCCCATTTTACTGGAGAGATCATGTCAGAGGTAATGGCAGCACTGGGGGTAAGTCAAGCATTGCATACTCCATCCACAGAGCAGTGGAAAAGTGGAGAGACTAAATGGAACTCTTAAACTTAAAATCCAGAAGGCAATGGCAGAGACTGGTAAACCATGGACAGAATGCCTTCCTCTAGTTTTGTTTTCAGTAAGATATACCCCAAACAGGAAGACAGGACTGTCACCGTATGAGATTCTGTTTGGCAGGGGCCCCAATCTTGGATGTTTCTTTCCACAACAGTTGCAGCTCAAGTACCAGGACTTGACTAGCTATGTGCAGGCCTTACATGGACACCTTGCCAAAGTGCATTTAACTGTCTTCAGTTCTCTTCCAGACCCAGACAAGGTTCCTGGACACTATCCCTTAGAGCCAGGAGACTGGGTAGTGATAAAGCGGCACGTCCGGAAGAGCCTGGATCCAAGATTTGACGGACCATACCAAGTGCTCCTGACCACAGCCACAGCTGTCAAGCTCGAAGGAAAACCTAGTTGGATCCACGCATCACACTGGAAGCAAGTTAAAGAACCGGACAGCCGATAAAGGAAACATAATGTTTTGGCTGGTTTCGATTTCCATGATATTATGCGTAATCGCATGGGACAGTCTGGATTCTTCAACATCCTTGAATAAAAAGTTTGTGCAACATCACCGAAAACTGATAGATGACTTGTTGAAAAATTCCCAGCCCTTATCAGACTGTTGGATCTGTACGCACTCACCCACGTCAGCCACAAGTATCCCCTTCCTAGCTATCCCTGTGTCACCTGAGGAACTGTTTGCCTGGACTGATTGTTCTGAGACACTCGCCAACAATGCCACAAACAATGTTAAGTTATGGAACACTACAGTGGGTATACCGATTGTAGGATGGGTGGGATACCCGTGGTGGCAAGGTAATCTCTCAGGAAGTAGTACACATCTACAATATTTGGCCTATGAGGGTGGGGCCTGGGTACCTAGGAATAAGACTGGACTAACAGATTTAGGGCGAGTTCCAACTTATGATTTGCAAATTAGTTTTGATGTGACTTCATACTATAGTACTTGACCGCGTATAGCCCATCTGGACCGTTTTTCCCCCCCACACCCCCAGACCAAATTCTGCCACCCCGTCTCATGCTACATATGCACAAAAAACATGACACATTAAATTCTTTGGAAATTTTTGGCCACAGCGGCCAGTTTATTAACAAACAACAGTTAAAACATTATAACCATACAGAATTATCTGAAAAAACCTGAGGGGGAGGGTTCTTGGAGCTAAAAGATCTGGCATCATATATATATATATATATATATATATATGGGCAAAACCCAACACTTTTTTACCCTCAGCCGTGACAACCAGCTCGAGGGCACCATGTAACCCTATTTCAGGGCAGACCAAAAACCCGAAAGCTCCCGAGGACAATCCCCGTCCAGAGCGCGTAACCACAAGCCAGATCCACCCCCATCCTTTTAATTGACCTTCCTCCAATAAACATCACCAACTCCAAGAACCCCGCCCCCCCCGCCACACTTGCCACTGTGACAATGAGAACTCGTAAAAGTAACAAAACACCGACCTCACCTACTAATTAATCGCATTACATTCCCTAAACAACAGCCCTACTCGATGCCCCTGCAAGCAAAGGGAGGGTGGGTGGGCTTTCTCTATTGCCTTCCTCCTCGTGACTGGACTTCTTCCCGCACTTTTTCCCCTAACCAATAATACCCAGCCCCCAGCTCCTCCCCCCCCCCCCTTTTCCCCCAGCCAATCCCTTTCACTAATTCAAACCTGATATGGGAAAAAACCCTCCCATGGCAACTCAGTCATGGGGGGCTTTCATCTAGCTCTGCTCATTCCAGCCCCCCCCTTGACCGCGTATAGCCCATCTGGACCGTTTTTCCCCCCCCCCCACCCCCAGACCAAATTCTGCCACCCCGTCTCATGCTACATATGCACAAAAAACATGACACATTAAATTCTTTGGAAATTTTTGGCCACAGCGGCCAGTTTATTAACAAACAACAGTTAAAACATTATAACCATACAGAATTATCTGAAAAAACCTGAGGGGGAGGGTTCTTGGAGCTAAAAGATCTGGCATCATATATATATATATATATATATATATATATGGGCAAAACCCAACACTTTTTTACCCTCAGCCGTGACAACCAGCTCGAGGGCACCATGTAACCCTATTTCAGGGCAGACCAAAAACCCGAAAGCTCCCGAGGACAATCCCCGTCCAGAGCGCGTAACCACAAGCCAGGTCCACCCCCATCCTTTTAATTGACCTTCCTCCAATAAACATCACCAACTCCAAGAACCCCGCCCCCCCGCCAACCACGAACAGCCCTGACCACCTCAGGCTCGTGAGTGCCCCACCACCGCCAACGCTCTTTCCACACCCTCCTGTATGGCAAGCGCCCACAAGTCTACACCGATATCGTTTAGGTGCACACCCTCCTCTCTCCAAAAGTTACCGACCCCGGCCTCCAACTCGAAGTGCCTCACTGCAATTCCTCCATTCCTGGATACAAACTTCCCCACAGCCCTATTAAGTTTGATCCTGGCCCTATTAATGCCTGTCAAAGACCGAGCCAACCTCCACCGTTTCCTGGGCACAATGTCGGACCAAACCGTTGTAACTCCCGGATAAGAGACCCACAATCTCAAAAAATCGAAGCGGATGTCCCTGATCAGTTCCCTAACCGGCTTCGTACCCAAATCATTCCCCCCTATGTGCACCAGCAAGATATCAGGCGCTCTATCCAGACGAACCGCCCGTGAAAATTCGGGCAACACCCGGTTCCATAACATACCCCGGAACCCCAACCATCGAATCACTACCGTGTCGCGGCAAAAACCCAACTGTCTGCCGTCCGGTCTCGCGTCAGCCCGCGCCGCACCCCAATACACGAACGAATGTCCGAAAATCCATGTCAATAACGGGGGCCGACCTGAAAAACAAAACAATAATTAAATGAACCAGAAAGCTACATGGCACCACACCGACTAATGCCGTATATAAGTCAAATAACGATTAGAACTCCAGCGCCCGATTCGTTTAATCACATCGGACCCTAAACCCAAACCATCCGCAACCGTTGCCGCCCCAATTCTAAAAGAATGAGACCCGTATGACTGGGGATCCAGTCCCAACTCGACTAAAACCTTTTTTAAAACCGCCGAGAATTGAAAACGTGACAAGAAAGTCCCGTCCTGGTGGCAAAGTAACGGGCCAGACCTAACCGACCACAAACCCCAGTATTCCTCCAAACATCGCTGCGGACACATCAAACATCCAGTTACCCTCCCTAAAGCCACCCGCTTACCCTTTCCGAACCTGTCAGTCTTCGACCTCCGAATCAAAAAAGAAATACCTCCCACCCAAAAATCAACATCCTCTGCTGACAAACCTCCCGCCTTAGCCTTGTTAGGGGACACCAGCTCACCCAATCTCAAGGCCCCAAAAAACGCCCAAGAATATGCCAACCTAAACAAGGCAACTTCAAACTGAGAACCACAAATTCTCCCAACTGCATCTCCTAACCTTACTAACAAACTAAAAGAAATGGGTCTACGCTTGTCAACACTAGTATTCCCGCTACGAAAACCCCGCAGGGCCTGAACTACGAGAAAATTCTTGGTAACATCGACCGACCCCTGCAGCTTGAAACCAAAGGCCAAACCCGCCATAAATTTATTTAACTTCGATACTGACCAATTCCACTCAGCTGCCTTGCCCACCAAAAACAATACCGCCATTGTCCTATCACTGTCCGATTCAGCCGCTCCCCATTGACCAGACCAACTCTCCCAGATTTCCCAAGCCGATTTGTAAGCCAGCCACGTCGACCTCGAGACCGAGGATTGAATCAACCTTCCTCCTCGTCCGCAACAATTTTCCACAAACGTGAAGGGCATACCACTCCTGAGGCGTCCGCATCTGGGGCCAACTCCCGGAAACGTTCCAACTGTGAACGAGACAAAGCATCTGCTTAAGAATTTTGTACCCCCGGTACATGTACTGCAGAAATGTATGCATTTAACTCCAAGCAACGCAACACAAGTTCCCTAACCAGCCTAATCACCGGGGGGGAGGAAGAGGTTAAACTATTGATAATAGCAACCACACTTAAATTATCGCAATGAAACCTGACCTTCCGATTTTGAAAAATGTCACCCCAAATCGCAACCGACACCACAATTGGGAACAGTTCTAAGAGTGCAAGATTCTTAGTTAAACCCTGCTTCCGCCATACTTCCGGCCACACCTCCGCACTCCATCGACCTGCACAATACGCGCCGTATCCAACCGAACCGGCCGCATCTGTGTAAATTTCACAGTCAAAATCATCCACGGCTTCCAACTGAATCAAAGAGCGACCATTATAATTTGACAAAAAACGCTGCCAAACGACCAAATCTTCCCTATGCTCCTTGGTTAAACGAACAAAATGATGCACCGCCCTAACTCCGGCCGTTGCCAACGACAACCTTCGGCAAAAGATTCGGCCAATGGGCATAATCCGGCACGCGAAATTCAAACGCCCCAAAAGGGACTGCAATTCTTTCAACGTCACCTTACGCAAGTGACCAATCCTGCGTACCTCATGTACCAGCAACGAAAGTTTGTCCTCAGGTAACCTACATTCCATCTTCTCCGAATCGATAAGGATACCCAAAAAACTCAGAACCTTACAGGGTCCCTCCGTCTTCTCCTTCGCCAACGGTACTCCAAACAACCCTGCCATCCACTCCATAGTAGCCAACAAATTCCTGCATACGGCTGAATCAGGGGGGCCAATAAACAAAAAATCATCCAAATAGTGGATGGCGGAAGGAACACCGGACACATCCCTGATAACCCATTCCAGAAACGTGCTAAACATCTCAAACAGTGAACAAGAAATCGAACATCCCATAGGCAAACATCTGTCCAGATAAAAGCCACCTTTCCAACTACAACCCAACAAAGGAATGCTATCCGGGTGCACAGGGAGCAACCGAAAAGCCGATTCAATATCTGTCTTGGCCAGTAAAGCCCCCTCGCCATACCGCCGTACCCATTGCACTGCCGTATCAAACGAGGTGTACACCACTGAACAAAGCTCTCCATCTATGCCATCGTTAACTGACCTCCCTTTCGGATACGACAAATGTTGGATCAACCGAAACTTGTTCGGCTCCTTCTTGGGCACCACCCCCAAAGGTGAAAGGACCATGCCTTCAATGGGCAATGAACTGAATGGCCCAGCCATCCTACCCAGTTCCACCTCCTTCGCCAACTTACTGCTAACTACCTCAGCATGTAAATCCGCTGACCTCAAATTCTTAGTAGTAAAGGGAACCACGTGATTAGGGGCCGGGATCCGAAAACCCTCAGAAAAACCCCGTAAAAGAATTCCCGCCTTATCTTGATCAGGGTATCTATTTAGATAAGGGACCATCCCTTGAAGCCTCACCGGTGTCTCCCCTTTGACTACTACCCGTTCCTGGCTTACCCTTGGCTTTTTTGAAACATTTGGATGCTCCATGGGAGCTGCCGTTGCAATGGGAACAAACGTGCTTAAATTTGCAGGAGTTCCCATACTTACATTGGCCATCATTGAACTGCCAACAAGTACCGGACTTCTCTTTCCCGCCCTGTGCCCCCTGGCCTCCGCTGGCATGTCCTGATTGCTGAGTGCTGTTGCCCCCGCTACCCTGAAAGGACTGCCCATATCTCACCGGAGCCATGACTTTCAACCAGAGCCCGATGTCCTTTTGGTCCCATTTGATTTCGGGCCTGACTGCCTTCCTCTGACGGAACTGCTCTTCATAACGGAGCCACGCCTGCCCCCCATAAGTCCGATGTGCCTCACCTATCGAGTCAAAGTAACAAAACAGGCCCGAACAGTTATCTGGAAATTTCTCACCTATGACACTAGCCAGTATCGCAAAAGCCTGCTGCCAATTAACGAAAGTCTGCGGAATCAACCGCCACCTACGCTTCTCCTCCTCCTCTTTTTTGTTGTCCTCCTTCTTACTGTTGTCCAAATTAAATTTTTCCAAAGGGAGTAGGGAGAAAATCTCCACATACTCATCCTTCCAAATCCTCTCCTTCACTTCCTTCTTTAAATGCGCCCCCGCGCATTCTCGAAGCAGACGTATACCTCCCCCTTTGCCCTGTCGTCCAATTTTACTTTATCCCCTTTATCCTTCTCAGTCTCTACCGACACCGATACACCGGCAGACGATGCCTGTGGTGACCCCCCAGAGCTAGTCGCATCACTAGCCAACCGCGATCCCGCCCTCACACCCTGTAACCAGGCTCCAAGGGGGGAACCCCCATCCCCCTCCGCAACTCCCCCTTCCAGACTTTTCAAAAAATGTGACACCCCAGCCAAAATATCACTAATTCCCAACATCCCAGAGCCCCCTACCCCCGCTATAGAGCTAATAACGGATGCCGTACCCCCGATACCCCCAACCCCCCTTAAACTACCCCCTAAATGAGACAGACTAGACGTGGACGTATACTCACGAGGCTGCGCGGGTGCTGTGTCCCCGCCAGCCGGACATCCAGACTCCTGCCGAGTTCCATCCTCCAATTGTTCGCTCCCCGACTCGCTCCTGGTGTCGTAGCCCTGCCTCTCCAGGCCCGTGCCCCTGGCCTCCTCGTCACCAGGGGGGACCGGAGCGGGGGATATGTGGCGCTCCCTAGACCGTCTGCCGGATCTGGATCTGGCGTCAGCCGCCGTCGCTTGCAGCCTGCTGTCTCTTCCTGTGCCACTGTTGTCCCCAGCCTGGGAGTCCTGAGGCTGTCTGCCCTGCAGCCTGCTCTGCCGGCCTCTCCGCGTGTCAGACGCCCACCCTCCTGCATCACCGTGGGCGCCTGGATCCTCCGCAATCGCTCCGCTCCCTCCTGCAGCCGTCCCAGCTGCCTGGCGCCTCTGCTCCGCTGCTGCCCGAGCCGTGCACACCGGCGCCACGCCGCTCCGTACTCTCCCCGGCTGCCCCGAACTCCGGCGCGCAGGCGCAGGCCTCACTTCCGGTGCGGCCTGTGGTAAAGGGGAAGCGCGCCCAGCCGCCGCGCTCCTGGTCTCCATAGTGCGGCGCCGCGCTGCGCCGGCAGGTCGGGGGCCAGGATTCCTGCCGGAGGCGGCGCCGGGCGAAGCAGCCGCGCCGGGGCACCGAGCCTCCGCAGGGTCCCGAGTGGGGCTCCGCGGCCTCCTCCTGCCGCGCGTACCCATCTCCGGCGACAGACGCTCCGGTGGCCTGGTCCTCCTCGTCCTGGTGCCGCTCGGCTCCGCAGTCCCTAGCAAGGTGGCCAGCTGCTCCTGCAGCCATCCGTCCCTGCGCGATCTCGCCATCTCCCGAAGCCGATCCATCATGCCGTCCACGGAATCCATCTTCTCCAGGTAACGGATTGCAGTGATTAGAGGGGGTCTTTCTCTATTGCCTTCCTCCTCGTGACTGGACTTCTTCCCGCACTTTTTCCCCTAACCAATAATACCCAGCCCCCAGCTCCTCCCCCCCCCTTTTCCCCCAGCCAATCCCTTTCACTAATTCAAACCTGATATGGGAAAAAACCCTCCCATGGCAACTCAGTCATGGGGGGCTTTCATCTAGCTCTGCCCATTCCAGCCCCCCCCTAGACTATGTAACAGCAGCACAAGGTGGTATGTGTCAGGTTATTGGACCTGCTTGCTGCCATTATATAGATCCAAATAGCACTCTAAAGATGAAGCTAAAGTTAGAAGATGTTCAAAGACTCAGAGACCGATATGACAAAGATAATGATCGCACTAAGGACAGCTGGTGGTCAGATACTTTCTCTTTCCTAAACCCAGCCAATTGGTTTAAGGGGATCGGGGGCTGGGTAGCTGGGGTTTTGCAAAGCCTGTTGCATATAGTAGCGATTGTCCTTATTGCATATATAGTGTTTAAAATAGTTTTTAAGTGTATCTCTGTATGTACTGGGAAATTCTGCACTCACATAGATGATGATATATACTAACAAAAAAAAAAAAAAAAAGGGGTACAGCTTATTCAGAATAGTGAATAAAATGGGGGAATGTTAGAGCAGAATCCATTTTATTTTGCTTGCCTCCATTTTGTATAAGTGTTACTAGAGGTCAGAAAAGTAAGATAATATATGAGCCAAGAGCAAAAACGTATGATTGCACAGCCGCCACTGGGTCACATACAGATAACAGTTCCTTAGAAAAGATCCTGGGTCACGGTAGAGGTGCTCACAGAAAGAGAAAGAGCCAACTGGATTACATCAAGAATATGCGGCCACACTCACCGATCCAAGTGAACTGCAAAGAAGTTTATTGAAGACTCTGAACAGACATCTTAAAACCACGGTCCGGGACGAAGAAACAGGAAGGAGGTGAGCAGGATGTGACGACGGCCGTTTCGCGCTTACGTCAGCGCTTCAACGGGTCTAAGGGTACCGTCACACATTGAAATTTTCATCGCTGCGACGGCACGATCCGTGACGTCGCAGCGATCGCATGATCATCGCTCCAGCGTCGTAGACTGCGGTCACACGTTGCAATCACGGCGCTGGAGCGATGCCGAAGTCCCCGGGTAACCAGGGTAAACATCGGGTAACTAAGCGCAGGGCCGCGCTTAGTAACCCGATGTTTACCCTGGTTACCAGCGTAAACGTAAAAAAACAAACAGTACATACTCACCCGTCGGTGTCCTTCAGGTCCCTTGCCGCCTGCTTCCTGCTCTGAGTGCAGCCGTTCAGTGAGAGCAGAGCGCAGCACCGCTGTGATCTGCTCTCACTTTCCGGCCGGCACTCAGAGCAGGAAGCAGACAGCAAGGGACCTGAAGGACACCGACGGGTGAGTATGTACGGTTTGTTTTTTTACGTTTACGCTTGTAACCAGGGTAAACATCGGGTTACTAAGCGCGGCCCTGCGCTTAGTTACCCGATGTTTACCCTGGTTACAAGCGAAGACATCGCTGGATCGCTGTCACACACAACGATCCAGCGATGTCAGCGGGTGATCAAGCGACGAAAGAAAGTTCCATACGATCTGCTACGACGTACGATTCTCAGCAGGATCCCTGATCGCTGCTGCGTGTCAGACACTGCGATATCGTTACGATATCGCTAGAACGTCACGAATCGTAACGTCGTAGTGATGGAAATTTCAATGTGTGACGGTACCCTAAGGTGCAGACAGATAATGTGGGAATAAATAGGGAGGAGGGGGGGGGAAGGGGTGGGGAGGGAGGGGGGGGGGGGGGAAGGAAAAAAAAAAAAAAAAAGGAAAAAGGGGAGGAAAGAAAGGAAGGGAGTACCTCCCTGGTCACACTCCTATCCTGCACCTACCACGGACAAAATACACATGTGCACAAATAATTAAAAACAATGATAAAATCTGGGTACAAATCCAGAAATAAGTACTGGCCCAAAGACAAATCATAAAGAAATATAACAGACATGGTCAAATTACAAAGTGTACAGAAAAAATACATAATCTTGTATACATATATATAAATATAAATATAAGTAGCCGCACAGCGCGCTTACCTGAAGGAGACCCATATAAGCAGGGGGACCTAGAGGTTTGTATAAAAATGAGCAAGTTCAAAAAATTCAGAAAATACTAAGACAACACATCAGGAAGAATAGAAAAGAAACATGTCCACAAAAATACCAATACGCTATAGAAAAACGGACATGTCAAGCTTGTCATTGAGACCAGCTGGACCCAAAGCGCAAGTGCGCATGATCCAGCTGGCTTCTTTTCTCAACAACAACTTCTGTAAGTCGCCCCCTTGTGCAGGCAGGGCCACCTTCTCTATCCCGGCGAATCGAAGAACCTCCGAATCGCCTTGATGTGAGTCATTGATATGCTCAATCAGCCTAGGTACCCCCCTGCCAGTCCGAATGGATCGAAAGTGCTCTCTAAAGCGTACACACAATTGCCGTATGGTTTTACCTATGTAATATCTTTTACACGGACAAAACAATACATAAACAACGTAATCAGTTTTGCAAGAGATAAATTGCCGGACAGTATGTTTTAACGGGCCAATGTTAAGTGTTTGCCCTGTGATGTGATATTGGCAAGAAATGCAGTGACCGCAGCGAAAATTGCCTTTGGGGATTGATTGTTCCAACCATGAGGACCTAAGGTCCGAGAGACGGTTGCGGACTAATAAATCTCTAACACGTGTACTCCGTTTATTAGAAATAAGTGGTCCTCCTGCTGCCCTGTCAGATAGATCACCATCCCTAGCCAGGACATGCCAATGCCTCCGTATGGATGCTCTGATCTCGTGGTCCATAGGGCCATAACGGAAACAAAACGAAAAACGCTGACCAGAAGGTACCATAGTCTCTCGGCGTCCGCCCAATGGTAACCTGTCAACACGTTCCATAGCCTCACAAAGTACTTCATCAGAATAGCCTCGCTCCCGAAACCTAGCAAACAAGTCAGAAGACTGACGCTCAAAGCCCGCTTGTGTGTTGTTGACCCTTCTCGTGCGGAGAAATTGGCTGTAAGGTAGTGACCGTTTAATATGCATAGGGTGAAAACTCTTAGAATGTAATAACGAGTTAGTCGCAGTAGGTTTGCGAAAAATCGATGTACATACCTCCCCGTCAATAATCTCTACTACCACATCCAAAAACTCCAAACGGGAACCCCCAAACACTGATGTAAATGACATCCCCATGGTATTGGAAGTATTAAGATATTGGACAAAAGACTCAAACTCCTCCTCCGTCCCGTCCCACACCAGGAACAAATCATCGATGTATCTGACGTAAGCGCGAAACGGCCGTCGTCACATCCTGCTCACCTCCTTCCTGTTTCTTCGTCCCGGACCGTGGTTTTAAGATGTCTGTTCAGAGTCTTCAATAAACTTCTTTGCAGTTCACTTGGATCGGTGAGTGTGGCGGCATATTCTTGATGTAATCCAGAAAAGTAAGATATAATTCACTATTCTTCATTGTGCTGTTATCGTGAATTCCTAAGAACTAATGGAAGGAGTGAATGTCCTTGGAAAGATAAAGAATGATGTACTGTGTAAAATATGTCTGCAAAACTGCAGGGAGATAAGGGAGTAAAACACTCCGACGCTTAGCCGATACATGGGGAATCCGCCTCCAACACAAGAATGCATAAAAGTGTGTGTAAGCTCATTAAAAACTAGAGATATTTCAAATACAGCCCTGGCGTACTGTGTCTTATCTCTCCGGTGCCGTGACTTCATCTCTACAGTGGACTCATCAGAGAGTAGGTCGAGACCTGCGACAACATATGGGACCGAATACTGGTGGTACAGACAGTAGTGCTAATACAGACGGGACAGGGTAGTAAGCACAGGTACCGGTTCACATACCATCGTAGTGGTTTCAGGATCAGGTACCGCAAGTCCGGTTTTAGGTTCGTGTACTACTGGAGAGATTTCCAATACATGAAAGGCCGGAGTAGTTTCTTGTTGACGTATCGATGGAGCGGTTTCAGGCTCAGGTACCACAGGTGTGGCTTCAGGTTCATGTACTACCAGAGCGGTTTTGGGTTCAGGTACCGCCGAAGCGGTTTCATGTTCACATACTGACGGAGTGGTTTCAGGCTCATGTACCACATGTGCGGTTTCTGGTTCAGGTCCCGCCAGAGCTGTTTGGGTTCAGGTACCACCAGAGCAGTTTCAGGCTCAGGTACCGCAGGTGCGGTTTCCTGCTTGAAGTACAGATGCAGATCTGATGGGAACAAGTACTAGAACAGATGAAGGTTCGGGGACCTGACAACAGGCTTGCAGCTAGCAGATTGCCAAAACTCAATTGTTGCTCAGGCACCTCTCTACATGAGGAGCATTAAGTACTAAGAGTCTCCTAAATTTTGGCTGGAGACATATGGAGCGCCCCCATAGGACCGTGGGGTACTCGGAGCCGGGTCCTTCGGTTCTCAGCGGGGATGTCACGGTGGATGACCCGGTCCGTGGCCCTGGGGGTGTCCGTTGAAAAATGGGGAAAGGGGTAGTTCGTAATGCCACATGTGGTATTCGCTCAGGAGCTAGAAGTCCAGAACTTTATTTGGTCGTCAGATCGGCATGTATCGTCGTGTTTGACAGCAAAAGCAACGATGTCAGCAATGTTTTGCATGGAGGTAACGACCTGTGAGAACGATAAATGAGTCACCGTTACGTCACAGGATCGCTCCTGCATCGTTCTGGAGCTGCTGTGTTTGACATCTCTACAGCGACCTAAACAGCGACGCTGCAGCGATCGGCTCGTTGTCTATATCGCCGCAGCGTCGCTGAGTGTGACGGTACTTTTAGCTCTAATGAGGTCCTCACTGGTTTTACTCCTCTCACTGTTCCCCGTGGTCGGATAGAACAAAACACATATGACTGGTGGCCTGAGGCTTTTTATAGGGACCCTAGAGACGCCCCGGTCCCCACAAGTTGCCACCGTGTCTCCTGTGTATAAAGGTCGGGCAGCCAACTTGGAATTGACTGTTCTGCCAGTCTCTGAAGTAAAGCATAGAGATCCTTACTCCCTCGGTATTCTAGACACCGGGATTCCTGCGCTTCAGAAGGAGGCAGCCTGTCACAGGACAGAACTCCTTCTGGTTTCCTCTCCTTTTGCTATGACTTCATTTCTCACTCACTGCAATACGCTTCTCTTCAATGTCTCTTTCTTTGGATGCTGCCGCAAGTGGGGCAGGCGCAGCTCCGTGGACCCAGTTCCCTGAAAAATGCCCACAGGAAAATTGCCCACAGGAAAATTGCCCACAGGTAAAATGCACACAGGAAAAATGCCCACAGGAAAATTGCCCACACGGAAAATTCCCCACACGGAAAATTCCCCACACGGAAAATTCCCCACATGGAAAATCCCCCACACGGAAAATTCCCCACACGCAAAATTGCCAATTACAGCATCACAAAAGTTTCAGATCTATGATATTTCAGGTGCAAGGTGAGGATGTTCACATAATATGTGATCAACTTGTGATTTACAGTTGACCTAGTGCAAAACTGCAAAAATGATGATCTGTGGTTTGTAGCAGTCTGTCATTCTCAGCAATAGATAGATCTAGTCTGCTCTCTTCTCTCACTGATTCTGCCTTACTCCTCCCACCAGCCCAGAGCAGCAGCACATGCAGAACCAGCAGCAGTGTGATCCAGAGGAGCCATCACTGCTATCAGTGCTCACAAAAGAATCACTGCTGCTGGCAGAGATATTTGGTCCTGGAAGCCCAGAAGGCACCGCAGAAAGGTGAGATTCTGTCACTTGTACCACTTTGTGTTCTTGCTGAGAAAGTATGATATGCTTTTGCAGTGGAGTCCGATGGGTCCCAGTGCGAAATTTTCCCCCCACACACACACACGTTGGTCAGATGTATGGGCCCCTGTAGTGTTCTAAATTCTATAAAGACGTATGAATTGCCCCCCTCCCCCTTCATTATGTAGTAATGTCCCCCATACTGGTATATATGCCCATCATCCTGGTGAATATGTCTGCATCCTGGTATATATGTCCTAATGCTGGTATATATGGTCCTCATCCTAGTATGTATGGTCCACATGATCTCCATCCTGGTATTTATGCCCCCTTTCTGGTATATATGTCCCTATCCTGGTTTACATGGTCCCCAATCCTTATTGTGTTTAATTATGCATTAGGGTCAGAACAGGGACACATAAATAGGATATGGGCACACGATGCAGATTTAGTGGGCATTTTTCTGGTCACCGTGGACCCTCGTCCTCCTCAAACCGCAGTCTGGATCTGACTGGAACTCCCTCCAGACAGCTCGGTCTGGAGACCTTTCTCTCTGTCTCCAGCCAGGAACTCTACTGTCTAACTTTCCCTCCAACTACCAGTTTTACCTAACTGTGAGGAGTGGCCTAGTAGATAGAACCTTTGCTCCCCCTGGTGGCTGGAGTGTGAAGTGTGTTGTGTGTGGTTGTGATACCTGGACAGAAGATCTCTTTTATTGCCTCCAGACGTAATATTACTCCCCCTGGTGGAAGAACAACATTACTGCAACGACCAGGACTCTGGGGCGCTGCACATATAGGATTGCGCATGCTGTCTCTTTAAGAGACCAGCAATGTGAGTGCATGCACCCAAAGCTCACCACCAGGGGAGCAGTGCGGTGCACGCTGAGACTTGGACATGGGAGCCAGAGCAGGGGACACGACAGGGCTGCCTGAGCAGTGAGTAAGTAGGCATCCCTGCATGCCACCACACCTCCCTCCTGGCTGTACAATGTCCTCCTTGCTGCTGATGCTTCTTCTGAGCATGTGCTGCATAGAGAGAGAAGAACAGGAATCCATCATGTCTATGTGTGCTGTGTATGGGAGACATCATGGCACTTAGTTTCCAACCGCTAGCTCAGAGACAGCTGAAGATTAGTGATTAGCGGCCAATCCCTGATTGTAGGCTGGCTGTCTCATTTGGTATTACCACACACCTGTGTAGTCGCCATCTTTACTTGGGGCCCACTGCACCATGAGAGTGCATTTGATTTGAGGCCTAGACAGGTAAGCACTTTTGCCTGTTTTTCTGTGGTGTTTTTTCTAGAATAGTGGAGGTTTTTTCCTCTTTTTTTTTTTTCCTCCTGTTGTGGTTTTTGCTGTTAGACTAGGACTGGCAAGCGTGAGGACCCGTGACGTGGGTTGCCAGCTTATGTATTGTGGCCATAATATTAACTAATACCTTACATTTTTCAATATGTTCTTGTGCACTTTTTTTACTTTTACTTTTTGAGGTGCAGTTGGGCCCTGATGGCTTTGTAAGTTGTGGCCTCTGTTCACACAGGACGCATGGCCTCATAGAACCCATTCATACAATAAAAACACAAAACGCTTTAATTGTGGATAAAAATGGCCGTGTAGTTTATTTAGGGTTACATAAATTAATTAATCACCAATAAATAAACTCCATAAATTATAAAACCAAAGTACCAAACTTTTCCAATAAACCAATCCACCCAGACATGGGTGATTTTCCCACAAGGCCATGACTCAGCGAGACATGGCCCCCCCAAACCACACAGCCATTTTTCAATGATAGTTTGTAGGTCCAAATTAAAAATATCAAGGCCGATATCAGATAAATGAACCAAATCAGGCCTATAAAGGCCCGGTAAAAAACCCTCCAAATCCAAATGCCGGAATGAAAACCCTGAAATTAAAAGAAAACATTTTTCCATGGATTTATTGACCCTTCTCCGGATTTTATCTAAAAAAGAAAATTGATTGTCGTGCCACAAAAGTCTGGGAATAATCTTGAAAAAACGAAGTTTGAATCAGGCAGAATTTGCTTAAGATAAATAATATCGGATCGAATGTCCGATAATAAGTCAAGAGTCCTGATTTTTCCGAGATCATTCCCAGCTACATGAAATATAATTAAATCAGGGGAAGGAAATTTAATTAGCCATTTCTTCACTTCAGCAACCAGGCAATGCCATTTCAAGCCGCGAACTCCATGCCACCAGACCTGAATATCAGAAGGATTAAAGGATAAATTTTCAGCATAAGATCGTTGGCTGGCCCTCTTCCTGGCCCAGAAGATAAAAGAATGTCCGACTATCCAAATGACTAGCGGACCTGAAAGAAAACCAATAATTAATAGTCATACAGATCATGTCGTACATATAATTTGAACCTTTTGGAGTTTCATCTTCCCAATTCCTTTATCCCTGAATCGGAAAGCCCGGCCCTAGAGGCCTCCGTAGCTGCTCCGATTCTAAATGAATGAGATGTGATTTTAAGGTGATTTTTACCCAAAAAGCGTAAACATTTCTTTAGGACAAAATTAAATTGAAAGACAGTAACAGGAGAAAAATCTCTATGAATGAATAATGGGCCCTGTCCCATAGGTCTGACCTTAAACCAGTTTGCCGTGTTATCAACAGGGCAAATGATAGAGACATGGATCGCGTTAATTTTCAACCTAGATCCCCTGCCTAATTAATCTGTCTTTAATTTTCTTATAAATAAAATAAAATAAAAAAAAAAAACTACTCATGAATCTGGACATCCGAAATCATGAGTCCCGAAGGCTCCGATTTCTTAACAGAAACCACCTCACCAACGCGAAGTGCTCCAAAAAAGGACAGAGAAAAAAAAATAGAGCTAAATAATAAGGCTTCCTTAAAATTTACACAAACGTGGATGAGACAGGAGCACAATTCTTTCAATAAAGACAGGGAAATAGGTCGTCTCGAGTCAGGTATAAAATTGGTTTTCCTAAAGCCTTTTAAAAACTGCTTTACTGGAAAAAGATTAGTTAAAGCAATACTGCCAGAAAGTTTAAGGAAAAATGAAACTCCTGCTAGGCATTTCGCTATTGCATAGTAAGACAAACCGTTTTGTACTAAAGATTCAGCAAACTTTAGTGCTGCTACCGGATTAGAAACTGTTGGGTCAAAATAATGTAGGTTGCAAAAATTGTTCCAATTCAGCCATGCAGCCGAATAGTCAGCCCATGATCTATTAGATAACGATTTTTTATTTATTTATTTATTTATTTATTTTTTAATAAAATACTGTATCAGCGTGCAATCATGTCCCAAATTGAAAGGGGTAAGAGGGTCCTTCCGAATCCACGTTGGGAACCTGCAGGAAAAAATTCGACCACTGACGATTTTGTAAAGAGTCAGTTATGAAAAGAAATTTGCTCTTTCCCAACTTTGCTTTCAGGCATTGTAAAACCAATTGTCTCAAAATTCTGGCAGCAAAAGTATTTTTAGAAGATAACGTGTTGATAGAAAAAAAATAAATAAAATAAAATAAATAAAAACAACTACTGCCTGGTTAGTGGAAAGGAGTAAAATCCTGGAATTCTGCATTAGTGATCTCCAAATTAATATTCCTGCAAAAATAGAAAAAAGTTCCAACACCATTACGTTTGAAGTTACTTTCTTAGACACCCAACTTATTGGCCACAGGATGGACATCCAATGGGAGTCCAATAAAATACTGAAGCCACGCTGGCTATCCGCTGTGAAAAGAAAGGGAAAAGAATCGCCAGAGACAAAAAATGACTGCCACAAAGATCTGCCGTTATGCTCTGACAAAAAGGAGAGCCAAATTCTAGCGTCTTCCTTTAGGTCAGAACGGATACTAACATGCGAATGAGGTGAAGACACACCTTAAGTGGCATCCTATAAACTTCTGCAAAAAGCCCGACCTATAGGAATGATGCAAACCGCAAAATGCAATAGACCTAACAATGAATGAATTTCCTTAAGAGTGACCTTGTTCTTGGCTAAAAAATTTGATAACACAATGCGCAGTTTAAAAATTTTCTCATCAGGAAGTCAGATTCCATTTTTTGATAATCAAGAGTGATTCCCAGAAATTCGATAGATCTAGATGGACCAACTGTTTTTCTGTGAGCAATAGGAACACCGAAGTGCTCACACATTTGGATAAAAAAACAGTCATCAAAATAAAAACCTAAAGAATTAAAACCGCACGGGTAAACAGGAAGGAGTCTAAAAGCAGACTTAATATCTGACTTGGACATTAAAACATTAAAACCAAATTTCTTGAGGATTTCTAATGCAGAATCAAAAGATGAATAGGACACGGAGCATAAAGCCTTGTCCACTTCATCGTTCATGGATGAACCCAGCGGATATGATAAGTGGTGAATTAGCCGGAAAGAGCCCTCATCTTTTTTTTTTTTTTTTTTTTGGTACAATACCCAATGGTGATATATGGAAATTAACAAACTGCGGGGTTAAAAAAGGGCCTGAAACTCTGCCTAGCTGAATTTCATTAATAATTTTATCCCTAGCTGCCTCAGGGTGAGCCTTTAAAGAGGGTAAATTAGGAACAACAGAACAGCCCGCCCCTTTAAATTGTGGGTTAAAAAATCATTCTGAAAAACCATTAAAAAGCAGCTCACTGGTCTCCTGGTCGGGATATTTGCTTAGGCATACTGACATGTTTGCCAGAATCACTGGCGTCTGTGCTTTTTGAATTAGGCTCTTTACCTGAGGACTGTTGACCTGCTTGTTACTTAAAACATTTAGGCCGGCGTCACACTCGGCGTAAGACAATACGGTCCGTTTTTTACGTCCGTACTACGGCCGTAATACGGAGAAATGTTCCCAAAATAGTGATCCGTAGTCAGGGTGTGTCAGCGTATTTTGCGCATGGCATCCTCCGTATGTAATCCGTATGGCATCCGTACTGCGAGATTTTCGCGCAGGCTTGCAAAACCGACATCTAATGGATTTATGTGCTCAAATGTTCGGGAAAACATATATACAGTGTATATATATATATATATGTCATTGAGACACATATATATATATTCTGTATTTAGATTTCATTCAGCGCGATATCTGTGAACAGCCGGTAATTCAATTGCCGGCTTTTCATTTCTCCTGCACAAACCCGACAGGATATGAGACATGGTTTACATACAGTAAACCATCTCATATCCCCTTTTTTTTTGCATATTCCACACTACTAATGTTAGTAGTGTGTATGTGCAAAATTTCAGCGCTGTAGCTGCTGAAATAAAGGGTTAAATGGCGGAAAAAATTGGCGTGGGCTCCCGCGCAATTTTCTCCGCCAGAATGGTAAAGCCAGTGACCGAGGGCAGATATTAATAGCCAGGAGAGGGTCCATGGTTATTGCCCCCCCCGTGGCTAAAAACATCTGCCCCCAGCCACCCCAGAAAAGGCACATCTGGAAGATGCGCCTATTCTGGCACTTGGCCACTCTCTTCCCACGCCCTGTAGCGGTGGGATATGGGGTAATGAAGGGTTAATGCCACCTTGCTATTGGAAGGTGACATTAAGCCAGATTAATAATGGAGAGGCGTCAATTATGACACCTATCCATTATTAATCCAATTGTTGGAAAGGGTTAAAAAACACACACACACACATGATTTAAAAGTATTTTAATAAAATAAACACAGCGGTTGTTGTAATAATTTATTGTTCTCTCAATCCATCAGGAACACCCTCGCTTGGAAAAATAATAAACGCACAAAATACATACCTTCTGGTGAACCGTCTCGTCCCACGATGTAATCCATCTGAAGGGGTTAACTAATATTACAGGCAGGAGCCCTGCTAAATGCAGCTGTGCTCCGTGCCTGTAATCCCCGGGTGCTGAAAGGAAAGCAGTGATCTGTACTTACATTGAGTCGCGGTGATGCGCCCCTGCTGGATGTTCTCATGAACTGCAGCCTGGGAACTTTTTCCCACGCTCCAGGTCATATGAGGACATCCACCAGGGGGCGCATCACCGCGACTGAAGGAAATGTAGGTCAATGACCTACATTTCATTCATTCGCCGGGGATTACAGGCACGGAGCACCGCTGCATTTAGCAGGGCTCCTGCCTGTAATATTAGTTAACCCCTTCAGATGGATTACATCGTGGGACGAGACGGTTCACCAGAAGGTATGTATTTTGTGCGTTTATTATTTTTCCAAGCGAGGGTGTTCCTGATGGATTGAGAGAACAATAAATTATTACAACAACCGCTGTGTTTATTTTATTAAAATACTTTTAAATCATGTGTGTGTGTGTTTTTTAACCCTTTCCAACAATTGGATTAATAATGGATAGGTGTCATAATTGACGCCTCTCCATTATTAATCTGGCTTAATGTCACCTTACAATAGCAAGGTGGCATTAACCCTTCATTACCCCATATCCCACCGCTACAGGGAGTGGGAAGAGAGTGGCCAAGTGCCAGAACAGGCGCATCTTCCAGATGTGCCTTTTCTGGGGTGGCTGGGGGCAGATGTTTTTAGCCACGGGGGGGCCAATAACCATGGACCCTCTCCTGGCTATTAATATCTGCCCTCAGTCACTGGCTTTACCATTCTGGCGGAGAAAATTGCGCGGGAGCCCACGCCAATTTTTTCCGCCATTTAACCCTTTATTTCAGCAGCTACAGCGCTGAAATTTTGCACATACACACTACTAACATTAGTAGTGTAAAATATGCAAAAAAAAAGGGGATATGAGATGGTTTACTGTATGTAATCATGTCTCATATCCTGTCGGGTTTGTGCAGGAGAAATGAAAAGCCGGCAATTGAATTACCGACTTTTCACTAACACCGCTGCGTATTTCTCGCAAGTCACACTGCAGGTCCGTGTGGAATCCGTATTTTTCTCGCCCCCATAGACTTTCATTAGCGATTTTTTTTTGCGCAATACGCTGACAAACGCAGCATGCTGCGATTTTGTACGGCCGTAGAAAGCCGTATAATACTGAACCGTAATATACGGCTAATAGGAGCAGCCCCATTGAGAATAATTGTGCCGTATGTAATGCGAGTTTTACGGACGTAGTTTCTGCGCTCTTACGTCCGTAAAACTCGCCAGTGTGACGCCGGCCTTAGACATAGGGTGTGAGTTACCACAGAACGAGCATTCATGGCGGAATCTACAGTTGTTGTTCCACTTACAAAAGGAATCGTTGAAAGCGAAACAAACACCGCGTTTACTTGAACTAGAAGGGGGCTGAAATAACTTGTTGCAGAGATGGGGAGATTTTTCACCCAAAACTGCAGCAAAAATAGAAAAAGCTTGCACCCAGTTGTTGAAAGATTTAAAGTTGGTGCGTTTAAATTCATCTGAATCAGCTTTCTCATCATTCTTTTCGGATTTTGAAAGCTGGTCCTTTCTAGGCAGTAAAGAAAAAATATCGACTAAATGATTATTCCAAATAAGCTCTTTTACAGAAGGGCTTAAATGGAATCCTAAGGGAGACAGCTCGCATGTCAGAGCTTATTTAAAAGAGTTAACAGGGGCGGTGTTAGCTGATGAAATGTCAGAAATTGCAGCACTGTGTACAGCTGATGTGACAGCTGATGTGACAGCTGATGTGACAGCTGATGTGACAGCAGGGTGGGGGGGAATAGCTTCTCTTAAAGTTTCAGCTAACACTTTTCTTTATGATGTCTTTTAAATGTGAGTGTGGAACAGACAAAGGAACATTGAAAGTCTCACCCCTCGATGAATGCTGGTCGTTTCTCTGCTCCATACAGCAGCAGGAGCTCGAGCCCTCCATGTTGGGCAAGCTCATATGGGAAGCTGCTGTAAGCGGCGTTTCTTCATCCTCTTCTGAGTGTGACGACAGGGGGTCCTCCCGAACCGGTGGTCTGGACCGCAGCTGCAGAAGCCACTGCTGTTGTAGAATCCAATGACACCGCAGCGCTTTTACGGCTGCGGTGTGTTAAAGACATCCCGGCCACTTCAGATGAGGCGGTCGGCGCTCTGTCATGATGCTGGCGGTGGAAGTCTCGAGCTGGGCTGCGAGACTTCTGAGGAGGGCGGCGCCGTGACTTCCTTCTTCCTTCTTGGACACTGCGTCTGGAAGCAGGCGGCGACAGCGACTTCGGAGAGTATGGGGTCCTTTGCCTCCTGCGCCTCCCTGAAGCGGTGGGTGTCGGCAGGACCGGAGAGGCTTGACACGGCGACCGAAGGGTATCTTCTGGAGGATGAGGGACAGCATTGGCAGGCGCTAAGATAGGTTTCATAGCCAGGCATTGCCTCAGCCAGTCCGCTCCATCCTCGCCGTCGGCTCTAGTCAGGAGCTGTTGCAGGAGATTCTCCATCCTGGGGTATGTGTCTTCTTTATCTTCTTCTGCTGACAGAATGACCAGATACCACAAAACAGGTGTTTATATATTCAAAAAAAGAGCGGCAAAGCTGCTAACAGCCAATAGAAAACCGTTACAATAGCTGCCAAACATACCAGAAAAAACTGGATAAAACCAGTGTCACACTTTCAGAGATGACTGACCTGACCTTTATTTGACCTTTCTTCTGACAGAAAGTCATATTAAATGACAGGGTCCATGAGGCCATGAGACCCCCGCTATATTTCTTTCAGGTTTACGCGGGGGGGCTAACATTACAGTTAGCACTGGTCAGCCCGCCACATGGCGTTACTAATAGGCTAGGATCCAGTTGCTGTGCATACTCTGTGTGAACACTGCTGCAGATTATTATTTGCACTGGTGTGCCCAGCGGCCAATCCCTGATTGTAGGCTGGCTGTCTCATTTGGTATTACCACACCTGTGTAGTCGCCATCTTTACTTGGGGCCCACTGCACCATGAGAGTGCATTTGATTTGAGGCCTAGACAGGTAAGCACTTTTGCCTGTTTTTCTGTGGTGTTTTTTCTAGATTAGTGATGGAGCAGGAAGAGGGCAAAACTGGTGAAAAGTTTTCCGCTCTTAAATACAAGTCCGCTTTTGGGTACAAAGTACTAACCAAATAAAACCCCACTGAAAAATAGAAAAACAATTTTGTTTTTCAATATATTTACCCCACTTATATTTTTTCCCAGTTTGTCCATACTTTATATACACTGTGTTCCAAATTATTATGCAAATAATATTTCCTCATATTTTCTCTAAATTACCTATCTGAATTGCAGTCATTGTTATTTTCCAGTCATCTACTATTCTAGTATAATTGCAATGTTTTGGAACAAACTGCCTATGAAAACAGTATCTTTTTAAAAAAAATAAACACTCAAAATGCATGTTCCAAATTATTATGCACAGCAGTGTTTTCAACCTTTTTTATTTTATTTTGAACAAAAAAATGGTCAATTGTGATGTTATAAGCATTATCAGCTTATTAAAAATGAAATCAAACAGTTTTCAGGTGAAAACTTTATTCTAGGTGATGTTACATTTGCACATAGGACCCCTTGTTCGAAAGAAGCTTCTGAACTCTCTCGTCCATTGAATTTGTCAGTTTTTGGATGGTTTCTGCTTCAATTGTTTTGCATGTGGACAGAATACCCTCCCAGAGCTGTTGCTTAGATGTGGACTGCCTCCCGCCATCATAGACACTCCTTTTGATGATGCTCCAGAGGTTCTCAATGGGGTTGAGGTCAGGGGAAGATGGTGGCCACACCATAAGTTTGTCCTCTTTTATGCCCATAGTAGCCAGAGATGCAGATGTGTTTTTTGCAGCATGAGACGGTGCATTATCATGCATGAAAATGATCTTGCTGCAGAAAGCACGGTTATTCCTCTTGAACCATGGCAGGAAGTGTTTTTAGAAACTCCACATAGATTATGGAGTTCATCTTTACCCCTTCAGGGATCATAAAGGGGCCGACAATCTCTCTCCCCATGATTCCAGCCCAAAACATTACTCTACCTCCTCCTTGTTGGCGCCTTAGCCGTGTTTTCATGGGGTGTCCATCAACCAGCCATCCCCCACTCCATCCATCTGGACCATCGAGCGTTGCACGGCACTCATCGGTGAACAAAACAGTTTGGAAGTCAGTCTTCATGTATCGTTTGGCCAACTGGAGCTGTTTCTGCTTGTGTGCAGTGGATAGAGGTGGTCGACAGGATGGCTTACGCACCTCTGAAGGACCCTGCATCTTGTTGTTCTGGGGACGTTGGAGGCACCAGCAGCTTCAAAAACTTGTCTGCTGCTATGACTAGGCATTTTTGCAGCTGCTCTTTTAACCTTACGCAATTGCCTGTTGGAAAGGGTCCTCAATGTTTCCTTATCAGCACGCACACGTGTGCTGGGAATCAGCTACATACTTCTTGATTGTGCGATGATCACGATGAAGTGTCTTGGCAATGTTGATTGTAGTCATGCCTTGACCTAAATACTCCACAATTTGTTGCTTCTCAGCAGCCGACACATCTTTTTTCTTTCCCATTTTGGCCAAAAATGTAGGCTGCTTAATAATGTGGAACAGCCTTCTTAAAGGGAACCTGTCACCTGAATTTGGCGGGACCAGTTTTGGGTCATATGGGCGGGGTTTTCGGGTGTTTGATTCACCCTTTCCTTACCCGCTGGCTGCATGCTGGCCGCAATATTGGATTGAAGTTCATTCTCTGTCCTCCGGAGTACACGCCAGCGCAAGCCAATATTGCCTTGCGCAGGCGTGTACTCCGGAGGACAGAGAATGAACTTCAATCCAATATTGCGGCCAGCATGCAGCCAGCGGGTAAGGAAAGGGTGAATCAAACACCCGAAAACCCCGCCCATATGACCCAAAACTGGTCCCGCCAAATTCAGGTGACAGGTTCCCTTTAAGTAGTCTTGCCTTTATTTGGACACACCTGCCAAACTAATTTGCACAGGTATCTGCAATTGCTTTCAGTGATATAAAGAGCCCTGACACACATCACCATCAATGAGTTTAAATGACAAACAAAAAAATTCTAACCTTATCACTCCTAAACTCTTTGTGCATAATAATTTGGAACACAGTGTAGTAAACTGAATCATTTCAGTCAAAACTACAACTCATCCCATGAAGAGGAAAGCATTCACCCGGCTATAGCGATGAGAAAAAAATAAAGTTATGTTCTTGAAAGAAGGGGACAAGAAAAAGAAAAGCACAAAAAAACCCAAAGAATCACCTTGTCCTAAAAGAGATAAATAAGTGTCATACCAGTGGTTATTGGCATTGTACTCGGGCGAACCACGGAGGAGGAACTCTACAGTATTTTAATTTCAGCAGATTAGACACCATATACAGTTCTGGCTGAGGGGCCCCTGACCACCACTCACATTAGGACAGATTTACAGAACCTGATAATTCTCTTATTCTTCATATAGTTGATGGTGATCGTAAACTGATGGTGAAAACCGGAGGTCTTATGAACATCTTCATCCTCATCGATGCCTCTAAGAGTGTTGGACCCCAAAACTTTGAAATCGCGAAGGAAATCAGTGAAGTGTTCATAGAAAAGGTATGGAGAATATATAGAGATGAGTGCTGGATGCTACATTTTAGGGCAATTTATATAGAACCTGTGTGATAATGGCATACCTTCTGCTCTTAAAATGTAACTATACAATATACAAATGTGCCGCCTTATGTTATATCATAAATACTTCCATACAGTTATAACAATGCTGTACCGTACTACTACCACCATACACTGCAAAATAATGCACTGTACAGTGTCTAAGTAATAGTGCCACACAATGTAAATGGTGCCATTATTATTATTATTATTTATTGTTATAGCGCCATTTATTCCATGGCGCTTTACATGTGAGGAGGGGTATGCATAATAAAAACAAGTACAATAATCTTGAACAATACAAGTCATAACTGGTACAGGAGGAGAGAGGACCTTGCCCGCGAGGGCTCACAATCTACAAGGGATGGGTGAGGATACAGTAGGTGAGGGTAGAGCTGGTCATGCAGCGGTTTGGTCGATCGGTGGTTACTGCAGGTTGTAGGCTTGTCGGAAGAGGTGGGTCTTCAGGTTCTTTTTGAAGGTTTCCATGGTAGGCGAGAGTCTGATGTGTTGTGGTAGAGGGTTCCAGAGGAGGGGTGATACGCGAGAGAAATCTTGTATGCGATTGTGGGAAGAGGAGATAAGAGGGGAGTAGAGAAGGAGATCTTGTGAGGATCGGAGGTTGCGTGTAGGTAAGTACCGGGAGACGAGGTCACAGATGTATGGAGGAGACAGGTTGTGGATGGCTTTGTACGTCATGGTTAGGGTTTTGTACTGGAGTCTCTGGGCAATGGGGAGCCAGTGAAGGGATTGACAGAGGGGAGAGGCCGGGGAATAGCGGGGGGACAGGTGGATTAGTCGGGCAGCAGAGTTTAGAATAGATTGGAGGGGTGCGAGAGTGTTCGAGGGGACGCCACAGAGCAGGAGATTGCAGTAGTCAAGGCGAGAGATGATGAGGGCATGGACTAGGGTTTTTGCAGATTCTTGGTTGAGGAATGAACGGATTCGTGAAATATTTTTGAGTTGAAGTCGGCAGGAAGTGGAAAGGGCTTGGATATGTGGTTTGAAGGAGAGATCAGCGTCGAGGATTACCCCGAGGCAGCGAGCTTGTGGGACTGGGGAGAGTGGGCAGCCATTTACTGTAATGGATAGGTTCGTTGGGGGAGTCGCGTGAGATGGGGGAAAGATGATGAATTCTGTTTTGTCCATGTTAAGTTTGAGAAATCTAGCAGAGAAGAAGGATGAAATAGTGGACAGACATTGAGGGATTCTCATAAAGTGAATCCCTCAAAGCCATAAAGTGAAATATCCTAAAACAGGTTTGTACCAAGTATGGTATAGGAAAGGGCATAACTAATTAACTGCTGGGGGTCTGACCACTGTTCTTTGACGAGGCCCGGATGAATGGAGAGTCCTGCGCTATCTCTAGGGAATAATATATATTTGATACAACCCCAAATACACAGTTAAAATGGATTTTTGATGGGTGCTAGCTGGAGGTGCTAGAATATCGCGGGCGCCCCTCGAACCGCAAAGATGATAAAACCCTACAAACTGAAAAGCCGTCAGCCATGCTTATCTAAAAATTGACTGATCTTTTGCTGAAAGACTAGATCGTTCTTTGCAAGGTGTATCAGGTTAACATAATGTTCCATTCCTTCCTCAAGAAGACAACTGGTTCCACCCAAGGACTGTCTCTGATAATGGAGCGCCCCAACCAGGGCAGCAGGGTACTCGGTACCGGGTCCGGTCTTAAAGGGGATGTCACGGTGGCTGCGACCCGGTCCGTGGCCCTGGGCGCTCAATTAAAAGGAAAGGTCTTTAAGGGGATTTGTAATGTCTATGTTTGTGACGCCACCTGTGGTGTTCGGTCAGTAGTGACTGACGCTGCTTAAAGGGGTCCTCTGGGGTGATGTTGTTGCAGCAGTATGGTAACGCTTCCCACAGGTGAAGCTGGGGTCCCCAGGGCTCCCCAGGTGTATGGCAAGATGGTGTAAGCCGATAAATGCACAAAAAAAGAGGACACAGGTTTGCAAGTCTTTACCTGGTTTACTGATGGTAGTAGTAGTCCTCAGTCCAGGGTACCAAGTACAGGGTAGCTGTGGTCCGGCCGGCTTGGAGGCAATAAGAGATCCCTTTACCAGGTGAGGTCCGTAAGCCTTTCCTGCTAGCACCGTTTAGTTAATTAGGTCCCTGCTGCTTGAAGCTCAGTGCAAGTCCCCTCTCTCCTGTCCTAAGGCAGATGTCTGTACGATAGGCAGTTTGAGCCTGTTTATAGGATCTCTTAGATGACCCGGCTCTCACGGTCACTGCTTCACCTCAGACTTGTTACGGGCAACCGGTGGACACCGCATCTGAGAGGGCATCACATACAACTGAGCGGCTTCCCTCCAGCCCCTGCTTCCTTGCTGGCCGTTTGAGGTGATTACCTCTAGCCCTATACATTCCTTCTTGAGCTTTTACGTATTCTGTTTATGAACTACTCCACTTCTATATGAGGGGGCCACCCACTGCATCACGCATGATCTGCATCCTAAATAAAGGTATTATCGACACACATTATCAGGCACAGCACGTGACTGATGAAAGCCCGATAAGGGCTGAAACGTTTCCAGTGCTACCTCTAGTACTAATAAATCTACAAACCAAAATACTTAAGTTGAGTGCGAGACTTCTTTACAGTTTACTATATGGTTTGGGTACCTAGTCTCTGCACCAGATTATAGCAGTGCACACGGTGTTTACTTTCATATTTACATTGTTACGGGCAATTGACATATAGTGCTTTGCCCTCCGGTTCTGTCGTGCGTCCTGGAGAACAACACGACCTCGGGCTCCCGGTACCCGGCTTCTGCGCTCTGACTCTGAGGGTGTCCTTCCACTGTTCCCCTCCTGAGCCCTTTCCTCCTCTATGCTTCTTTCCTCTAAGCTCCTCCTTAATTCAACTCTCCTTCTGCTTCTCTTTCCAGGGGTAGCAGCTCCCTCCTGGCTGCTCAGCCCCCACGTCTGCGCCAGACATCCTTCAGCTGCTGGAGACCAACTGTCTCAATCCACTGTCTCTCTGACTCCCTGAGACTGACTGGCTCCTCCTCCAGACCAGGATACATAAAGTGTAAGGAAGCTACCCTGAATCCAGGTCCTGAGCTCCCCCTCCTGGCCTAGATTCAGATTGTGTTGAATGCGAGTGCCTTACCAGATAGATAGGATCCCCTTTGCCTCCAAGCGTGACATCAGCCTCCCCGAAGGGAAGGCAACAGCACTGCAGCAACCGGTTACCTGGGGGTGCTGCAATGGCATCTGTGCTCTTCAAGTCCTGGATTAATTTCTTCACAGGCTTGTACATGAATGGAGGGATAGTCCGGTATCTTTTCTGGATGGGTGGATGAGAACCAGTAAGGATGGTGTGCCAGCTGATTGTTCCATTCAGGGTGGCAAACCTTTGATGCCCGTACAGTAGGCAGATGGACCTCTTTATCACTTCTCGTTGTTTGGATTGAACTAGACAGTTCATTCTTCAGGGCATCCAACATTTTTTCCAGACAATTTTGCATATACAATATATCCATAGATACGGCACAGCGCTCATTTGTGTAAATTATATATGACCGGTTGCAATTATGATCTGATGACTGGGGGTAGTATAAATAACTCTTTGTCTCTTACAGATATCCAGCTTTGATTTTACCCCTCGCTATGCTGTCATCTCGTATGCGTCATTTGCGAAACCCATTGTGCTGCTGTCTGATGATGACAGTGTGGACGCTGACGCCGTCATCGAGAGGATTAAAGAATTTAAGTACACAGGTAATGGAGCTCACGGTGCTTTCCCAATAACTTCACTAATGATATAAGGTGACACATGACCAATCAAAAAAACTGGCACACTATAGAAAACTAATTGAAGGGGTTTCCCAGTTTAGAAAACCTATTTTCAGACAAGTTATTAGATATATGTGAGTGGACACGTGATGGATAGAGCGTCTCTTGCTCTGGAGGACCTGTCCTGTTCTATGTTGCACAGATAACACACTCATGTGAATGGACACAGCGTAATGTTTATTTTCATCTGTGGTGGCACTGCAGGAGAACTAACCACTTTCTGAGATGTTTCAGGTGATCACTGATCATCCCAGCGAAGTCGAAGAGGCTCTTTAACTAAGTAGGTATTGTAAAAAAGTGTAACAACTCTTTAATTACTTTTTTAACCACCCTTCCACTCCTGAAGATGCAAAACATTTAGCTTTGTATCCAGCTTATTATTAGAAGCCTGAAATGAATCTGTTTTTTTTTTTCAAAAAAGCACATGCAGATGAACTGGGAATGAACACTCGGGCAGCCCTGAATGAAACTCACAACATGTTGTCACTGCAAAATACGAGAGATCCCCAAAAATTCCTGGAAACGAGAAATGTAATCCTGCTGATGACAGATGGCAAGTATCGGGTCACAGTTAGTCCTACAGGTCACTAGTGAAAATCTTGTCAGTCCTTAGACTTGTCTTCTTTAACTCATAGTCAGTGCTCTATCTGTAACACCCCAGGTAACCGGTTGTTACAGTGATGTTGACTTCTCTTCGGGGAGGGTGATATCATGCGTGGAGGCAATGGAGTTCTCTTTATCAGGTAAGGCACCCACATGCAAAACATTCCAAATCCAGGCAACAAGGGGTAGATCAGGACCCGGATTCAGGGGAGCTTCCTTAGACTTTATGTATCCTGGCCTGGAGGAGGGGCTAGTTATTCTCCAGGAGGGAGAGAGAGGAACGATGTCTGGAACAGACAGAGATGCCTAGCAGCCAGGTGGGAGCTGCAGCCTCTGGAAAGAGAGATAACCTGAAGGGTTGTATGTGGTGGAGCTACAGAGGAAAGGAGCACAGGAGTGGAAAAGGGCTCAGAGGGGAACTGTGACCGGGCACCCTCAGAGCCAGAGCACAGTAACTGGGCACCGGGAGCCCGAGGCTTTAGTGGGACTCTAGGACACTTAGCAGAACTGGAGGGCTAAGATCTTTATGTGATTGGCCCACACCACACCTGAGACGCAGCAGCACCTGAAGAGCCTGGGGCATGATAGAGTCCCTATAAAAGTCTCAAGCTGCCAGTCATGCAGGTACCTGTTCTAGGACAGGGGAAAGAGGACTTTGCCAGTAAGCTTCAGGCAGCAGGGACCTCATACAACAGCGCAAGGAGGAAAGGCTCACGGACCTCAATTGGGAAAGGGATCCTCTATTGCCTCCAAGCCGGACGGACCACAGCTACACCTGTACCTGGTACTCTGGACTGAGATGCACTTCTATCATCACTAAACCAGGTAAAGACTGGAAACCTGTGTCCTCGTTCTTTGCCATACTATCCACCACACCATTGGTGCCCTACACCTGTGAAGCCCTGGGGACCCCGCTTCACCTGTGGGAAGTGTAACCATCTTGCTGCATACCATCAGCCCAGAGGACCCTTTTAAGCAGCGTCGGTCCCCACTGACCGAACACCACAGGAGGCATCACGAACAATAGACTTTATTCACAATACCCCTTAAAAGACCTTTCCCCTTTAATTGGGCGCCCAGGGCTCAGGACCGGGTCACAGCCACCGTAACATCCCCTTTAAGTACCGAACCCGGTACTGAGTGCCCCACGGCTCTTGCGGGCGTTCCATATCTTCCTCCTAAAATTTTTAGACAGAGGATCCTTAAGTGGTCTAGGCTCTGACTGTATAATAGGTCGTAAGTGTCCAGAAGAAGACAACCCCATTTGGAAGTAGCTTTGGAGCAAATCACTCACATTCTCTTACAGGCTCATCTAAAGAAAAACCTCTTTTATCTTACTGATGAAATGTCCAGTGTGTGCAATGATAAAGACTAGAGATGAGTGAATTTGATGGAAAATTCGATTTGCGTCAAATATTTTTGGACGCAAATCAAATATGTCTTACTTTACTCCCAGATTATAATAAATGTAGTGTATAAAAAAATCATATTCATCAATGCCCGCCCCTCACCTGCCTCTCCACGCAATTCCCTGCCTGGTCTTCCAGTCCTCTTTTAGAAACCTCTGGACCTCTTCCATCTTCACACATATTGTGATTGCTAATCAGTGACTTCGCAGGAAGTCTAGTTGGCATTAGGCCCTCACATCGTCATAACGTGTGTCGCCCCGAGTTATCATGATCTTGCAAAATCTAGTCGGCTTTGGAGGCGTCAAAGACCGGTCTGAAAATGGACGAGAACTACAGTCACCTAGAAGAGGATGAAATGATCTTGCATGGAGCTGGAAGGCATAGGGGATGGTTTTGGGAGGTGAGTATTACATTTTTAATCCTTTCTCGGCCATTTAGAATCAGAATTTTTTGTAAAAGTTTAAGCTAATTTGATTCATCTCTAATAACGACAAAGATCATTTTTTGGGAAATATACATGTTCTGCACAGATGGAGGATGGCTCCACAAATCATCTCATTTGTTGAATCCAAACAACTCTGATGCTCATCTTTGCAAAAAGAGTCAACCTTCTAACATTTTCCATCAGTCCTCTATCCTCACCCCACAGCGTGCTTTACGTCACCGCAAACACATTCAGTGGCATCATGTCCTCTTCATGATAGCTTTTTTTCACCCCTTAGGAAAGCACAATATGGGAGGAGACCCGACTGTGGAGATTAAGAGGATCAGAGAATTTCTGAACATCAGGAAGGACAATAAACGGGAAGATTATCTAGGTATGTAATATATATGTTACGGTACTTGTGCCTCGTTTCAGTAGACAGTGATGATAACCACCATCAGGCATGCCGTTCCTACAGTTCAGCAGCAATGTTGGGTAATCAGTTGTCAGAGATGGCCAAAGCCTGAGGAGAAGACAGATATGGTTCATTACCACTTCTGTCTCCTCTATTACATTCCACACAGCACTCGGTGCTGGCAGCGGCATCGTCACTCTATCTTTTGTACGCAGTGATCGTGGAAGATCCAGATAATTTTGGTGTGTTGAGGTCCTTAAGGCCCCGTCTCACTTAGCGATTTACCAACGATCACGACCAGCGATATGACCTGGCCGTGATCGTTGGTAAGTCGCTGTGTGGTCGCTGGGGAGCTGTCACACAGACCGCTCTCCCCAGCGACCAACGATCAGGGGAACGAGTTCGGCATCGTTGAAACTGTCTTCAACGATGCCGAAGTCCCCCTGCAGCACCCGGGTAACCAGGGTAAACATCGGGTTACTAAGCGCAGGGCCGCGCTTAGTAACCCGATGTTTACCCTGGTTACCAAAAAAAACAAACAGTACATACTCGCCTTTCGGTGTCCAGGTCCCTTGCCGTCTGCTTCCTGCTCTGACTGAGCCGCCGTACAGTGAGAGCAGAGCGCAGCGGTGACGTCACTGCTGTGCTCTCACTTCTCACTGTACGGCCGGGAGTCAGTGAGAGCAGGAAGCAGACGGCAAGGGACCTGACGGACATCAGAAGGCGAGTATGTATTGTTTGTTTTTTTTTACATTTACGCTGGTAACCAGGGTAAACATCGGGTTACTAAGCGCGGCCCTGCGCTTAGTAACCCGATGTTTACCCTGGTTACCAGTGAAGACATCGCTGGATCGGTGTCACACACACCGATTCAGCGATGTCAGCGGGGCCTCAACGACCAAAAAAAGGTCCAGGCCATTCTGACACGACCAGCGATCTCGCAGCAGGGGCCTGATCGCTGGTACGTGTCACACATAGCGAGATCGCTATGGAGGTCGCTGTTGCGTCACAAAACTTGTGACTCAGCAGCGATCTCGCTAGCGATCTCGCTATGTGAGACGGGGCCTTTAGACGACACAGATCTCAAACACCAGGGACTATTCATATTACACCCGTACGTTATATCCAAATGACTAAAGCCAAATGATCATGAAGTTTAGACTACTTTTCAATAATAACGAAGTTACATCCATAAAATTCATTAGGGATCTTACAAATGGTTGGTCCAGCTTGGTCTTCCTCACCAAAAGAGCTACAAAACAACAATCATTATTTGGATGGTAAAGGTAAACATCTAGTGAAACCAATGTGTGCAGTGGTCTCTGACGAAGGATGCCGGCATGATGCAATTTTCGGTGGAACATCTGACCTCATACTCCCAAATATTTCCTCTTTCGAGAAGAATAAGATGATAATTTACATCATATTAATGTCCTTTATAGTTTAATTGTTCCTCAATATTTTACATTATCCCTGCTTTAATTATTTTTCTCTCATTTATAGATGTTTATGTCTTCGGCCTAGGTAATGACATAAGTGAAAGTGAAATCAATGACATTGCATCCAAGAAAGATAATGAGAAGCATGTTTTCAGGATGGAAAATGTGCTTCACATGAAGAAGGCTTTTGAAATAATGTTAGGTGAGAACATTTACATTTCTTTCTTCCTAATTGTGTGCAACGATGTCATTGTTCATGCCTGTATAAAGATGCAGGAAGCCCGGACAAAAGGCTGGAATAGGCTGATAAAATGGTAACTGGAACAGGGAAATATATTCATGGCTGTTTTGGGCGAGTTTGTGGGTCTAGACTAAAGTGATATGGCCCAGCATGGAAAACTCTGATTAGGGTCAAGGGTGGTTAAGAACTCATAGCTGGAATGGTGGCACCACCAAATTTTTTTCAAACAGCTGTCCCTTTCTGCACGGGTTCTATCTTTTATCAATTTTTCTTCTTACACCTTTTAGATGATACAGAAGTTCTTCAGATGTGTGGACTTTCCAAAGAACGACTTCAAGATGATCAGGGCCTAGAAGAAGTGTTTCCCTGGATAGCTAAAATTACTATCACAGTAAGTCTGTATTTGCTTGGTTCATCACACCATACCTGGAGTATGAAATCCCTAGACATGCAACAAGAGGAGATGTAGCGTCAGAAAGTCATAGGTGAGGATAATACACATATACACCAAATATATCACATAAATCCAAGGTTACGTGTGCTCTGCATTTAAAAAAAAAAAACAACAAACCTCTATCTGGTGCCAGTAAGCTGCCAGAAAGCCATGATCATCTAGAAAAGTAGTCTTAAAATGAAGTTACCATCCATATGAGATGCCTGTCTTTTCCAACAGAGTGTCAGTGGATTTCCAAAATAGGTTATTATTAGTGATGAGCTAGTGTACTCATTGCTTGGGTTTTGCAGAGCACGCTCGGGTGGTCTCCGAGTATTTGTAACTGCTCTGAGATTAAGTTTTCATCGTCTCAGCAGCATGATTTACAGCTACTAGCCACCTTGATTACATGCGGGGATTCCCTAGCAACCAGGCAACCCCCACATGTACTCAGCCTGGCTAGTAGCTGTAAATTATTCAGCTGTCGTGATGAAAACTAAATTTCCGAACACTAACAAATACTCGGAGACCACCCGAGCGTGCTCGGGAAAAGTCGAGCAACGAGTACACTCGCTCATCACTAGTTATTATGGATAAAAGGCTGATGAGAGATGTCCTGTGTAAAAAAAAAATACTTTTGCATCTAGACACTTTGTCATTATATAGACTTCTTTTTGTCACCAGTTTCTCTGGGAACCATAAAGGGGTGTTCTCAAGTTTTTTAATTATTTAGGCAGCATGAAAATAAGCTAATTTGCAATTGGCTTGCTTTTTCAAACTGCTGTCATTGTCCTGCAATTGGAGATTTTATCTTTATAGTGTACAGTTGTTTTCCATGGTGCTCAGAGAGGGTGCAGTGGTTACACATCAGGAGAGGGGTTAACTCTTAACATCCCAGTCACCTCTTTCCAGACCATTGATTTCTATACAGCATTTTTACTCCTTCTTCTTCTGAAGAGATACAGTTATAAATCACCAGCCATGCAGCTTTCAGAGAAGGTCTCTTAATCACTCTGCTGGTTGTTCAGAACTTTGTGCTTAAGGTACCATCACACTCAGCAACTTTGCAAAGAGAACGACAACAATCCGTGACGTTGCAGCGTCCTGGTTAGCGATCTCGTTGAGTTTGACACGCAGCAGCGATCTGGATCCCTCTGTGCCATCGCTGGTCGGAGCTAGAAGTCCAGAACTTTATTTCGTCGCCAGGTCGGTGTGTATCGTCATGTTTGACATCAAAAGCAATGACGCCAGCAACGAGCATAGGGGGCGTCGCAGCGTCTCCTTCTAGCCAGTCGGTACACTCCGGCTGTTTGACATGGAGCTAACAACCAGCGAGAACGAGAAGTGAGTTGCCGTTACGTCACTGGATCGCTCCTGCATCGTTCTGGAGTTGCTGTGTTTGACGTCTCTACAGCGACCTAAACAGCGACACTCCAGTGATCTAGTTTAGGTTGGCTCGTTGTCTATATCGCCGCAGCGTCGCTGAGTGTGACGGTACCTTTATTCAAGTGTCCCATTATCACCATGTGTAAATACAGGGATAACAGTGTAGACTCAAAACAAACTACTGATAGGTGAATGTGTTACAACAGTACTTCTGCTAAGCTTTAAGGTTCTACTGATACTACAGTCCTATTTACCAGCATTGTCTCTCAAGGATGAAAGTCCACCTTGCCAGAAACCAAATAAGGAGATTATATTGCTCTAAACTCTTCAAGAGAAAACTTGAAATGCCTCATTAACTTCCCAATTTGATAGAAGTGCATGTCTACACTGTGCCGCTACCCAATATATTACATGTTGGGCCAGTTGTGGGTATTGTAGGTCTACTCAAAAGGTTGTAGATGAATACTGATGCGCTAATAGTCTTCTAGATAAATAGTATCTGGAAGCTACCAGAAAGCCATATTATTCTACTGCAAAATGGCTGTAGAAAACACTTTGAGTGAGATTTATTAAGAATGTCCTGGTTAAAAACTGAGATATTCTTCAACTATGAGCAAGCGTTGATTTGTGTTAAAAATTCACCACTTTATGTATTTTCTGTCCACTTGCCACCAGGATTTGTGACACTTTCTCTTTTTTTGTTACATTAAGCGTCCAGGTTCTGAAGAAAAATGTAAAGGATCAATTGTGAGCAAATCATTTGTCTTGACGGCTGCTCACTGCTTCCACCTGGATGAACTACTCCATACTGTCAGTGTCAGAGTTGGAGGTAAGTTCATCAATCTTGCTGGAGCCCCAGCTGTGGTCCTAACACAGCCTCCAACTTGGCCTCTAGCACAGACATGAGCACATTGAAGCTGACTATACAAATGTGAGGACTACCTATGTTTTTGCTTTCATCTATTGTAGATAAGGTCTACAGGGTGAAGGAACTCCACCTTCATAGTGACTACAACCCAATTGGCAAAAAAGACAAGGGCGTGGAGAAATCCTATGATTACGATATGGCTCTCGTTGAACTGGATAGGAAACTTGAGTTTTCCAGTAAAATCAGGTAATCAAGTGAAGATTTATTTTGACAACTTGGTTACATTCAACATGGCCATGTCAAGCGATGATGATGATGACGCGATCACCACATCTTGAGGCACCATGAGTAGTGATGATGGTGTAGGGCACCAGAACTAGAATTACCATGGGGGCGCTGTGGTTATGTTTGTAAAATGTACAATGGTATGTAACATGGTTAGTTGATAGAAATGAGAAAAAATAAAACATTGACAGGACCCTCATCTAGCAGCCACTTTGGTAGTCCATGACCACTGGAAAAGAGTCCTATGAATCTCCTCCTACCTGCTCAGAGACCAGGAAGGATTTCATTGTTGCGACATGATGATTGCATGACATTGCATTTTGTTGCATCTATTGCCTAAAACTGAGTGAAATAGCAGGTTGTCCACTCGTATGCTCATAAGTTGCCAGACTTCCATTGGGGCTATTATTCTGGATAACACCTAAGAATTAAAGTTTTCTTGTTTGAACTGGAGTTTATTCGCAGACAGTGGAACTGAACCTTTAATTTAGACAGCAGGAATAATGCTTTTCGCTCTTCCCGCAGACCTATCTGTCTTCCATGTACAACCGGGGCGACCTGGGCTTTAAAGCAGAGAGGGAAGTCTGTAACGTGCAGCGACCATGGTGAGTGTCGGAACTTATGATGGGTTTTTGAACTGTTAACTACACACTTAATTTTGTGGGGTTTTATATTTCTATTCTTTTCTGCCTAATTTCAGAATATAATAGTAATTAACAAGGAGGCCTTATAAAAATAGCCATAATGATAGGTACTGTAGATGGATTAAAGTGCACTAGTCAAACTTTGACACCCAACAGTAAAAGAAAATAGTAATATAAAAGATCACGGCCAGGGGGGTCGTAACCGAACCACCCACGCTGTTATCTTTTTGTCACAAACAGCCCTCTGGTGCCCCCTATTGTCCGGACAATTATGTAATTGATCGACGATTAATGGAGAAACCTGCGGCTGTTTCCAATAAGGCCAGTTATTTGGAAACTAAGAGTGACAGTATGGTATATACACCTCTGATTCCCATGTATGGAATTTGTGTACATAATCTCGGTATGGTTACTGTCAGCTTCACAATAAACTAATAACTACTCAGTGCCACCACCAGTCATTTTTATACAAACTGACTGGACGCCTGGTTCTGGTAGCGTGTGGCTTTGGGGTGTGGTTTACAGAACAAAAGGAACAGAACTATTAACTTTTATAATTATTCCAGAAAAATAGGCTGTGTTTATATAAATATACAAAAGATTTTAAAAAGGGCACAAAACAATACAGCATAGTATACAGCAAATTACGTAAAATAAAAAGGATTAACAGAAGAACTTATTACCCTGGTCACAGAGATGTTGGATTGAAGCAAACTGATTGAAAATGTCTGGTTAATGGGATCAAGTCTACACTGATATGATCTTTCAGATCATAATTAGCCTTGTCTTTTTATCAGCACCTGAGTTACACATACACACCCAACCCCCTTGATTACCTTATGTGGGCCGGGTTGTGGGATGTTCTCAGTGCAGCACCCCAGAGTCCTGGTTGTTGCAGTACTGTGGCTCCGCCACTATGGGGAGCTGTGGTACGTCTGATTGCACTAAAGGAGTTTCTCTGACCAGGTACACTCACACCACACTTCACACTCCGGCCACCAGGGGGGGTGGTCCTATCTAGTAGGCCACTCCTCACAACTGTGGTAAAACTGGGGGTTGGACAGGAAGACAGGGAGAAGTAGCTGGGAAGAGCTAGTGAGAGGACCTGTCAGGGATGGGATCCTGGCAGACTCCTCAGAGCAGAACTAACCAGTAAACAACGGGAATACAGAAAAGGAGAAATACCAGAAGGGGTCCTGCTGTTAGACCGAGGCAACATCCTTCTGAGGCGCAAACAGTCGGTGGCCGGAACGCCGAGCAAGTAAGAGACTTTAAGTACATTGCAAACCACGGCAGGACAGCTAATTACAGGTTGGCTGTCTCACTTAACACCTAAGCAGACAACGGAGGCAGCTGTGGGAGAGGGGCGACTCTAGGGTCCCGGAAGAACTCCAGGCCTACCCCGTCATACGGGTGCGTCCTACCATATTACCTGGAGGACGGAGAAAGAATAGTAGAGACAGAAAGAAACAGTTGTGAGGACTATCCCGGGAGCTCAGCAGGGAAGAACTACAACACACAGCGCTAGAAGGTAGATACTGATTCCCACCTGTAAGGAGAACTCCTGATGTGTCGTTGGACCGGCCGGTCTCTGAAAACCCCGTTAACAGCGCTCTGGACTGAGGTCTCCAACATCTTCAGTAAAGAGGTAAAGAGACTGCAACCTGGTGTCTTCATTATTTACCGCGACCTGCACCGTTACAACACCCCTATTTGCACCGGATGTCCCCCACTGACAGACAGGGCCACGGACCGGGTCTAGCCACCGTGACAACCCCAGGACTGAGATCCCAGAGGCCCGGCTCCGGGTACCCCTAGGCCCTGCGGCGGTGTGGGGGCGCTCCAACTGCCCTTCATGATTTTAGGAAATTCCCAACATTAGCAATATCTTCCCTCCTGATGATCGCAGAAGTTTGAGATCATCACCATATTTTATCAGGATTTTACCTTTCCAAAGAAAACATGACATGGCTGGCCACTATTGAATTGGGACTTATAAACAGGTGTCACAGTTATGAAAATAATATGCATATTCTTCCTCGATTAGTCCTGAAGTTGAGAACTTATGTCCCATCACTATCTGATCTACACAAACCCCAAAATTCATAACTTTCCATTGGAGACAAAAAGTCTGGGGGAAGTTCTTTCATCATAGCAGCTGAAGAGATCACAATAGGCATCCTGCCTTAATTGTTTTTCACACCAGAAAGGGAACTTGAATGTTTAGCTATTCATGTCTTAATTGGCTTTCTCACCCCTGGCTATATGTAAATTACCCACTTCACTATATCCATTGTGCAATTCTACATCTAAGGGTACTGTCACACAGTACCATTTTGATCGCTACGACGGCACGATCCGTGACGTCGCAGCGATCGTATGATTATCGCTCCAGCGTCGTAGACTGCGGTCACACGTTGCAATCACGGCGCTGGAGCGATGCCGAAGTCCCCGGTAACAGGGTAAACATCGGGTAACTAAGCGCAGGGCCGCGCTTAGTAACCCGATGTTTACCGTGGTTACCAGCGTAAACGTAAAAAAAACAAACAGTACATACTTACATTCCGGTGTCTGTCCCCGGCGTTCTGCTTCTCTCCACTGTGTAAGCGCCATAGCCGGCAAGCACAGCGGTGATGTCAGACGTCACCGCTGTGCTCGCTTTCCGGCTGGCAGACGCTCACACAGTGGAGAGAAGCTGAGATGCTGGAGGACAGACACCGGAATGTAAGTATGTACTGTTTGTTTTTTTACGTTTACGCTGGTAACCACGGTAAACATCGGGTTACTAAGCGCGGCCCTGCGCTTAGTTACCCGATGTTTACCCTGGTTACAAGCGAAGACATCGCTGGATCGCTGTCACACACAACGATCCAGCGATGTCAGCGGGTGATCAAGCGACGAAAGAAAGTTCCACACGATCTGCTACGACGTACGATTCTCAGCAGGATCCCTGATCGCTGCTGCGTGTCAGACACTGCGATATCGTAACGATATCGCTAGAACGTCACGAATCGTACCGTCGTAGCGATCAAAATGGTACTGTGTGACAGTACCCTAAGAGATTTAGAATGTAAGCTTTTTTACCTACTGCAATTCCCTGTGAGAGAGGAGAGAGGGCGTGGAATGCCTCCTCACTAGTGTAACTTTATGGATTTTAATGTTTTCTATGACATGCAAAAAAATAAAAAGACTGGCACATGTATGTCCATTTAACATTTAATATTCAACATCTATATGAATAAATTTCCATTGTCCGTATTGTGGTGGTGCAGAAATCTCATTAGGGTAATGTTGCCATTAGCTCAATTGTGATTTAAAAAACGAAGAGAAAGATCTGAAAGAGATGTGCACATTACATACATATAATCAACCTAAACAGAATAACAACCTCAAAAGGCACAAGCTGAAGGTTTAACAATGGCCCTCACAGACCCCTGGTCTGAACATTATTGATAATGGTGGCTACACCTCAAAATGGCAGAGAATGCAAGACAACCCAAAATCTCACAGAACTTGAACAATTTTTTGCAAGAAAGAATGGAAGAAAATCCCTCAAACAAGAATTGGCTCAAGCACTGTACCATACGTCTACACTAAAAGTAATGTCTCGGTTCACCCTGGTTTCCTTGTTACCACGACAGACATTGTTACATGATCAGCCTCCAACCTTTGGTGCTTGACTTGCAGTGTTTTAGATATTAGGTCTTGACTTGTGAAGACAAGACAGTGGGTCTTGACCAACAGAATCTGGGCCTTGTGTCTTGACCAGCGAAGTCTGGGTGTCGGTGCTTGACCAACAGTGTCTCGCCTGTCTGGGTCTCCAGCCACCCTTCGGTCTCTGTGCCTCTGAGTTCCACTGCTCATATGTCCTCTTTGTCTGGCTTACTGTCACCAACTCTGTTCCCGCTGTTATGATCTGGTGGCCTAAGAGCAGCATGAGACGTACTCTGGAGAAGGTGGTACCTGTACTGACCGCAGACCCTGAACTTAACACCGCAACTAGAAGTAGCCGTGGAATGTACCTAGCGCTCCCTAGACATCTCGACACAGCCGGAGGACTAATTAACCCTAGAGATAGAAAAGGGAAAACTATCTTGCCTCAGAGAAAATCCCCCAAAGATAAGCAGCCCCCCACAAATATTGACTGTGAGAGGAGAGGGAAAAAACATACACAGACGGAAATGAGAATTTAGCAAAGGAGGCCACTTCTAGCTAAATAGAAAGGATAGGACAGAGTACTATGCGGTCAGTATTAAAACACTAGAAAATATCCACCACAGAAAATACAAAATCTCCACAGCTAACTAAAGATATGGAGGGTATATCTGCATCTCCAGAGATACCAGCTTGGCTAAACAAATCCTTATCCAGACCAAGCTGGACAAGACAAAAACATGGAAAAGAACTGATCAATAAGGCCACAACAAGTGGACAGCAAAAATCAAGGCCAGAACTTATCTTTGTTGAAATGAACTGCAAAGCAGAAGAGACCAGGCAGGCATGTGAATCCTCCAGGAACAATGGACAACTGGCACTGACTAAAGGGTGAAGCAAGACTAAATAGCCCAGTCCAAATTGCAAAAAGTGAACACACCTGATAACTGCTGCGATTCAGACACAGCAGCGCTACCACTTACAACCACCAGAGGGAGCCCAAGAGCAGAATTCACAACAGTACCCCCCCCTTGAGGAGGGGTCACCGAACCCTCACCAGAGCCCCCAGGCCGATCCGGACGAGCCAAATGAAAGGCACGAACCAAATCATCAGCACGAACATCGGAGGCAACAACCCAAGAATTATCCTCCTGGCCATAACCCTTCCATTTGACAAGATACTGAAGCTTCCGCCTCGAAAAACGAGAATCCAAAATCTTTTCCACCACATACTCCAACTCCCCATCAATCAACACCGGGGCAGGAGGATCAACAGAGGGAACAACGGGCACCACATATTTTCGCAACAAAGATCTATGAAAAACATTATGGATGGAAAAAGAGGCTGGAAGGGCCAAACGAAAAGACACTGGATTGGTAATCTCAGAAATCCTATAAGGGCCAATAAACCGAGGCTTAAACTTAGGGGAAGAAACCTTCATAGGGACATGACGGGAAGACAACCAGACCAAATCCCCAACCCGAAGCCGGGAACCAACACACCGACGACGGTTAGCAAAACGTTGAGCCCCCTCCTGAGACAACACCAAATTGTCAACAACATGAGCCCACATTTGCTGCAACCTGTCAACCACAGAGTCCACTCCAGGACAATCAGAAGGCTCAACCTGCCCTGAAGAAAAACGAGGATGAAAACCAGAGTTACAAAAGAAGGGTGAAACCAAGGTAGCAGAACTAGCCCGATTATTAAGGGCAAACTCGGCCAATGGCAAGAAAGCCACCCAATCATCCTGATCAGCAGACACAAAGCATCTCAAATAAGTTTCCAAAGTCTGATTAGTTCGCTCGGTTTGGCCATTTGTCTGAGGATGAAATGCGGAAGAAAAAGACAAATCAATGCCCAGCTTAATACAAAAGGCACGCCAAAACCTAGAGACAAACTGGGAACCTCTGTCGGACACAATATTCTCCGGAATACCATTTCAAACGAACCACATGCTGAAAAAACAAAGGAACCAAATCAGAAGAGGAAGGCAACTTAGGCAAAGGCACCAAATGAACCATCATAGAAAACCACCCAGATAACCGACATCCTCTGGGAAACCGGAAGATCCGAAATAAAATCCATAGAAATATGCGTCCAAGGCCTCTTAGGGACCGGCAAAGGCAAAAGCAACCCACTAGCGTGGGAACAGCAAGGCTTGGCCCGCGCACAAGTCCCACAGGACTGCACAAAAGAACGCACATCCCGTGATAAAGAAGGCCACCAAAAAGACCTACCAACAAAATCTCTGGTACCAAAAATACCAGGATGGCCAGCCAACACAGAACAGTGAACCTCCGAAATCACTCTACTAGTCCATTTATCAGGAACGAACAGTTTCCCCACAGGACAGCGGTCAGGTTTATCAGCCTGAAATTCCTGAAGAACCCGTCGTAAATCAGGGGAGATGGCAGAAAGAATCACCCCTTCCTTCAGAATACCGACCGGCTCAAGGACCCCAGGAGAATCAGGCAAAAAGCTCCTAGAGAGGGCATCAGCCTTAACATTCTTAGAACCCGGAAGATACGAGACCACAAAATCAAAACGGGAGAAAAACAGGGACCATCGGGCCTGTCTAGGATTCAGCCGTTTGGCAGACTCCAGATAAATCAGATTCTTATGATCGGTCAAGACCACAATACGGTGCTTGGCCCCCTCAAGCCAATGTCGCCACTCCTCAAATGCCCACTTGATAGCCAACAACTCACGATTGCCAACATCATAATTGCGTTCCGCAGGCGAAAATTTTCGAGAAAAGAAGGCACACGGTTTAATCAAGGAACCATCAGAATTCCTCTGAGACAAAACGGCCCCTGCCCCAATCTCAGAAGCGTCAACCTCAACCTGAAAAGGAAGAGAAACATCTGGCTGACGCAACACAGGGGCAGAAGTAAATCGGCGTTTAAGCTCCTGAAAGGCAGAAACAGCCGCAAAGGACCAATTCGTCACATCAGTGCCTTTCTTCGTCAAATCGGTCAGGGGTTTAACCACACTGGAGAAGTTGGCAATGAAACGGCGATAAAAATTAGCAAAGCCCAAAAATTTCTGAAGGCTCTTCACGGATGTGGGCTGGATCCAATCATGAATGGCCTGAACCTTAACCGGATCCATTTCTATAGATGAGGGAGAAAAAATGAAGCCCAAAAAAGAAATCTTCTGTACTCCAAAGAGGCACTTAGACCCCTTCACAAACAAGGCATTATCACGAAGGATCTGAAATACCATCCTGACTTGTTTCACATGAGACTCCCAATCATCTGAAAAAATCAAAATATCATCCAAATATACAATCATGAATTTATCAAGATAATTCCGAAATATATCATGCATGAAGGACTGAAAAACAGATGGAGCATTAGAGAGTCCGAATGGCATCACAAGGTATTCAAAATGGCCTTCGGGCGTATTAAATGCAGTTTTCCATTCGTCACCCTCCCTGCTTAATACGAACAAGATTATATGCCCCTCGAAGGTCAATCTTAGTAAACCAACTAGCCCCCTTAATCCTAGCAAACAGATCAGAAAGCAAAGGTAAAGGGTATTGGAATTTGACTGTGATCTCATTCAAGAGGCGATAATTAATACAGGGTCTCAAGGAGCCATCTTTCTTGGCAACAAAAAAAAAACCTGCTCCCAATGGTGAAGAAGATGGCCGAATATGCCCCTTCTCCAAGGACTCCTTAACATAGCTCCGCATGGCGGTATGTTCTGGCACAGACAGATTGAAAAGTCGGCCCTTAGGGAACTTACAACCTGGAATCAAATCAATACCACAGTCACAGTCCCTATGCGGTGGAAGGGAACTGGACTTGGGCTCATCGAATACATCCTGGAAATCTGACAAAAACTCAGGAATTTCAGAAGAGGGGGAGGAGGCAATTGACATCAAAGGAACGTCACCATGAACCCCCTGACAACCCCAACTAGTCACAGACATAGATTTCCAATCTAATACTGGATTATGCACCTGTAACCATGGGAAACCCAGCACAACAGCATCATGCAAATTATGCAACACCAGAAAACGACAATCTTCCTGATGGGCTGGCGCCATGCACATGGTCAGCTGTGTCCAAAACTGAGGTTTATTTTTAGCCAACGGTGTAGCATCAATACCCATCAAAGGAATAGGACTCTGCAAAGGCTGCAAGGGGAAACCACAACGCCTGGCAAATTCTAAGTCCATTAAATTTAGAGCGGCGCCTGAATCCACAAATGCCATGACAGAAAATGACGATAATGAGCAGATCAGGGTCACAGGTAACAGAAATTTAGGTTGTACAGTACTGATGGTAACAGAACTAGCGATTCTCTTGGTACGCTTAGGGTAATCAGAAATAACATGAGCAGAATCGCCGCAGTAAAAACACAACCTATTCTGACGTCTGAATCCTTGTCGTTCAGCTCTAGACACAATCCTATCACACTGCATAGGCTCAGGACTCCGCTCAGAAGACAATGCCATAGTGTGCACAACTCTGCGCTCGCGCAAGCGCCGATCAATCTGAATGGCCAGAGACATAGAATCACTCAGACCAGCAGGCGTGGGGAACCCCACCATAACATCTTTAACGGATTCAGAAAGACCCTTTCTGAAGATTGCCGCCAAGGCATCCTCATTCCATTTAGTCAGTACAGACTGTTGTGAAATTGGATTTTGGGCTCCCCCGGTGGCCACTGGTGGAATTGAACTGGTGTGCATCATCCCCTCTGTTCACCTGCTTCCATCAGGATGTGGGAGTCGCTATTTAACCTTGCTCCTCTGTCACTTCCATGCCGGTCAACATTGTAATCAGAAGCCTTTCTGTGCATGTTCCTGCTGCTAGACAACTCCCAGTTAAGTTGGACTTTAGTCCTCGTTTGTTTTTGCATTTTGTTCCAGTTCACAGCTGTAGTTTCGTTTCTGTGTCTGGAAAGCTCTTGTGATCTGAAATTGCCACTCTGATGTTATGAGTTAATACTAGAGTCTTAAAGTAATTTCAGGATGGTATTTTGATAGGGTTTTCAGCTGACCATGAAAGTGCCCTTTCTGTCTTCCTGCTATCTAGTAAGCGGACCTCAATTTTGCTAAACCTATTTTCATACTACGTTTGTCATTTCATCTAAAATCACCGCCAATATATGTGGGGGCCTCTGTCTGCCTATCGGGGAAATTTCTCTAGAGGTGAGCCAGGACTATATTTTCCTCTGCCAGGATTAGTTAGTCCTCCGGCCGGCGCTGGGCGTCTAGGAATAAAAAACGTAGGCAACGCTACCCGGCTACTGTTAGTTGTGCGGCAGGTTTAGTTCATGGTCAGTTTAGTTTCCATCCTTCCAAGAGCTAGTACTTATGTTTGCTGGGCTATGTTCTCTTGCCATTGAGAACCATAACAGTTTGACCGGCCCAAAAAGGGTTAAATTAATTGACAGAGAAAGGAGAGAAAAGAGAAGTCTGCTGAAGATTTTTTTTTTTTTTTTTTTTTTCCCCTTCCCTTCAGTTCTGAGTGTGCTTGTAATTGAATCTCTTGCAAGTCTGCCTATATTGCAGCCTTTCTCTCTCTCTCTCTCCTTCTAATCCTGGAATGGCTCTTTGTTCACCTGTTTAAAATGGATATTCAGAGTTTAGCTGCAGGTTTGAATAATCTCACCACGAAAGTTCAAAATTTACAAGATTTTGTTGTTCATGTTCCTATATCTGAACCTAGAATTCCTTTGCCTGAATTTTTCTCGGGGAATAGATCTTGCTTTCAAAATTTCAAAAATAATTGCAAGTTGTTTTTGTCCCTGAAATCTCGCTCTGCTGGAGATCCTGCTCAGCAGGTCAGGATTGTAATTTCCTTGCTCCGGGGCGACCCTCAGGATTGGGCTTTTGCATTGGCTCCAGGGGATCCTGCATTGCTCAATGTGGATGCGTTTTTTCTGGCCTTGGGGTTGCTTTATGAGGAACCTCAGTTAGAGCTTCAGGCGGAAAAGGCCTTGATGTCCCTATCTCAGGGGCAAGACGAAGCTGAAATATACTGCCAGAAATTCCGTAAATGGGCTGTGCTTACTCAGTGGAATGAGTGCGCCCTGGCGGCGAATTTCAGAGAGGGTCTCTCTGATGCCATTAAGGATGTTATGGTGGGGCTCCCTGTGCCTGCGGGTCTGAATGAGTCCATGACAATGGCTATCCAGATCGATAGGCGTCTGCGGGAGCGCAAACCTGTGCACCATTTGGCGGTGTCTACTGAGAAGACGCCAGAGAATATGCAATGTGATAGAATTCTGTCCAGAAGTGAACGGCAGAATTTAAGACGAAAAAATGGGTTGTGCTTCTATTGCGGTGATTCAACTCATGTTATATCAGCATGCTCTAAGCGTACTAAGAAGCTTGATAAGTCTGTTTCAATTGGCACTTTACAGTCTAAGTTTATTTTATCTGTGACCCTGATTTGTTCTTTATCATCTATTACCGCGGATGCCTATGTCGACTCTGGCGCCGCTTTGAGTCTTATGGATTGGTCCTTTGCCAAACGCTGTGGGTATGATTTGGAGCCTCTTGAAACTCCTATACCCCTGAAGGGGATTGACTCCACCCCATTGGCTAGTAATAAACCACAATACTGGACACAAGTAACTATGCGGATTAATCCGGATCATCAGGAGATTATTCGCTTTCTTGTGCTGTATAACCTACATGATGTGTTGGTGCTTGGATTGCCATGGCTGCAATCTCATAACCCAGTCCTTGACTGGAAAGCTATGTCTGTGTTAAGCTGGGGATGTAAGGGGACGCATGGGGACGTACCTGTGGTTTCCATTTCATCATCTATTCCCTCTGAGATTCCTGAATTTTTGACTGAATATCGTGACGTTTTTGAAGAACCTAAGCTTGGTTCATTACCTCCGCACCGGGAGTGCGATTGTGCCATAGATTTGATTCCGGGTAGTAAATACCCTAAGGGTCGTTTATTTAATCTGTCTGTGCCTGAACATGCTGCTATGCGAGAATATATAAAGGAGTCCTTGGAAAAGGGACATATTCGTCCTTCGTCATCTCCCTTAGGAGCCGTTTTTTTCTTTGTGGCTAAGAAAGATGGCTCTTTGAGACCGTGTATTGATTATCGGCTTTTGAATAAAATCACGGTTAAATATCAATATCCGTTGCCACTGCTGACTGATTTGTTTGCTCGCATAAAGGGGGCCAAGTGGTTCTCTAAGATAGATCTCCGTGGGGCGTATAATTTGGTGCGAATTAAGCAGGGGGATGAGTGGAAGACCGCATTTAATACGCCCGAGGGCCACTTTGAGTATTTGGTGATGCCTTTTGGTCTTTCAAATGCCCCTTCAGTCTTTCAGTCCTTTATGCATGACATTTTCCGTGATTATTTGGATAAATTTATGATTGTGTATCTGGATGATATTTTGATTTTTTCGGATGACTGGGACTCTCATGTCCAGCAGGTCAGGAGGGTTTTTCAGGTTTTGCGGTCTAATTCCTTGTGTGTGAAGGGTTCTAAGTGCGTTTTTGGGGTTCAAAAGATTTCCTTTTTGGGATATATTTTTTCCCCCTCTTCCATCGAGATGGATCCTGTCAAGGTTCAGGCTATTTGTGATTGGAAGCAACCCTCTTCTCTTAAGAGTCTTCAGAAATTTTTGGGCTTTGCTAACTTTTATCGTCGATTTATTGCTGGTTTTTCTGATGTTGTTAAACCATTGACTGATTTGACTAAGAAGGGTGCTGATGTTGCTGATTGGTCCCCTGCTGCTGTGGAGGCCTTTCGGGAGCTTAAGCGCCGCTTTTCTTCCGCCCCTGTGTTGCATCAGCCTGATGTTGCTCTTCCTTTTCAGGTTGAGGTCGACGCTTCTGAAATCGGAGCTGGGGCAGTTTTGTCGCAGAGAAGTTCCGATTGTTCCGTGATGAGACCTTGTGCCTTTTTCTCGCGTAAATTTTCGCCCGCCGAGCGGAATTATGATGTTGGGAATCGGGAGCTTTTGGCCATGAAGTGGGCTTTTGAGGAGTGGCGTCATTGGCTTGAGGGGGCTAGACATCAGGTGGTGGTATTGACTGACCACAAAAATCTAATTTATCTTGAGTCCGCCAGACGCCTGAATCCTAGACAGGCGCGCTGGTCGTTGTTTTTCTCTCGGTTTAATTTTGTGGTGTCCTACCTGCCGGGTTCTAAGAATGTTAAGGCGGATGCCCTTTCTAGGAGTTTTGAGCCTGACTCCCCTGGTAACTCTGAACCTACAGGTATCCTTAAGGATGGAGTGATATTGTCTGCCGTTTCTCCAGACCTGCGGCGGGCCTTGCAGGAGTTTCAGGCGGATAGACCTGATCGTTGCCCACCTGGTAGACTGTTTGTTCCTGATGATTGGACCAGTAAAGTCATTTCTGAGGTTCATTCTTCTGCGTTGACAGGTCATCCTGGAATCTTTGGTACCAGGGATTTGGTGGCAAGGTCCTTCTGGTGGCCTTCCCTGTCTCGAGATGTGCGAGGCTTTGTGCAGTCTTGTGACGTTTGTGCTCGGGCCAAGCCTTGTTGTTCTCGGGCTAGTGGATTGTTGTTGCCCTTGCCTATCCCGAAGAGGCCCTGGACGCACATCTCGATGGATTTTATTTCGGATCTTCCTGTTTCTCAGAAGATGTCTGTCATCTGGGTGGTGTGTGACCGTTTCTCTAAGATGGTCCATTTGGTTCCCCTGCCTAAGTTGCCTTCTTCTTCCGAGTTGGTTCCTCTGTTTTTTCAAAATGTGGTCCGTTTGCATGGTATTCCGGAGAATATCGTTTCTGACAGAGGAACCCAATTCGTGTCTAGATTTTGGCGAGCATTCTGTGCTAGGATGGGCATAGATTTGTCTTTCTCGTCTGCTTTCCATCCTCAGACTAATGGCCAGACCGAGCGGACGAATCAGACCTTGGAGACATATTTGAGGTGTTTTGTGTCTGCAGATCAGGATGATTGGGTTGCTTTTTTGCCTTTAGCGGAGTTTGCCCTCAATAATCGGGCCAGCTCTGCCACCTTGGTGTCTCCTTTTTTCTGTAATTCGGGGTTTCATCTTCGATTTTCTTCTGGTCAGGTGGAATCTTCGGATTGTCCTGGAGTGGATGCTGTGGTGGAGAGGTTGCATCAGATTTGGGGGCAGGTAGTGGACAATTTGAAGTTGTCCCAGGAGAAGACTCAGCTTTTTGCCAACCGCCGGCGTCGGGTTGGTCCTCGGCTTTGTGTTGGGGACTTGGTGTGGTTGTCTTCTCGTTTTGTCCCTATGAGGGTTTCTTCTCCTAAGTTTAAGCCTCGGTTCATCGGCCCGTACAAAATATTGGAGATTCTTAACCTTGTGTCCTTCCGTTTGGACCTCCCTGCATCTTTTTCTATTCATAATGTTTTTCATCGGTCATTGTTGCGCAGGTATGAGGTACCGGTTGTGCCTTCCGTTGAGCCTCCTGCTCCGGTGTTGGTTGAGGGCGAGTTGGAGTACGTTGTGGAAAAAATCTTGGACTCCCGTGTTTCCAGACGGAAACTCCAGTATCTGGTCAAATGGAAGGGATACGGTCAGGAGGATAATTCTTGGGTGACTGCCTCTGATGTTCATGCCTCCGATCTGGTCCGTGCCTTTCATAGGGCTCATCCTGATCGCCCTGGTGGTTCTGGTGAGGGTTCGGTGCCCCCTCCTTGAGGGGGGGGTACTGTTGTGAAATTGGATTTTGGGCTCCCCCGGTGGCCACTGGTGGAATTGAACTGGTGTGCATCATCCCCTCTGTTCACCTGCTTCCATCAGGATGTGGGAGTCGCTATTTAACCTTGCTCCTCTGTCACTTCCATGCCGGTCAACATTGTAATCAGAAGCCTTTCTGTGCATGTTCCTGCTGCTAGACAACTCCCAGTTAAGTTGGACTTTAGTCCTCGTTTGTTTTTGCATTTTGTTCCAGTTCACAGCTGTAGTTTCGTTTCTGTGTCTGGAAAGCTCTTGTGATCTGAAATTGCCACTCTGATGTTATGAGTTAATACTAGAGTCTTAAAGTAATTTCAGGATGGTATTTTGATAGGGTTTTCAGCTGACCATGAAAGTGCCCTTTCTGTCTTCCTGCTATCTAGTAAGCGGACCTCAATTTTGCTAAACCTATTTTCATACTACGTTTGTCATTTCATCTAAAATCACCGCCAATATATGTGGGGGCCTCTGTCTGCCTATCGGGGAAATTTCTCTAGAGGTGAGCCAGGACTATATTTTCCTCTGCCAGGATTAGTTAGTCCTCCGGCCGGCGCTGGGCGTCTAGGAATAAAAAACGTAGGCAACGCTACCCAGCTACTGTTAGTTGTGCGGCAGGTTTAGTTCATGGTCAGTTTAGTTTCCATCCTTCCAAGAGCTAGTACTTATGTTTGCTGGGCTATGTTCTCTTGCCATTGAGAACCATAACAACAGACCATTTTCTAAACTTCTGGCAATATGATTCTGCCGCTTCTTGACCCTGAGACAGGGCCAACAAGGTCTTCTCAGCATGATCCACTGAATTAGGTTCGTCATACAATAACCCAAGCGCCTGAAAAAAGGTGTCTACATTAACCAACGCCGGATTCCCAGGTTCCAGGGCAAATGCCCAATCCTGGGGGTCACCACGCAGCAGAGATATAACAATTTTAACCTGCTGGATGGGATCACCAGAGGAACGGGGTTTCAGAGCAAAAAACAGTTTACAGTTATTTTTAAAGCTCAGAAATTTGGACCTATCCCCAAAAAACAAATCAGGAGTTGGAATTCTAGGCTCTAAAACCGGAGTCTGAACGATATAATCGGAAATACCCTGTACTCTAGCGGCAAGTTGATCCACACGAGAAGGCAATCCCTGAACATCCATATCAGCGCTGAACTCCTGAGCCACCCAGAGGGAAAGGGGGAAGAAAAAAAAAAAACAACACAACAGACTACAGAAAAAAAAATCTTAGCACTTTCCTTCCCTTCTTCTGAGATGCGGTTCTCTCTATCTTCAAAAAGATTTGTGATGTAATTTCTGTCCAACCTCCTCTTTTACATTTGTCCAACCCACACTCCATTACACTCAGATAGATAGATAGATAGATAGATACATACATACAGATATATCTATGTCTATTTCCATAGATATATGGAGCTTTTTTGTTTTCTTTTATCGCTCCCCTTCTATCCAGAGCCATAATTTTTCCGTCAATATGGCCATGTGGGGGCTTATCTTTTGCGGGACAAGTTCTACTTTTGAACAACATCATTGGTTTTACCATGTCGTGTAACAGAAAATGTGAAAAAAATTCAAAGTGAAATGAAATTGCAAAAAAAGTGCAATCCCACACTTGTTTTTTGCTTGGCTTTTTTGCTAGGTTCACTAAAAGCTAAGGCTGTGTGCACACGTTGCGGATCTGATTGCAGATCTGCAGCGTTTTTTGCCGCACTGAATTGCATCAAATCCTCAGTGTAGTGCACAACCAATGTAAGTCTATGGGAGCCGCAGACTTGTTGTGCACATGCTGCTGAAAAAGCCGCACCAAAACGCAGCTTTTTTTTCTCGCAGCATGTCACTTCTTTTGTGCCGAACTGCAGCGTTTCTGCACCTTTAGACTTTCATTGAGTTGGGCACATCCACAGCAAAACCGCAGATGTAAAAAAGATCTGCAGTTTTGCTGCGGATGTGGGTCCGAGAAACGCTGCAGTTCGGGAGGAGGGAAGTGTGTGGGCGGTGACAGTGTGCGTGTATGTGTGTGCGGGCGGGGTCTGCGGGCTGTTCGGATGTGTGCGGGACTGTTCAGATGTGTACAGTCCTGTGCGGGACTGTTCATGTGTGTGCGGGGCTGTTCGGGACTGTTCAGGTGTGTGCGGGGCTGTGCATGGGGTCTTTTGGGGGGTGTGTGCAGGCATCATCCGATGGGACTACAAGTATGCAGCATCCAATCTGCAGCTCATTCGGATGTAATCCGGACAGTGGACACACACCCTACGCTATCCATACATCTATCAATAGATATATCTATCCAGACACATCTACAGATAGATATATGAATAGATAGATGTATGCATCTATAGATCTATCTATATGTAGATCTGTCTATCCATTTCATCTATCATCTATCATCTATCTGTCTATCTGTGTGTTTAATGGAGTGTGGGTTGGACAAATGTAAAAGAGGAGGTTGGACAATAATGACATCACAAATCTTTTTTTTTTGTTCAATAATACATCTTTATTTAGCTTTCAAAAACGCACCAAAACGCCTAAAAACCGCGCAAAAACCGCACCAAAAGCGAATTAAAAAAAGGAACAAAACCGTGCAAAAAACTGCATAAAAAACGCATCAAAACTGAAAAAAAAAACGCATCAAAACTGCATCAAAACCGCACCAAAAGTGCATCAACACTGCACCAAAACTGCACCAAAAACTGCATCAAAACTGCATCAAAACCGCACCAAAAACTGCATCAAAACCGCACCAAGAACTGCATCAAAACCGCACCAAGAACTGCATCAAAACCGCACCAAAAACTGCATCAAAACCGCACCAAAACTGCAAAACTGCACCAGGTTTTGATGCAGTTTTTGGTGCAGTTTTGATGCAGTTTTTGGTGCAGTTTTGATGCTTTTTTTGGTGCGGTTTATGCGGGTTTTTAATGCCGTTTTTGGAAATAAGTAAATAAACGGAAAATGTGCATGATTTGAATGGAAACATGCATGAAAAAACGGATTCCAAGGCCGGATTCATCATTTCACAGCTCAGTTTCATACGTTTTTTTGCCGGATCCGTCGCTGTGCGTTTTTTCGCCGGACAGAAAAACGTTCCTCTGTATGTGTTTTCCATCCGGCGGAAACAGCTTTTTTGACGGATCCGGCAAAAAACGGATGAAACGTGTGGCCATCAGGCGCAATCCGGCACTAATACAACTCTATGAGAAAAAAAGGGATCCGGTGGAAAAAAATGGACCCGTTTTTTTCAAAACTCGCCGGATTGTGCCTCACGGCAAAAACCTGATGTGTGAAAGCAGCCAAATGTATGGGTAGATACATCTATGTATCTAGAGATATATCTATCTATAAATATATCTATGGATAGATATATCCATAGATATATAATAGAAAGGCCGATGTTTCTAAGGCCTCTTTCACACTAGCATCGTGCACTGCACGTCGCAATGCGTCGTTGTGGAGAAAAAACGCGTCCTGCAAAGTTGTCTGCAGGATGCGTTTTTTCTCCATAGACTTTTATTAGCGCCGCAGCGCGACGGCCCCTTACCGATGCTAGTGTGAAAGCAGCCTAAGGCTTCTTTCACACTTGCGTTTTTAGCAATCCGTCTTTTTGGGAAAAAAATGGATCCGGCAAATGTGCTCGCAGGATGCGTTTTTTACCCATAGACTTGTATTAGTGACGGATCGCGACGGATGGCCACACGTCGCGTCCATCGTGCAACGGATGCGTCGTGTTTTGGCTGACCGTTGGCACGAAAAAACGTTCAAGTGAACGTTTTTTGACCGTCGCGTCCGCCATTTTCTACCACGCATGCGCGGCCAAAACTCCGCCCCCTCCTCCCTGGACTTCAGAATGGGCAGCGGATGCGTTGAAAAACTGCATCTGCTGCCCACGACGTGCACAAATTTCACAACGTGCGTCAGTACATCGGCCCGATGCATAGCGATGGACCCGTACTGACGCAAGTGTGAAAGAGGCCTTAATGAGCGTTTACTTTAATAAAAAAACGGAAAAAAACAGCGTGGGCTCCCGTGCAATTTTCTGCGCCAGAGGGGGAAAGCCAATGGCCGGGGGCCAATATTTGTAGCCTGTGATGAATATCAGCCCGCAGCTGTCTGCGTAGCCTTTACTGGCTTTTAAAATAGGGGGACCCCCCCAAAAAAATGATGTGGGGTCCCCCTATATTTTATAGCCAGAAAGGCTACGCAGACAGCTGCGGGCTGATATTCATAGCCTAGAGAGGGGCCATGGATATTGGTTCCCCCCTCGGCTACAAATACCAGTCCACAGACGACCCACAAATTGCGCATCTGTAAGATGCGCCAATTCCGGCACTTAGCCCCTCTCTTCCCACTCCCATGTAGTGGTGGGATATGGGGTAATAAGGGGTTAATGTCACCTTGCTATTGTAAGGTGACATTAAGCCGGGTTAATAACGGAGAGGCGTCAATAAGACGCCTATCCGTTATTAATCCAATAGTAATAAAGGGTTAATAAAACACACACACACACACACAAATTAGGAAAAATGTATTTTAATATTCTTCATTTAACCATATTTACCATACTTCAGCGCCTGCAAAAAACGTAAAATAATAAACCGTATACTACATGTCCGCCGTAGTCCAATTAATAACGAGTGTCCCACGACGATCTCCCTTATAGAACAGTGACATCGGGTGATGTCACTGCTCTATAGGACCCTCAGTGACACACTGACAGGAGACAATGGCTCCTGCAGTGCATCACTGGGGTTACTAAAGTTCAAAGTCTTACTTTATGGCAAAAAGCTGCATGGGAAAATTTCTCATACAGCAATACCATAAAGTGAGACTAGGGACTATTTTCTCACAGGGGCGTAGGAATACATTGTGAGGAATACATTGTGGAAGGATACCTTCCATCATTGTGTTCCTGGAGCCCCTGGAGAGCAGTCGCATCAGCAGATGCTCCTGCTGTCCACGGGAGATCGTCGAGGGACACTCGTTTTAATTGGATTTCTGCGGATCAGGGAGTATATTGGTTGTTTATTATTTTAATATTTTTTACTGATGACAATGGCTTCGGGGATCAAGGTGACAAGTGATGGTGAGTATGTACTCTGTTATTTGTACTGTATGTCTGTATGTATGTTGCATGTATGCACGTACTGTATGTGGCATGTTGCATGTCGCATGTCACATGTTGCATGTCATCGCATGTTGCCGCATGGTGCATGTCGTCGCATGGTGCATGTCGTCGCATGGTGCATGTCGTCGCATGGTGCATGTCATCGCATGTCGTCGCATGGTGCATGTCGCATGTTGTCGCATGTCGTCGCATGGTGCATGTCATCACATGGTGCATGTCGCATGTCATCGCATGGTGCATGTCGCATGTCATCGCATGGTGCATGTCGCGTCGCATGGTGCATGTCGTCGCATGGTGCATGTCGTCACATGGTGCATGTTGCATGTCGTCGCATGGTGCATGTCGTCGCATGGTGCATGTCGCATGGTGAATGTCGCATGTCGTCGCATGGTGCATGTCGCAGCATGGTGCATGTCATCGCATGGTACATGTCACATGTCGTCACATGGTGCATGTTGTCGCATGGTGCATGTTGTCGCATGGTGCATGTCGTCGCATGGTGCATGTCGTCGCATGGTGCATGTCGCATGTTGTCGCATGGTGCATGTCGTCGCATGTCGTCACATGGTGCATGTCGTATGTTGCATGTTTTCGCATATCGTATGGTGCATGTTGTCACATGTCACATGGTGTGTGTTGTATGTATGTATGTATGTACTGTATATGTGTATTTTTTTTTTTTTACATTCAACACATTAGCCGGATGATGGGACTACTACTGTCCCATCATTGGCTAATGTGTCACTCACTGTCACTGTAGCAGGCAGAGCCCGATGGGACTTGTAGTCCCATCGGACGATGCCTGCACACAGAGACACACACACCCCAAAGACCACCCCCCCAGCAGACCCCAGCACATACCGGCGCCGGCCCGCACATACCGGCGCCGGCCCGCACAGCACCGGCGCCGGCCCGCACAGCACCGGCGCCCGCACAATCCTCCCTGCCTAGCCCCGCCCGCACATCCCTGCCTAGCCCCGCCCACCCCCAGCACAGACCTGCAGCCACCAGCCCCGCCCACAGCCCAGTCACTCTGGAAGAGTCTGGAAATTGACATGACGTCGGCGGAAATAAGCGGCGGCTGCAGCCTGGGGGTCACGTGACCCGGACTCAGCCGCCGGAATAGCGCTGCTTACAGGCGAAAACGGCAACGGAAGGTAATTACACAATTCATCAGGGGCCCCGGGGGGATACATTGGGGGGTTAATTGAAAGTAGTGGACAACCCCTTTAACCCCTTCGCCCTGAAACCTGTTTTCATCTTCCTGACCAGGCCAATTTTTACAATTCTGACCACTGTCACTTTTTGAGGTTTATAACTCTGGAATGCTTCAAAGGATCCCACTGATTCTGAGAATATTTTCTCTTGACATATTGTACTTCATGTTAATGGTAAAATTTCTTTGATATGACTTGCGTTTATTTGTGAAAAAAAAACGGAAATTTGGCAAAAATTTCACAATTTTCAAACTTTTAATTTTTATGCACTTAAATCAGAGAGTCATATCGCACAAAATAGTCAATAAGTAACATTTCCCACATGTCTACTTTACATCAGCACAATTTTTTAATCAATTTTTTTTTATTAGGAAGTTATAAGGGTTAAAGGTTTACCAGTGATTTCTCATTTTTATAACAAAATTTGCAAAACCATTTTTATTTAGGGACCACGTCACTCAAAAGTGACACCATTCTAAAAACTGCTCCCCTCAAGGTGCGCAAAACCACATTCAAGAAGTTTATTACCAATTCAGGTGCTTCACAGGAATTTTTGGAATGTTGAAGGAAAAAGAAATGTTTACTTTTCTTTCACAAAAAATTTCCTTTAGACCTATTTTTTTTACTTTTACAAGGGTAACAGGAGAAAGTAGACCATACATTTTGTTGTGCAATTTCTCCTGAGCATGACGATACCTCATATATGGGGGAAATCTACTGTTTGGGTGCACGGCAGAGCTTGGAAGGGAAGGAGCGCCATTTCACTTTTTGAATGTAAAAAGTGCTGTAATAATTAGCGGACGCCATGTAATGTTTGGAGAGCCCCTGATGTGCCTACACAGTGGAAACCCCCCAACAAGTGACATCATTTTGGAAACTAGACCCCTTAGGGAACTTATCTAGATGTATATTGAGTATTTTGAACCCCCATGTGCTTCACAGACGTTTGTTTATGTTAATTTATTCTTGTATTATTTGTTCAATCTATTGCATTGTTATTGGAATTCTGCTGATGTCATGATGGAATAATTATAAGTGTCTTGTATTATTATTATAATATTATATATGGTATTTCCTATCTGGTAATTTTTTGCATTTAAATATTTATGTCTGATAAGGTATAACTTTTAAATAGCATTTTCCTGTGGTATCCTGATTTTCTCTATGACTAAGGTATTTGGCTAGAAACGCGCGTTAGAGTGAACATGATTTTAACTAGGTACTATGGATATTTTTTAACTTAATGGAATAACATTTTGAGTCTTATATTTTCTATGCCGTTACAATTTTGCTTCTTTTAGATAAGAAGAAACTATTAATTAATAGTATACTGGTGCTCCACAGTTGTAGAGCTCTGGTGGCCAGCGTTCCAGAGCTTTTTTATCTGAGACCCTACCAATAGGGTCCCTGGTCTTCAGATGGAAGAGTCATTTTAGGAGTCATGTTTTGCTCAAGGTCTAAGCTCCTGTGGATGCAATAGGTTGCACAGGCAATTGCCACTGATAAAAGTAGTACATCCCTCAAAATGACCTAGATGGAGAGATTAGGATAAACAATATGTGGATGTATGGTGTAAAAAGAGGTGTGTTGCCGGCACTTAGGCCATGTGCACACGTTCAGTATTTTTCGCGTTCTTTTCGCGTTTTTTCGCTATAAAAACGTGATACAAACGCAAAAAATAAGCTTACATATGCCTCCCTTTATTTTCAGTGTATTCCGCATTTCTTGTGCAAATGTTGCATTTTTTTCCGTGAAAAAATCGCATCGCGGAAAAAAAAGCAACATCTTCATTAAATTTGCGGAATTGCGGGGATTCCGCACACCTAGGAATGCATTGATCTGCTTACTTCCTGCACGGGGCTGTGCACACCATGCGGGAAGTAAGCAGATCATGTGCGGTTGGTACCCAGGGTGGAGGAGAGGAGACTCTCCTCCACAGACTGGGCACCATATAATCGGTAAAAAAAACGAATTAAAATAAAAAATAGTCATATACTCGCCTTCGATGGCCCCCGGAGTCTTCCCGCCTCTCATCGGTGCACGCTGCCGCTGCCGTTCCTATAGATGGTGTGTGTGAAGGACCTGCGATGATGTCGCGGTCACATGACCGCGATGACGTCGCGGTCATGTGACCGCGACGTCATCGAAGGTCCTTCACACACACCATCTATAGGAACGCACGCCGCTGAGGAGATCGGCTGTCTGCAGGTGAGTATAACCATTTTTTTTATTTTTTTAATTATTTTTAAACCTTCTATCTTTTACTATTGATGCTGCATAGGCTGCATCTATAGTAAAAAGTTGGTCACACTTGTCAAACACTCTGTTTGACAAGTGTGACCAACCTGTCAATCAGTTTTCCAAGTGATGCTACAGATCGCTTGGAAAACTTTAGCATTCTGCAAGCTAATTACGCTTGCAAAATGCTAAAAAAAAACGCAAAAAAAATGCGGCTTTCTTGCAGAAAATTTCCGGTTTTCTTCAGGAAATTTCTGCAAGAAATCCTGACGTGTGCACATACCCTTACTCCTTTGGTTATCTCGGCTGAGACTGAAATCTAACTGGATGTAGGCTGGACACCAGACAACTGAGGGAATATGGGTGCACACCAAAAATAATAACTTATAGTCCAAAAGCAGAAAAAAAGGTGGCACTCACCATCCGGTAAAACATAGGACTTGTTAAAGCACAGCTACCTCTCCCACTTGTTGTCATGTCGGACGCTGTTCAGACCAGGTCGTTCGACAGACAGTGGTAATTCCGCTTTTGACCACTATTTGCTCATTGGCGTCGGCTAGGTTTTGTCCAGCTGTTCCAGGGTCAATTTACCTGATCCTCGGATTGGAAGCTGGGCCATGCCCATGGCCTTTAAATAGTTCTCCGGATCATTGGGCGTCGCCAATTATAGCTTCTGTCTTGCGTTGTTATCTCGGTCTGGAGTGAAGAGCTGGTTGTTGGAGAATCGTTGCTGGTGGTGTATTTTCCTTTGTCTTATTTACTCCTTCCTATATTTGTGTTTATTTTGCCCTGCACATTTATAGTGTATTCCTGAGTGACTGCGGCGTGGTGTATATTTTCCTTTATCCTTGTCTGTGCTAACTGTGGGTATTGGTGTATTACATTCACTGGGTGGAGGGCGGAGGTTTTCAGCTTAGGGTTGTAACAGGAGGCAGGGTGAGGTTCGAGGCCTGGACATGCACACCATCAGTGTAAACTTCAGGTAGAGGGTCAGTCAGCATTTCCCTAGTCTGAGGGAAATTGCAGGGGCCCGGGTTATTAGCTCTCACCCACCTAGTCTCCCCGTGACATTATAATCGGCCCAACAACAAAAAAAAAAAGGGGTTTCTTTTTTTTTGTGTTTTGTCATGGATCCCATGACTTCCATAACCCGCCAGTTGGAGGCGCTGTCCCTACAGGTCACGGAGTTGAGGGGGGCAGTACAGCAACAGGGACTAGCAGTATCTAATGTGCAAGTTAGAGCGACAGAAAGAGTTGCTGAGCCTAAATTTCCTTTGCCTGAAAAATTTGCTGGGGAACGCAGTAAAATTGTTTCTTTTCGTGAAGCTTGCAAACTATATTTCCATATGCGCCCGATCTCCTCGGGTAATGAGGCTCAGCGTGTGGGCCTGGTGTTGTCATTGTTAAACGGGGATCCCCAAGCATGGGCGTTTTCTTTGCCATCTGATTCTGCAGCATTTGACTCTGTGGAGAGTTTTTTTCTTCTCTTGGGAAAATCTATGATGAACCTGACAGAATGGCTCTGGCAGAATCTAAGATACGCTCCATTCGCCAGGGGGAGCGAGTAGCAGAGGATTACTGTTGCTCAGAGTTGCCGCCACATCGTCCCTATGACTGTTCTATCAGGTTTAAACCAGGGGCCAAGTTGCCTAAAGCAAGGATGTTTAACATCTCCGGTCCGGAGAGACAAGCGTTAAAAGATAATATTGCTGAAAGCTTGAGCAAAGGGCACAACAGGCCGTCATCCTCGCCGGTGGCAGCAGGGTTCTTCTTCGTGAAGAAGAAAGATGGCGGATTACGCCCGTGTTTGGATTTCCGGGAGTTGAACCAGATTACGGTTCGTGATCCATACCCGATGCCACTGATACCAGATTTGTTCAACCAGGTGGCGGGTGCTAAGTGGTTTACCAAGCTTGACCTCAGGGGGGCGTACAACCTCATAAGAGTCCGTCAAGGTGATGAGTGGAAGACGCCTTTTAATACCCCTGAGGGTCATTTTGAAAATTTGGTGATGCCTTTTGGGTTGACTAACGCACCTGCAGTGTTCCAACATTTCATCAATGATGTGTTCTCGCATGTTTTGGGGACATTCGTTATCGTGTACCTAGATGACATCCTCATATATTCTTGCGACCGTGATGCTCATTTAGATCATGTCAGGCAGGTGTTACAGCTTCTCAGAGAGAATAAGCTGTATGCTAAACTTGAGAAATGTGTATTTTCTGTTCAAGAGTTGCCTTTCTTGGGTTATATTGTGTCTGCTTCCGGTTTTAAAATGGACGCCGCTAAGGTGCAAGCGGTGCTGCATTGGGAACGTCCTGATAACCTGAAAGCACTTCAGCGGTTCCTTGGGTTTTCTAACTACTATAGGAAATTTATCAAGGATTTTTCCATCATTGCTAAACCGCTAACTGACATGACTAAAAAGGGTACCAATTTCTCCGTTTGGCCTGAGGCTGCTGTGCACGCATTTGAATTTCTTAAGAACAGTTTTGTTTCAGCCCCCATTCTTGTGCAGCCAGACGTATCAAAACCCTTTGTTGTTGAAGTCGATGCGTCTGAGGTTGGTGTGGGGGCGGTACTATCTCAAGGCTCATCTTTGAGTGGTTTGCGTCCGTGCGCCTATTTCTCCAAGAAACTGTCGTCCGCCGAACGTATCTACGATATCGGCAACAGGCAGTTGTTGGCAATCAAGTTGGCCTTTGAGGAATGGCGACACTTCTTTGAGGGGTCGGTACATCAGGTTACTGTTATTACCGATCATAAGAATCTGCTGTATTTGGAGTCAGCCAAGCGTCTGTCCCCCAGGCAGGCATTGTTTTTCACGCGGCTCAATTTTGTTGTCACTTACAGACTGGGGTCTAAAAACACTAAGGCGGATGCTCTGTCCAGGTGTTTTCCGGGGGGTGAACCTCGGGAGGATCCAGTACCCATCCTCTAAAAGGGTGTTGTGGTTTCGGCTCTCACTACCAAGGTTGAGGCTGAGATTGCCGAGGCTCAGGAGGAGGTACCATCTGAGCTTCCCATCAACAAATCTTTTGTACCGCTTCATCTCCGCCTAAAGGTTTTGGCGGAGCATCATGATGCTGTCCTGGCTGGCCACCCAGGGGTTAGAGGTACCTTGGAGTTGGTGTCACGTCGGTTTTGGTGGCCCAAGATCCGACAGGATGTGGTCTCATACGTGTCAGCTTGTACCACGTGCGCTAGGGCTAAGACGCCCCGCTCCCGTCCTGTTGGCACACTACTTCCTCTTGAAGTACCTAGTAAGCCATGGACGGAAATCTCCATGGATTTCATCACTGATTTGCCCTCATCAGCTGGGAACACGGTCATCTTGGTGATTGTTGATCGGTTTTCAAAAATGTCGCACTTTGTGCCTTTGCCTTCGTTGCCTAACGCTAAGACTCTGGCTCAGGTATTTGTGCAGGAGGTGGTCAGACTTCATGGGGTTCCGTCTGACATCGTGTCTGATAGGGGGTCTCAGTTTGTGGCAAAATTTTGGAGAGCATTTTGCTCACGGCTGGGGATCAAGTTTTCTCATTCTTCGGCGTTCCATCCTCAGTCAAATGGTCAGACTGAGCGTATGAACCAAAATTTGGAACAGTACTTACGCTGCTTTGTCTCTGATAACCAGGAGGAGTGGTCTACCTTTCTTCCTTTGGCTGAGTTTGCCATCAATAATCACCGCCAGGAGTCGTCTGGGGAGTCTCTGTTTTTTTGTGTTTATGGGCTACATCCTCAATTTTGTACCTTGAGTCAGAGGGGCTCTTCCGGCGTTCCGGAGGAGGATCAGTTAGGAGCACAATTATCATCAGTCTGGAGGAGAGTTAAACAGCGACTGTTGAGTGTGGGTGCTAGGTACAAACGTGTGGCTGACAGTAGGCGTGTGCCAGGTCCGGACCTGAGTGTGGATGACTGGGTGTGGTTATCCACAAAAAACATAAGACTCAAAATACCATCCCTTAAATTGGGTCCACGGTTTATTGGTCCATTTAGGGTCACCGCCGTCATTAACCCAGTAGCGTACCGATTGGAGCTCCCTACAGTGTATAAGATACACAACGTGTTCCACAGGTCTCTTCTAAAGAAGGTGGTGGGTTCTGTGGACGCGTCGCCTATGCCACCTCCAGTCTTGGTGGATGTGTAGCGCCCCCACTGCCGCAGGGCCGAGGGGTACCCGGTACCGGGCCTCTGAGTCTCTGCTTCTGGGGTTGTCACGGCGGCTAGGCCCCGGTCCGTGACCCTGCCGTGGGGCGCACAGTGAATGATAGGTGTGGATGTCGGTGGTGCAGTTGTGGGGTGCAGGTCGCGGTCAATAACGAGGACACCAGGTTGCAGTCTCTTTACCTCTTTACTGGAGATCTCTGAGTCCTCAGTCCAGAATAAGGTCCACCAGGCTGCGCAAGTCCGGCCGGTCCAATGGCACCTCCAGAGTTCACTTCACAGGTGGAAATCGGTGCCTTCCTTCTTAGCGCTATGTGTTGTAGTCCTTCCCTGCTATGCTTACGGAAAGTACCCCACAACCGTTGTGTCTGTTTCTTAAGTTCCCTCACAACTCGATTAAATGATGTTCTTCTAATCTTCCGTCCCTTCCTGATGTTACAGTTAGAACGGCACCCGTTTGTCGGGTAGGCCTGGAGTTCTTCCGGGACCCTAGAGATGCCCCTCTCCCGCAATTGCCTCCCAAGACTTCATAGGTGATTTAGGTGAGACAGCCCGCCTGAGACTGACTGCCCTGCCGCTGTTTAGAGTATTGCTTGAAGCTAGTTATTGTAATACTCCCTCGGCGTTCCGGCCACCGGTAGTGCGCCTCAGTAGGATGTTGCTCCGGTCTTACAGCACGACCCCTACTGGTATTCTCCTATCGCTTGATCTCGTTTCTCACTCAGCACAATCTATCTCGCTTCTAGTCCTTTCTTGGGTCCCGCCGCTTCCCGGAGCTGGCGCGGACCCGTTACGTTCTTTTCAATGCCAAGCCTCTGTCAGGATCCCACCCCTGTCTCTTCCTCCACAACACCCTCTGCCACTAGGTGTTGCTTCGTCCAATCCAGTCAGCTTTCTCTTCTAACTTCCTGCCTGACCCCCAGTTTACCCACTATGGTGGGGAGTGGCCTAATGAATAGAACCCTTAGCTCCCCCCGGAGGCCCAGCTGTGAAATGTATTGGTGTCTGTGATACCTGATCAGATGAACTCCTTCAGTGCCATCGGACGCACCATGGCTCCCCATAGTGGCGGAACCACAGTACTGCAACGACCAGGACTCTGGGGCACTGCACTCCCCCCTGGTTAAACACAGTACTCCGGGACTGGGAAGAAAACAGCAATACAAGTTAGCAAAAAGACATACAGTTTCATTGAGTGTAATAACAATAAGTATACTTGAACAGGCTTCCCTTTATGGGAGGTGAGGACACTTGAACGTTACAAACATGGTTAACATTATAAATTACAGGCTATAAATAACTCCTGTTACCCAACCGGGTATTCTACTAAGTACAAAATTGTTGAACAATAATTTAACATTGCCTTTAAGGACTCACACTCTAAATCCACTAAAGACCTTCCTATAATCACATTATAAGGTATTTTAACTTTCCCATTCGCCTTCTTTAAATCTGCAGGACCGCCTGTCCTATCGGCACCAGACCTACTGCCTCTCCTTTCTTTTACAGGACCGCCCCGTTCAGCCAGGGCCTACTGCCTTTTCAACTACTATACACAGTATAGAACATAACATTTCTTTCAGTTTAAGAGCACTGAGTCATCCCTACATGACTCCTATCAGGACTCAGGGTTTACCTCCTATCCTAACTTTCTATCAGCATTATCTAAACATTGCCTATCTGTCATGGTTCTCAATGGCAAGAGAACGTAGTAAGCATACAAAAGGACTAGCTCTTGGAAGATGGGAACTAGAGCTGACTGTGAGCTAAACCTACCGCACAACTAACAGTGGCCGGGTAGCGTGCCTACGTTTTATCCCTAGACGCCCAGCGCCAGCCGGAGGACTGACTGACTAGCAGAGGAAAATACAGACCTGGCTTACCTCTAGAGAAATTTTCCCCAAAAGGCAGACAGTAGCCCCCACATATATTGTCGGTGATTTCAGAGGAAATTGACATACGAAGTATGAAAATAGGTTTAGCAAATTGAGGTCCGCTTACTAGATAGTAGGAAGACAGAAAAGGGAACTTCACAGTCAGCTGAAAACCCTTTCAAAACACCATCCTGAAATTACTTTAAGACTCTAATATCAACTCATGACACCAGAGTGGCAATTTCAGCTCACAAGAGCTTCCAGCCTCAGAAATATTCAATCACAGAGAACTGGAACAAAAATGCAAAACAAACTTAGGACAACAAGTCCAACTTAGCTGGTAGTAGTCTAGGAGCAGGAACATGCAACAGAAAGGCTTCTGGTAACATTGTTGGCCGGCATAGAAATGACTGAGGAGCAAGGCTAAATAGAAAACTCCCACATCCTGATGGAAACAGGTGAACAGAGGAGATGAAGCACACAAGTTCAGTACCACCAGTGACCACCGGGGGAGCCCAGAAACCAAATTCACAACAGTACCCCCCCCTCAAGGAGGGGGCACCGAACCCTCACCAGAACCACCAGGGCGATCAGGATGAGCCCTATGAAAGGCACGGACCAAATCGGAGGCATGAACATCAGAGGCAGTCACCCAAGAATTATCCTCCTGACCGTAGCCCTTCCACTTGACCAGATACTGAAGTCTCCGTCTGGAAACACGGGAGTCCAAGATCTTCTCGACAACGTACTCCAACTCACCCTCAACCAACACCGGAGCAGGAGGCTCAACGGAAGGCACAACCGGTACCTCATACCTGCGCAACAATGACCGATGGAAGACATTATGAATAGAAAAAGATGCAGGGAGGTCCAAACGAAAGGACACAGGGTTAAGAATCTCCAATATCTTGTACGGGCCGATGAACCGAGGCTTAAACTTAGGAGAAGAAACCTTCATAGGGACAAAACGAGAAGACAACCACACCAAGTCCCCAACACAAAGACGAGGACCAACACGACGACGGCGGTTGGCAAAATGCTGAGTCTTCTCCTGGGACAACTTCAAATTGTCCACCACATGCCCCCAAATCTGATGCAACCTCTCCACCACAGCATCCACTCCAGGACAATCCGAAGACTCCACCTGACCGGAAGAGAAACGAGGATGAAACCCCGAATTACAGAAGAAAGGAGAAACCAAGGTGGCAGAACTAGCCCGATTATTGAGGGCAAACTCCGCCAAGGGCAAAAAGGCAACCCAATCATCCTGATCCGCATTCACAAAACACCTCAAATAAGTCTCCAAGGTCTGATTAGTTCGCTCGGTCTGGCCATTAGTCTGAGGATGGAAAGCAGACAAAAAAGACAAATCAATGCCCATCCTAGCACAGAACGCTCGCCAAAATCTAGACACGAATTGGGTTCCCCTGTCAGAAACGATATTCTCCGGAATACCATGCAAGCGAACCACATTTTGAAAAAACAGAGGAACCAGCTCGGATGAGGAAGGCAATTTAGGCAAGGGGACCAAATGGACCATCTTAGAGAAACGGTCACACACCACCCAGATGACAGACATCTTCTGAGAAACAGGGAGATCAGAAATAAAATCCATGGAGATGTGAGTCCAAGGCCTCTTCGGAATAGGCAAAGATAACAACAATCCACTAGCCCGAGAACAACAAGGTTTGGCCCGAGCACAAACATCACAAGACTGCACAAAACCTCGCACATCTCGCGACAGGGAAGGCCACCAGAAGGACCTAGCCACCAAATCCCTGGTACCAAAGATTCCAGGATGACCAGCTAACGCAGAAGAATGGACCTCCGAGATGACTCTACTGGTCCAATCATCAGGAACAAACATTCTACCAGGCGGGCAACGATCAGGTCTATCCGCCTGAAACTCCTGCAAGACCCGTCGCAAGTCTGGGGAAACAGCAGATAATATCACTCCATCCTTAAGGATACCTGTAGGTTCAGAATTACCAGGGGAATCAGGCTCAAAACTCCTAGAAAGGGCATCCGCCTTCACATTTTTAGAACCCGGTAGGTAAGAAACCACAAAATTAAACCGAGAGAAAAATAACGACCAGCGCGCCTGTCTAGGATTCAGGCGCCTGGCAGACTCAAGATAAATCAAATTCTTGTGGTCGGTCAATACCACCGCCTGATGTCTAGCCCCCTCAAGCCAATGACGCCACTCCTCAAAAGCCCACTTCATAGCCAAGAGCTCCCGATTACCAATATCATAATTTTGCTCAGCGGGCGAAAATTTACGAGAAAAGAACGCGCAAGGTCTCATCACGGAGCAGTCGGAACTTTTCTGCGACAAAACCGCCCCAGCTCCGATTTCTGAAGCGTCGACCTCAACCTGAAAAGGAAGAGTAACATCAGGCTGACGCAATACAGGGGCGGAAGAAAAGCGGCGCTTAAGCTCCCGAAAGGCCTCCACAGCAGCAGGGGACCAATCAGCAACATCAGCACCCTTCTTAGTCAAATCAGTCAACGGTTTAGCAACATCAGAAAAACCAGTTATAAATCGACGATAAAAATTAGCAAAGCCCAAAAACTTCTGAAGGCTCTTAAGAGAAGAGGGTTGCGTCCAATCACAAATAGCCTGAACCTTGACAGGGTCCATCTCAATGGAAGAGGGGGAAAAAATGTACCCCAAAAACGAAATCTTTTGAACCCCAAAAACGCACTTAGAACCCTTTACACACAAGGAATTAGAGCGCAAAACCTGAAAAACCCTCCTGACCTGTTGGACATGAGAGTCCCAGTCATCCGAAAAAATCAAAATATCATCCAGATACAGAATCATAAATTTATCCAAATATTCACGGAAAATGTCATGCATAAAAGACTGAAAGACTGAAGGGGCATTTGAAAGACCAAAAGGCATTACTAAATACTCAAAATGGCCCTCAGGCGTATTAAATGCGGTTTTCCACTCATCCCCCTGCTTAATTCGCACTAAATTATACGCCCCACGAAGATCAATCTTAGAGAACCACTTGGCCCCCTTTATTCGAGCAAACAAATCAGTAAGCAGTGGCAAAGGGTACTGATATTTAACCGTGATTTTATTCAAAAGACGATAATCAATACACGGCCTCAAAGAGCCATCTTTTTTAGATACAAAGAAAAAACCGGCTCCTAAGGGAGATGACGAAGGACGAATATGTCCCTTTTCCAAGGACTCCTTAATATATTCCCGCATAGCAGCATGTTCAGGCACAGATAGATTAAATAAACGACCCTTAGGAAACTTACTGCCCGGAATCAGATCTATAGTACAATCGCAATCTCTGTGCGGAGGTAGTGAACCAAGTTTAGGCACCTCAAAAACGTCACGATAATCAGATAAAAATTCCAGAATCTCAGAGGGAATAGATGACGAAATGGAAACCAAAGGTACGTCCCCATGAGTCCCCTGACATCCCCAGCTTAACACAGACATTGCCTTCCAGTCGAGGACTGGGTTATGAGATTGCAGCCATGGCAATCCAAGCACCAACACATCATGTAGATTATACAACACAAGGAAGCGAATAATCTCCTGGTGATCCGGATTAATACGCATAGTTACTTGTGTCCAGTATTGTGGTTTATTACTAGCCAATGGCGTGGAGTCAATACCCTTCAGAGGTATAGGAACTTCCAGAGGCTCTAAATTAAACCCACAGCGTTTGGCAAAGGACCAATCCATAAGACTCAAAGCGGCGCCAGAGTCGACATAGGCGTCCGCGGTAATAGATGATAAAGAGCAAATCAGGGTCACAGACAGAATAAACTTAGACTATAAAGTGCCAATTGAAACAGGCTTATCAACCCTCTTAGTACGTTTAGAGCATGCTGATATAACATGAGTTGAATCACCACAATAGAAGCATAACCCATTTTTTCGCCTAAAATTCTGTCGTTCGCTTCTGGACAGAATTCTATCACATTGCATAATCTCTGGCGCCTTCTCAGTAGACACCGCCAAATGGTGCACAGGTTTGCGCTCCCGCAAACGCCGATCAATCTGAATAGCCATTGTCATGGACTCATTCAGACCTGTAGGCACAGGGAACCCCACCATAACATCTTTAATGGCATCAGAGAGACCCTCTCTGAAATTCGCCACCAGGGCGCACTCATTCCACTGAGTAAGCACAGACCACTTACGAAATTTTTGGCAGTATATTTCAGCCTCATCTTGCCCTTGAGACAGGGCCATCAAGGCTTTTTCAGCCTGAATCTCTAAATGAGGTTCCTCATAAAGCAACCCCAAAGCCAGGAAAAACGCATCCACATTGAGCAACGCAGGATCCCCTGGTGCCAAAGCAAATGCCCAATCCTGAGGGTCGCCCCGGAGCAAGGAAATTACAATCCTGACCTGCTGTGCAGGATCTCCAGCGGAGCGAGATCTCAGAGACAAAAATAATTTACAATTATGTTTGAAATTCTGGAAGCGAGATCTATCCCCGGAGAAAAATTCAGGCAAAGGAACTCTAGGTTCAGATATAGGAGCATGAGTTACAAAATCCTGTAAACTTTGAACCTTCATAGCGAGATTATTCAAACCTGTAGCTAAACTCTGAGGATCCATTTTAATCAGGTGAAATCAGAACCATTCAAGGATTAGAAGGAGAGAGAGACGAAGGCTGCAGTAAGCAGAGATGCTAGTGAATCAACTAATGAGCAACCTCAGAAAAAAAAAAAAAAAATTCTCTGCAGACTTCTTTTCTCTCCTATCTTCAGCCAATTAATTTAACCCTTGGCCGGCCAAACTGTCATGGTTCTCAATGGCAAGAGAACGTAGTAAGCATACAAAAGGACTAGCTCTTGGAAGATGGGAACTAGAGCTGACTGTGAGCTAAACCTACCGCACAACTAACAGTGGCTGGGTAGCGTGCCTACGTTTTATCCCTAGACGCCCAGCGCCAGCCGGAGGACTGACTGACCCTAGCAGAGGAAAATACAGACCTGGCTTACCTCTAGAGAAATTTTCCCCAAAAGGCAGACAGTAGCCCCCACATATATTGTCGGTGATTTCAGAGGAAATTGACATACGAAGTATGAAAATAGGTTTAGCAAATTGAGGTCCGCTTACTAGATAGTAGGAAGACAGAAAAGGGAACTTCACAGTCAGCTGAAAACCCTTTCAAAACACCATCCTGAAATTACTTTAAGACTCTAATATCAACTCATGACACCAGAGTGGCAATTTCAGCTCACAAGAGCTTCCAGCCTCAGAAATATTCAATCACAGAGAACTGGAACAAAAATGCAAAACAAACTTAGGACAACAAGTCCAACTTAGCTGGTAGTAGTCTAGGAGCAGGAACATGCAACAGAAAGGCTTCTGGTAACATTGTTGGCCGGCATAGAAATGACTGAGGAGCAAGGCTAAATAGAAAACTCCCACATCCTGATGGAAACAGGTGAACAGAGGAGATGAAGCACACAAGTTCAGTACCACCAGTGACCACCGGGGGAGCCCAGAAACCAAATTCACAACACCTATCGAACATTAAGCCTTCTCATTATCTTTCTTCCTTTCTTGCATGCTGGACACCACATCTATCTCTACGGGCCCACTGCATCCTTCTTCTATCTTTCACCTTTTAATTCTCAGAGCACATCATCAGTATTTCTTCACATTTAACTAATTAAACACATATAACTTTCTCGTACAAACATTATCATCACTTTTCTCTTCATCAACGTTATTGCTACTTGTCTTAAGCAATATTACTATCAAGATGCGGCAAATGAACATCCCCTTTAAGAGGGGATCAAGTCTTTCTGAGGTAGTTCGTCTTCTCAGACTACCAGTCCATGCTCAGCAAAGGTTCCAGTGCGGTATCTTCGCAAAGAGTCTTTAAATAAAACCAGTAGGGAGCGCCTTTAATAAGGTGCAAACTATTTACAAAAAGTTCGGATCATGCACTGTTCATGATTTCACAGTTTTTGAAGTAACATAGAAAAATAGAAAATAACCAAAAACAAAAGGGATCCCAGGTCCATAGAAGGATCCCCTTAAAAGTTTACCCTGAGCGGGTTTAGCAGCCAACAGGAAACAGTAACTATTTACAGATTCATGGTATCGAGGTTTATCTTCATAGTAAATCACAAGACATCAGCCGAAAGTGGGCACCTTCCGACTGTGCAGACTTTGATCCTAGGTCAGCAGCTGATGCCGCACCAGTATCACCGATGGATTTCCCTGGTGCAGTCAGACCACCCGATGTCTGGACCCGAAGGCGGACTCTAGCCGCCAGCTCAGTCGCTGCAATGAGACGTACGGCAGCAATGTTGGTAAGATCTGTGATGTCTGGTTCCATCATGGTTGAAGTACCAGATGACGCTCCCCCAAGCTCACAACGGCGCACGTCCCGGGCATACCACCCGTATGCATTCCGATGACGGGTGTAAGTCACCGGATCTCCCCTTTGTAGCGGATCACCACTTCGGCCACAGCAGGGAGCCTTCACGTTGCAGCTGGCAACGAAGACGTCAGTTGGTAGCCCCGGTTCCTGTATGGAGCCCCATCCTCTCTTCGGGTGGAAGGCCAACACAGTGCCCCGCCTCACCACGTCCCGGTCATCACCTGCAGGAGGTGGTTGTCGTACCCTCAGTGGGGCAGTCAGCTCTGCCTCTTTCTGCCTTTTCCAATGTAGGATCAAGCATTGTTTGTATTGCTCCCAGGTAAGCACAGCAAGGGTGAATCCTTCTTCCCGAACTCCATCTGGCCCAACCCGGGGGGTGTCCCACTGGAGGGTCACCCCGTCTGGGCCCACGTCTACGGGTTCCCCCATCCTAGTCGGCAGCGGTGGCACCAGCTTCCCCATTGCATCGGGGGGTAGCACCACTAGCTCTGCCGATAGTAGATGACTTTTACTGGGGCGAGGGCCGGTCGCGGGAGCGGGATCGAGCAGGGGAGCAGGGGCGTCTTCCATACCTGCGCCTGATGTGGTTCCACCGATGTCGCTCCGGTCCATTAACGAGAACGCTGGAGTCGGCCGCAGCCCGGACCGCGGCCCCTCCAATGGGGTCCCTGGATGCGGCTCCGCCCACCAGGGTTCCTCCTCCGCTGACTCCGAGGACGGGATGGGTAAGCTCAGCTCCGCGGCCGGTTCCAAAGAATTCAGATCCTTCCGCTGCAGTGGACATAGGTCCGCCTCTGGTGAAGGAGGGCAAGCCGGAATCGCTCCTTCCTCGTTCAGGCACTTGCTGTTCGTCATCGCTGCCTGATAGTCGGTGGCAGTGCATGCACCTAACTCCGCCATTTCTCCAGGGCCGGGCTCCTTCTTCACCTCGTTCCCGCCGTTGCAGATCAGGAGGCGGTTCTCCTCCGCTGCTGGGCAGGTCGTTCTCTCGCAGCAGGAGTCGGAGGGGGCGGTCGCTACTTCTGGCGCCGCTTTGGTAGTCTCCTCCCATGGCACGCCCTTCTTCTCCCTCTGCGCTCCCTGTGGCGCTGCAATGGCGGCGGTTTTGGCGGGAACTTTTGGCGGCAAGTGGCAATCCACAGTCTTTGCAATAAGTCACAGTTCAAGCAAAATAAATCACAATTCCAAGGCACACATGACCCGATTCTTCAGGCTTAAGTAGATCCTGTTCGTGACGCCAAGTTGTAGCGCCCCCACTGCCGCAGGGCCGAGGGGGACCCGGTACCGGGCCTCTGAGTCTCTGCTTCTGGGGTTGTCACGGCGGCTAGGCCCCGGTCCGTGACCCTGCCGTGGGGCGCACAGTGAATGATAGGTGTGGATGCAGTTGTGGGGTGCAGGTCGCGGTCAATAACGAGGACACCAGGTTGCAGTCTCTTTACCTCTTTACTGGAGATCTCTGAGTCCTCAGTCCAGAATAAGGTCCACCAGGCTGCGCAAGTCCGGCCGGTCCAATGGCACCTCCAGAGTTCACTTCACAGGTGGAAATCGGTGCCTTCCTTCTTAGCGCTATGTGTTGTAGTCCTTCCCTGCTATGCTTACGGAAAGTACCCCACAACCGTTGTGTCTGTTCTTAAGTTCCCTCAAAAACTCGATTAAATGATGTTCTTCTAATCTTCCGTCCCTTCCTGATGTTACAGTTAGAACGGCACCCGTTTGTCGGGTAGGCCTGGAGTTCTTCCGGGACCCTAGAGACGCCCCTCTCCCGCAATTGCCTCCCAAGACTTCATAGGTGATTTAGGTGAGACAGCCCGCCTGAGACTGACTGCCCTGCCGCTGTTTAGAGTATTGCTTGAAGCTAGTTATTGTAATACTCCCTCGGCGTTCCGGCCACCGGTAGTGCGCCTCAGTAGGATGTTGCTCCGGTCTTACAGCACGACCCCTACTGGTATTCTCCTATCGCTTGATCTCGTTTCTCACTCAGCACAATCTATCTCGCTTCTAGTCCTTTCTTGGGTCCCGCCGCTTCCCGGAGCTGGCGCGGACCCGTTACGTTCTTTTCAATGCCAAGCCTCTGTCAGGATCCCACCCCTGACAGAGACCCTACTGTCTCTTCCTCCACAACACCCTCTGCCACTAGGTGTTGCTTCGTCCAATCCAGTCAGCTTTCTCTTCTAACTTCCTGCCTGACCCCCAGTTTACCCACTATGGTGGGGAGTGGCCTAATGAATAGAACCCTTAGCTCCCCCCGGAGGCCCAGCTGTGAAATGTATTGGTGTCTGTGATACCTGATCAGATGAACTCCTTCAGTGCCATCGGACGCACCATGGCTCCCCATAGTGGCGGAACCACAGTACTGCAACGACCAGGACTCTGGGGCGCTGCAGATGGTAATTTGGAGTTTGAAGCCTCCAAGGTGGTTGACTCTCGTGTAGTGCGTCGTACTTTACAGTACTTGGTACACTGGCGTGGTTATGGGCTTTTTCTATTTAATGTTATATATTTATTTATTTTTTAATACCATTGATTTTTATTATATCTTCCAAGTACGGGCGCATTTGCTTTCAATGCCACCGTTTACAATTTATATCTAAATAAAGTGAATTTGATTAAAAATATTGCATTTATACTCTTCTTTTAGGCCATAAGTTCGGATTGTGCTTCTATTGGTGTTACAATAAACCAATGCAATAAGTCAAGTATTTAAAGGCATATTTCAAGAACACATCACATTGTAAAAACATTAATGTAATCTCCAATGTTGGGGCATTCCACTTATTTCCATATGTGTTACTTCGAGGTTTTGCTGCCTTCACAGAAACTCCAATGTGCGCATTTCAATAATAACAGGACAGAAGGAAAACCATTGCATGAACCGTTGTGTTCAGACTTTTGCGGGTACTGTACATCAGCCACACTCTCAACCATAGCAGATTACACTATCTCTCCCTGCTACCCAACCATATAATGGTACCATCAAATCAGGTTGCTGTCTTTGAGTTTTCCAGCAACATACACATTTTTGCTGATGCTGAGACTCTGCTAAAGTTGGCGCTTTTAGTTCCAAAATGAATTAGAGATTAAGAATAATTTACAAACATGATCACAGTGGTCATCATCTTCCTTACACTTAGGAAAGTACTTTATGACAAAGGCCTGAGGCCAGCTGTCTATTCTAAGCACAGGTGTGCCCACTAATAAAACCATTCAGCGCTTAGAGGAGCTATTTATGCCATTGACCTAAATCCTGCTGTTATCCATCCTCTTGATGTTATCCATCGCCCAGAGTCCTGCTGTTATCCATCATCCTAAAGACCTGCTGTTATCCATAGTCCTAAATCCTGCTATTATCCATCGTCCTGAGACCTGCTGTTATCCATCATCCTGAGACCTGCTGTTATCCATCGTCCTGAGACCTGCTGTTATCCACCATCCTGAGACCTGCTGTTATCCATCGTCCTGAGACCTGCTGTTGTCCATCATCCTGAGACCTGCTGTATCCATCATCCTGAGACCTGCTTTTATCCACCATCCTGAGACCTGCTGTTATCTACCATCCTGAGACCTGCTGTTATCCACCATCCTGAGACTTGCTGTTATCCACCATCCTGAGACCTGCTGTTATCCACCATCCTGAGACCTGCTGTTATCCACCATCCTGAGACCTGCTGTTATCTACCATCCTGAGACCGGCTGTTATCCATCATCCTGAGATCTGCTGTTATCCATCTTCCTGAGACCTCCTGTTATCCACCATCCTGATATCTGCTGTTATCCATCTTCCTGAGACCTGCTGGTATCCACCATCCTGAGACCTGCTGTTATCCATCATCCTGAGACCTGCAGTTATCCATCGCCCTGAGACCTGCTGTTATTCATCGTCCTGAGACCTGCTGTTATCCACCATCCTGAGACCTGCTGTTATCCACCATCCTGAGACCTGCTGTTATCCATCGTCCTGAGACCTGCTGTTATCCACCATCCTGAGACCTGCTGTTATCCATCGCCCTGAGACCTGCTGTTATTCATCGTCCTGAGACCTGCTGTTATCCACCATCCTGAGACCTGCTGTTATCCACCATCCTGAGACCTGCTGTTATCCATCGTCCTGAGACCTGCTGTTATCTACCATCCTGAGACCTGTTATTATCCATCATCCTGAGACCTGCTGTTATCCATCGTCCTGAGACCTGCTGTTATCCACCATTCTCAGACCTGCTGTTATCCACCAACCTGAGACCTGCTGTTATCCATCGTCCTGAGACCTGCTGTTATCTACCATCCTGAGACCTGCTGTTATCCATCATCCTGATATCTGCTGTTATCCATCGTCCTGAGACCTGCTGTTCTCCACCATCCTGAGTCCTGCTGTTATCCACCATCCTGAGTCCTGCTTTTATCCATCACTTTGATGTTCTAAGTATTTTTGTTGACATGTGGAGTAAACTAGAGTTCAATGATTAAATTTTATCCCGGGCTTGATATTTCAGATATTGCCCATGTCGGCTTCCAACAGGGCTTATCCGGGTCTCCAAACAGACCATACTTCCATCATGAAGATACAGATGAAAATTCTTGAAGAATAGAAAGCCTTTGGCAAGCCACTTCTAATACCACATTGATGTGCAGAAGTTACCACTCCGCCATGGCAGTGACAAAAGGAAAAGATTTGTGACACCAGGATGCACTTTATTAACCTCTGCTCCTTGGTAGTGACGTGAGATGTAATGTGGTGCACTCTAATTAGTCCAAGAAAGGAGGGGCTCTTGCACTTTCAACAAACTGGTCTATCAGGTATCTGTCTGTATCCTGTGCCTCATGAGGATCCATTTGCTTGATGGTCTGTAATGCCTCCAGCAAATTCAGGACAATGTCTCTTAGTGACTCACCATGTTGTTAATTTCTGCCAAAGAAATGCATGTTCATTTCAGAAACAGTTCTGGTGTCAAAGGTCATGCTCAGCCTCTCAAAGATTTGCACAACAGTCCGTTTTTTCAGTCGGGGACCAGGATTTCACTTCTTTTAGTGCTACTTCTCTCAACTGCCCTGTTAGGACTTCCACCTTCTGTTCTGTAGTAATGGGGTATAACCAAAACATGGCCTGCATTTTCTCTCTTAAGTATTTTAAGTCCCTTGCATCCCCCTTGTAGCTAGGGAGCCATGGTGCTCCAAAATAGTAAGGCGCATTAGGTGGCATTGCATGAGCCATTCTGGGACATTCACTGCTACCATGCAATATGCTATTTCCTTCCACAGACATTCTGGTAGAGACTTTACACACAGATTTTTCCCACTTGCAAAATTGTCTATCCCTTTAAGGAGTGCTGTACCTTTAATTGCTGCCCAGGCCTGATGTTCTTTCTGTTGAGGTAAGATTTCCTTTCTCTGCGGTCCAGTCAGTTTCTTGCTGTGCTGGAGTAGGGACTTCCTTTTCTTTGGCACTCTGTGCTGTGATTGGCTATCGCACGATAAAGAAGGCGGAGCTTCCATCCGATGCTGCGCTCATCCTCACTGCGTCTATGACACATTATATATGCATATATACAGTGCAATAAAGTTTATTAGGCTCTGCGGTCACTACAGGCTGGGATTTCTAGCGCACTTCAGCTCCATCATGTTCATAACGCCAAAGTGTAATACCACGTTGATGTGCGAAAGCCACTGCTCCGCCATGGCAGTGACAAAAGGAATGGATTCGTGATTCCGGGATGCATTTAAATAGTCAGTGATAGTGAGATGTAATGTGGTGCACTCTAATTAGTCCAAGAACAGAGTAGACAAAAGGTTTATTGTAGCCATTTACTTGTTTAAGGATCACAGGTACATTTATCTCGATGGTTCTGGTACTCATATACTGTATGGTCCTAGTCCATGCTGAGGGCAGCTGAGACCTTGGTGCTTTATATAGAGGAGTTATGGACTCTTCCCTACCTGCCCCCTCATACATAGGAGCTATGGCTGCTCTGCTATCTGCTCCCTAATATATAGAAGATATGGCCGCTCTTCTCCCTGCTCTCTCATACAGGGCCGGCGTTAGGGGCAGGCAGACTAGGCAGCTGCCTAGGGGCCCCCAGCCAGGGTTGGACATACTGCTGATGGCACTGCTCCGGGGCCCAGAGGTGGAGGGGGGGCCCTGGAGGCAGGCCCGGTATCATGCAGGATCGGGCCCCTCTCACTCCCTCTTGTAATCATGGAACACCGGGTCCCGGGGAGAGAGCGGGGCGCGAAGTGCAGGAGATCAAAAAGGGGGCACCTCACAGAGAAGAGATGGGGGAGGAGGCTCACTGCACGGGACAACACACAACACGGCAGCACCAGGGGGCTGATATCAGTCCTGCCTGCTCTGTGCCCCATCCCCCACAGTAGTGGGTTCTGCAGCCCTCTCCTGCTGAACTATGTGACCTCATCCAGGGCTCCTCTGATCACCTGTGAGCTGATATCACAGATTGGTATGTGTGTATGTATATGCTTGTATGTGTGTGTATCTATGTGTATGTTTCTATCTGTGTGTATCTGTGTATATATGTACGGTATATGTGTGTATGTATGGTATATTTGTATGGCTGTGTGTATGCATGTACAGTATGTGTATGTATGCACAGTATATGTATGTGTATCTGTGTATGTGCAATAAATTTGTATGTATATATGGTATATGTATGTTTATGTGCATGTACATACAGTATGTATATGTGTGCGGTATGTTTATACTATATGTGTATATACTGTGTGTATGTACGGTACATGTATGTGTATCTGTATGTACGGTATATGTGTGCATCTGTGTATGCACGGTGTATCTCTGTACGGTATGTGTATGTATGTACGGTATACTGTATTTATGTGTATGTGTGTATGTATGGCATATGTATGTACGGTATGTGTATACAATATGTGTACATAACTGTATGTGTGTATGTACAGTACGTGTATATGTATGTACGGTATGTGTGTAGGTATGTACGGTATATGCATGTATATGTATGTACGGTATATGTATGTACGGTATGTGTGTGAATGTATGGTATATGCATGTGTATGTACGCTATGTGTAGGTATGACAGTATATGTATGTGTATCTGTGTGTATGTATGGTATATGTATGTGTTTGCATATACTGTATTTATATGTGTATCTGTATGTATGTATGGTATATGTAGAGCAGATACCAGACATATCGTGGTTATGTAATCTACTAGATGGTGGCCCGATTCGAACGCATCGGGTATTCTAGAATATGTATGTATGTGTGTATATAGCAGCCACATAGTATATACTGTAGCAGACACGCAGTATATAACACAGTCCACGCAGTATATGACACAGCCCACGCAGTATATAATACAGGCCACGCAGTATATAACAGTGGCCACGCAGTGTATAACACAGCCCAAATAGTATATAACACTGCCCTCGTAGTATATAGCAGCCACGCAGTATATAACACAGCCCATGTAATATATAGCACAGCCCACGTAGTATATAACACTGGCCACGTAGTATATAGCAGCGACGCAGTATATAACATAGCCCACGTAGTATATAGCAGTGTGGGCACCATATCCATTTTTAAAAAAATAATTAAAATAAAAAATAGTTATATACTCACCTCCGGCGTCCAGCGAAGCTGTCCCGATGCACGCGCTGCTGCCGCCAGCTTCCGTTCCCAGAGATGCATTGCGAAATTACCCAGATGACTTAGTGGTCTTGCGAGACCGCTAAGTCTTCTGGGTAATTTCGCAATGCATCTCTGGGAACGGAAGCTGGCGGCAGCCGCGCACATTGGCGGATGACGGAAGGTGAGAATAGCAGGTTTTTTGTTTTTTTTATTATTTTTAACATTAGATCTTTTTACTATTTCTGTGTGATGTGCAATATGTTAGTATTTGGGGCCCCATTTTAAACTTTTGCCTAGGGCCCCACTTTGCCTAAAACCGGCCCTGCTCTCATATAAAGAAGATATAGCCACTCTCCTACCTGCTCCCTCATATATAGGAGCTATGGCCGCTCTCCTACCTGCTCCCTCATATATAGAAGATATGGCCGCTCTCCTACCTGCTCCCTAATATATAGAAGATATGGCCGCTCTCCTACCTACTCCCTAATATATAGGAGCTATGGCCGCTCTCCTACCTGCTCCCTCATATATAGGAGCTATAGCCGCTCTCCTACCTGCTCCCTCATATATAGGAGATATGGCCGCTCTCCTACCTACTCCCTCATATATAGGAGCTATGGCCGCTCTCCTACCTGCTCCCTAATATATAGAAGATATAGCCACTCTCCTACCTGCTCCCTCATATATAGGAGCTATGGCCGCTCTCCTACCTGCTCCCTCATATATAGGAGCTATGGCCGCTCTCCTACCTGCTCCCTCATATATAGGAGCTATGGCCGCTCTCCTACCTACTCCCTCATATATAGGAGCTATGGTTGCTCTCCTACCTGCTCCCTAATATATAGAAGATATAGCCACTCTCCTACCTGCTCCCTCATATATAGGAGCTATGGCCGCTCTCCTACCTGCTCTGCTATGATCCGGTGACCTAGGAGATGCATGAGAGGCTTTCTCAGGAGTAAGTGGTATCTGTACTGACCGCAAACCCTAATCTGACACCGCAACTAGAAGTAGCCGTGGGGTGTGCCTGACCAGTCCTAGACACCTCGACACAGCCGGAGGACTAAATACCCCTATAGGTGGAAATGGGAATTCTATCTTGCCTCAGAGCAGAGCCCCAAAGGATAGGCAGCCCCCCACAAATATTGACTGTGAGTATAAGAGGAAAGACACACGCAGGCAGAAAAACAGAATTTAGCAAAAGAGGCACTTCTAGCTAAATAGAAAGGATAGGACAGAATTCTAAGCGGTCAGTATTAAAATCCTAAAAATATCCACAGCAGAAAATACAAATATACTACATCTAACTAAAGACATAGCAAGTATATCTGCAACTCCAAACAAAGTCTAAGCTGGACAAAAACACAAATGAATTGCACTGAATTACAAGCACACTGCATGTGTGCACAGAGACAAAAAAACAGACACTTATCTTAGATGAATTGGCAGCAGAGCATGAGGAACCAGAGAGAGATGCAATCCCTCCAAGAACAATGGACAACTGGCACTGACTGATGAATCCAGCAGCCCTAAATACCCCAGTCAGGCCTGCAGTCAGCAGGGACACCTGACCAGGATTGCAAGCCAGGAAGAGCTGCAGTACCACCAACAACCACCGGAGGGAACCCCAGAACAGAATTCACAACAGTACCCCCCCCCCTTGAGGAGGGGGCACCGAACCCTCACCAGAGCCCCCAGGCCGATCAGGACGAGCCAGATGAAAGGCACGGACCAAATCAGCAGCATGGACATCAGAGGCAAAAACCCAAGAATTATCCTCCTGGCCATAACCCTTCCATTTGACAAGGTACTGAAGGCTCCGCCTCGAAAGGCGAGAATCCAAAATCTTCTCAAGCACATACTCCAACTCCCCATCAACCAACACAGGAGCAGGAGGATCAACAGAGGGAACAACGGGCACCACATATTTCCGCAATAAAGATCTATGGAAAACATTATGGATGGCAAAAGAGGCCGGAAGGGCCAAACGAAAAGACACCGGATTGATGATCTCAGAAATCCTATAAGGACCAATAAACCGAGGCTTAAACTTAGTGGAAGAAACCTTCATAGGAACATGACGGGAAGACAACCAGACCAAATCCCCAACCTGAAGCCGTGAACCAACACACCGACGACGGTTAGCAAAACGCTGAGCCTCCTCCTGAGACAACACCAAATTGTCCACCACATGAGCCCAAATCTGCTGCAACCTGTCGACCACAGAATCCACACCAGGACAATCAGAAGGCTCAACCTGCCCCGAAGAAAAACGAGGATGAAAACCAAAATTACAAAAGAAGGGCGAAACCAAGGTAGCCGAACTAGCCCGATTATTAACGGCGAACTCGGCCAATGGCAAGAAAGCCACCCAATCATCCTGATCAGCAGACACAAAGCATCTCAAATAAGTTTCCAAAATCTGATTAGTTCGCTCGGTCTGGCCATTTGTCTGCGGATGAAATGCGGAAGAAAAAGCCAAATCAATGCCCAGCCTAGCACAAAAGGCCCGCCAAAACCTAGAAACAAACTGGGAACCTCTGTCGGACACAATATTCTCCGGAATACCATGCAAACGAACCACATGCTGGAAAAACAACGGAACCAAATCAGAAGAGGACGGCAATTTAGGCAAAGGCACCAAATGAACCATCTTAGAGAACCGGTCACAAACCACCCAGATAACCGACATCCTCTGGGAAACCAGAAGATCTGAAATAAAATCCATAGAAATATGCGTCCAGGGCCTCTCAGGGACCGGCAAAGGCAAAAGCAACCCGCTAGCACGGGAACAACAAGGCTTGGCCCGCGTACAAGTCCCACAGGACTGCACAAAAGAACGCACATCACGCGACAAAGAAGGCCACCAAAAGGACCTACCAACCAAATCTCTGGTACCAAAAATACCAGGATGGCCTGCCAACACAGAACAATGAACCTCAGAAATCACTCTACTAGTCCATCTGTCAGGAAAACAGTTTGCCCACTGGACAGCGGTCAGGTTTGTCAGCCTGAAATTCCTGCAGAACCCGTCGCAAATCAGGGGAAATGGCCGAAAGGACCACCCCTTCCTTCAGAATGTCGACCGGTTCCAGTACCTCAGGAGAATCAGGCAAAAAACTCCTAGAGAGGGCATCAGCCTTAATATTCTTAGAACCCGGAAGATACGAGACCACGAAATCAAAACGGGAGAAAAACAAGGACCATCGAGCCTGTCTAGGATTCAGCCGTCTGGCAGACTCGAGGTAAATCAGATTTTTATGATCGGTCAAGACTAGGGTTGAGCGACTTTCATTTTTTTAAGATCGAGTAGGGTTTTGGGAAACCCGATTTTGTCCAGAGTCGAGTCGAGTGCAGTCGGCCGATTATCGCTAAAAGTCGGGGATCGACCGAAACACGAAACCCAATGCAAGTCAATGGGGAAGCATAGTCGGCAGTGAGTGGAGGCCAGGAAAACACCTACAGTGCCCATTTTAATGCCAAAAACATCCATTCTTGTTTCTGAAGCTTGTCAATCTTAATTAACTTTATAATAATAGTTGGGCATAGGGAATTGGGGGTCATTTGGCAAAAGTTGTGGGGGGAGTAGGGCCGGCTCAAGTTTTTCGTGGGCCCAGGAAATGCGGACTACGTCACGGCGGTGTTGCAGGGAAAGGTAATTATTTAAAAGTTGCAAGTGCTGTGATCCTGAGCAAGCAGGGGGGGGGCCCACTCGTTCGCATTGCCACTGGCACAGGGCCCCTCAAAGTACGGCGGTGTGTTTGCATGGCGGGGGCGCCTCCCACCAGCAGCGACACTTTTGCGTACTCTGAGGGGCCCTGTGCCAGTGACGTCGCCAACGAGTATGCCCCCCCACCTGATGAAGGAACCTGCACTTTCATCTGCACCTTCCTCTTTGTCCCTGTGTAAGGTGGTATAACATGCGGGAAGGGGAACCTTACTTTCAGCAGGGACAGATTCTGGCTGTGTAGAGTACAAGGGGAATGTAGTGGTCTCGGTCAATGTACCAGCAGACTCATTTAGCAGTGGCTGGGCAATGGGCAGGATGAGGAGGAAACAGATATAGGGCCAAAGAATAAAGTAGGCTACATGCAGTTCAAAATTGGTAACAGGACTAAACAGGCGGCATTGCTTTGTTCAGTGGAGTAGCAAACCCAAGAGCAGCAGACACTGTTTCAAGGGCCTAACCACACTAGTAGGCCAAATGCAGTTTAATATCTGATAGTATAGGGCGAAAGCCAGAATGTGGAAGCTCAGCTTTGTTCAGTTGAGGACAACACCAGGGAGGGGCAGACACCTTTAGTAGGCCGGAAAAGCCTATTGCATTTTTTAAAATGGTAATTTGGAGCAGAAGGTTGAAGCTCAGCTTTATTTAGTTGAGGGCAACACCAGGGAGGGGCAGAAGCCGTTAGTAGGCCCTAACCACCATTTTTTTTTTAAAACCACTTAATGAGAGCCGGAAGGTTGAAGCTCAGCTTTATTTAGTTGAGGACAACACCAGGGAGGGGCAGAAGCCGTTAGTAGGCCCTAACCACCATTTTTTTTTTTAAAACCACATAATGAGAGCCGGAAGGTTGAAGCTCAGCTTTATTTAGTTGAGGACAACACCAGGGAGGGGCAGAAGCCGTTAGTAGGCCCTAACCACCTTTTTTTTTTTTAAAACCACATAATGAGAGCCGGAAGGTTGAAGCTCAGCTTTATTTAGTTGAGGACAACACCAGGGAGGGGCAGAAGCCGTTAGTAGGCCCTAACCACCTTTTTTTTTTTTAAAACCACATAATGAGAGCCGGAAGGTTGAAGCTCAGCTTTATTTAGTTGAGGACAACACCAGGGAGGGGCAGAAGCCGTTAGTAGGCCCTAACCACCATTTTTTTTTTTAAAACCACATAATGAGAGCCGGAAGGTTGAAGCTCAGCTTTATTTAGTTGAGGACAACACCAGGGAGGGGCAGAAGCCGTTAGTAGGCCCTAACCACCATTTTTTTTTTTAAAACCACATAATGAGAGCCGGAAGGTTGAAGCTCAGCTTTATTTAGTTGAGGACAACACCAGGGAGGGGCAGAAGCCGTTAGTAGGCCCTAACCACCTTTTTTTTTTTTAAAACCACATAATGAGAGCCGGAAGGTTGAAGCTCAGCTTTATTTAGTTGAGGACAACACCAGGGAGGGGCAGAAGCCGTTAGTAGGCCCTAACCACCTTTTTTTTTTTTAAAACCACATAATGAGAGCCGGAAGGTTGAAGCTCAGCTTTATTTAGTTGAGGACAACACCAGGGAGGGGCAGAAGCCGTTAGTAGGCCCTAACCACCTTTTTTTTTTTTAAAACCACATAATGAGAGCCGGAAGGTTGAAGCTCAGCTTTATTTAGTTGAGGACAACACCAGGGAGGGGCAGAAGCCGTTAGTAGGCCCTAACCACCTTTTTTTTTTTTAAAACCACATAATGAGAGCCGGAAGGTTGAAGCTCAGCTTTATTTAGTTGAGGACAACACCAGGGAGGGGCAGAAGCCGTTAGTAGGCCCTAACCACCTTTTTTTTTTTTAAAACCACATAATGAGAGCCGGAAGGTTGAAGCTCAGCTTTATTTAGTTGAGGACAACACCAGGGAGGGGCAGAAGCCGTTAGTAGGCCCTAACCACCTTTTTTTTTTTTAAAACCACATAATGAGAGCCGGAAGGTTGAAGCTCAGCTTTATTTAGTTGAGGACAACACCAGGGAGGGGCAGAAGCCGTTAGTAGGCCCTAACCACCTTTTTTTTTTTTAAAACCACATAATGAGAGCCGGAAGGTTGAAGCTCAGCTTTATTTAGTTGAGGACAACACCAGGGAGGGGCAGAAGCCGTTAGTAGGCCCTAACCACCTTTTTTTTTTTTAAAACCACATAATGAGAGCCGGAAGGTTGAAGCTCAGCTTTATTTAGTTGAGGACAACACCAGGGAGGGGCAGAAGCCGTTAGTAGGCCCTAACCACCTTTTTTTTTTTTAAAACCACATAATGAGAGCCGGAAGGTTGAAGCTCAGCTTTATTTAGTTGAGGACAACACCAGGGAGGGGCACACAGACAGACTCCTTTAGTAGGCCTGAAAAGCCTATTGCATTTTTCAAAATGGTAATTTGGAGCAGAAGGTTGAAGCTCAGCTTTATTTAGTTGAGGGCAACACCAGGGAGGGGCAGAAGCCGTTAGTAGGCCCTAACCAAAGTTGAAGGCCAAATGCAGTTTAATTTCTGATACTATAGGCCGAAAGCCAGAAGGTGGAAGTTCCGATTTAGACAGTGGAGCACAATTTGAATTAGGGACTGCAGACAGACTTAGTAGGCTGTCCCCTGTGGACCATGCATCCACCACATTAACCCATTGCGCCGTAATGGACACGTAATCTTCCGTGGCCATGCCTACAGGTCCATGCGTCTGTTGTCAGGTGCACCTTTGTACTCACAGATTGCCAGAGTGCATGGACAATGCGGTCTTCTACATGCTGGTGGAGGGTTGGGATGGCTTTTCTCGCAAAAGAAGTGTCGACTGGTTAGCTTGTAGCGTGGTACAGCGTAGTCCATCATGGCCTTATTAATAGTAAATAAAATATATAACTAGGCTCTATGAACTTTTAAATAGGTTCCAGGGGTACACGGGCAGCATTGGTGTGGTCAGTGGAGGAGTATTGCAAGTAGGGGCTGCAGACAGGCTATCAAAGGCCTAAAATAACAAACAGTAGGCAGTCATGGCAGTTTTACATCGGTTACATGGATACACAGGCAGGCACTCCAGGCAGCATTGTGGTCAGTGGAGGAGTATTGCAAGTAGGGGCCGCAGACAGGCTATCAAAGGCCTAAAATAACAAACAATAGGCTCATTGCAGTTTTACAGCGGTTACATGGATAGACGGGCAGGCAGCTTGGTGGTGGTGAGTGGAGGAGTATTTAAAGTAGGGACCGCAGACAGGCTTCAAAGGCCTAACATAAGAAAATGGGCTGGCTGTAGGCACTTTATAATTGGTTCCAGGGGTACACGGGCAGCAGTGGTCTGGTCAGTGGAGGAGTATTTAAAGTAGGGACCGCAGACAGGCTTCAAAGGCCTAACATAAGAAAATGGGCTGGCTGTAGGCACTTTATAATTGGTTCCAGGGGTACACGGGCAGCAGTGGTCTGGTCAGTGGAGGAGTATTTAAAGTAGGGACCGCAGACAGGCTTCAAAGGCCTAACATAAGAAAATGGGCTGGCTGTAGGCACTTTATAATTGGTTCCAGGGGTACACGGGCAGCAGTGGTCTGGTCAGTGGAGGAGTATTTAAAGTAGGGACCGCAGACAGGCTATCAAAGGCCTAACATAACAAACAATAGGCTCATGATGGCAGTTTCACAGCGGTTACATGGATACACGGGCAGGCAGCTTGGTGGTGAGTGGAGGAGTATTTAAAGTAGGGACCGCAGACAGGCTATCAAAGGCCTAAAATAACAAACAATAGGCTCATGGCAGTTTCACAGCGGTTACATGGATACACGGGCAGGCAGCTTGGTGGTGGTGACTGGTGAGTGGAGGAGTATTTAAAGTAGGGACCGCAGACAGGCTTCAAAGGCCTAACATAAGAAAATGGGCTGGCTGTAGGCACTTTATAATTGGTTCCAGGGGTACACGGGCAGCAGTGGTCTGGTCAGTGGAGGAGTATTTAAAGTAGGGACCGCAGACAGGCTTCAAAGGCCTAACATAAGAAAATGGGCTGGCTGTAGGCACTTTATAATTGGTTCCAGGGGTACACGGGCAGCAGTGGTCTGGTCAGTGGAGGAGTATTTAAAGTAGGGACCGCAGACAGGCTATCAAAGGCCTAACATAACAAACAATAGGCTCATGGCAGTTTCACAGCGGTTACATGGATACACGGGCAGGCAGCTTGGTGGTGAGTGGAGGAGTATTTAAAGTAGGGACCGCACACAGGCTATCAAAGGCCTAAAATAACAAACAATAGGCTCATGGCAGTTTCACAGCGGTTACATGGATACACGGGCAGGCAGCTTGGTGGTGAGTGGAGGAGTATTTAAAGTAGGGACCGCACACAGGCTATCAAAGGCCTAAAATAACAAACAATAGGCTCATGGCAGTTTCACAGCGGTTACATGGGTACACGGGCAGGCAGCTTGGTGGTGGTGAGTGGAGGAGTATTTAAAGTAGGGACCGCAGACAGGCTTCAAAGGCCTAACATAAGAAAATGGGCTGGCTGTAGGCACTTTATAATTGGTTCCAGGGGTACACGGGCAGCAGTGGTCTGGTCAGTGGAGGAGTATTTAAAGTAGGGACCGCAGACAGGCTTCAAAGGCCTAACATAAGAAAATGGGCTGGCTGTAGGCACTTTATAATTGGTTCCAGGGGTACACGGGCAGCAGTGGTCTGGTCAGTGGAGGAGTATTTAAAGTAGGGACCGCAGACAGGCTATCAAAGGCCTAACATAACAAACAATAGGCTCATGGCAGTTTCACAGCGGTTACATGGATACACGGGCAGGCAGCTTGGTGGTGAGTGGAGGAGTATTTAAAGTAGGGACCGCACACAGGCTATCAAAGGCCTAAAATAACAAACAATAGGCTCATGGCAGTTTCACAGCGGTTACATGGATACACGGGCAGGCAGCTTGGTGGTGAGTGGAGGAGTATTTAAAGTAGGGACCGCACACAGGCTATCAAAGGCCTAAAATAACAAACAATAGGCTCATGGCAGTTTCACAGCGGTTACATGGATACACGGGCAGGCAGCTTGGTGGTGGTGAGTGGAGGAGTATTTAAAGTAGGGACCGCAGACAGGCTTCAAAGGCCTAACATAAGAAAATGGGCTGGCTGTAGGCACTTTATAATTGGTTCCAGGGGTACACGGGCAGCAGTGGTCTGGTCAGTGGAGGAGTATTTAAAGTAGGGACCGCAGACAGGCTATCAAAGGCCTAACATAACAAACAATAGGCTCATGGCAGTTTCACAGCGGTTACATGGATACACGGGCAGGCAGCTTGGTGGTCAGTGGAGGAGTATTTAAAGTAGGGACCGCAGACAGGCTATCAAAGGCCTAAAATAACAAACAATAGGCTCATGGCAGTTTTACAGCGGTTACATGGATACACAGGCAGCTTGGTGGTGAGTGGAGGAGTAGTGCAAGGAGTGTCTGTCCCAGTACTCCCAAAATATAAATAGATGTTAATGTCTCGCAAAACAACCAAAACAAAAAAAAAAGGTGGCATACTTAGGTACAGGGGTGGGCTCATCTACTGAGTTTCTGACATTGTAATTTGGCAGTAACTATTTAATGGTGCCAATATAGGACACAGACACAGACTACTTTAAGTTGCATCATAGATGTCTACAAATTTGTATTGTCAGTGCCAGACATTGAATGATGTCAGCGAATAGACTAAAGATTGGTGGAGCTGTGCGACATAATTTTGCACGTGGTAGAGCACATTTTGAGCTGGGGTAGGGGGGAACTCTCTTGAGGCCGGCGGGACCGCCCCAGGGCCCCTCATGTTACAACGGTGTGTCTGACGTTGGGTGCGCACCACCACCGCCAGAGACACTACATTGTACTATGAGGGACCCAGTAGCAATGCCGTCAACCAAAAGCGAGCACACCCACCTCTTCAGACAAACAGCAGTCTCACGGGTGCTTGCGCCAAGTCGCGATACCACGGCCCCGTGTGGGGAGTTTTGCCATTTAGGGAGGTGTAAACATGTCGTATGCTGTACAATCAGCTGCAGCAAATTAGACATTAGAAAAGTAATTCACAGGCAAGAGCTTTTCATAGGAAAGCTAGGTGTCGGCCGGGCAAGGTGGGGCAAAAGATTTCGAAATCCAGTTGTGGTTCATTTTAATGAATGTTAGATCGTCAACATTTTGGGTAGCCAGACGAGTCCTTTTTTCGGTTAATATTGAACCTGCAGCACTGAATACTCTTTCTGATAGGACACTTGCTGCCGGGCAAGCAAGCTCCTGCAATGCATATTCTGCCAATTCTGGCCAGGTGTCTAATTTGGAGGCCCAGTAATCAAATGGGAATGACGGTTGAGGGAGAACATCGATAAGGGATGAAAAATAGTTAGTAACCATACTGGACAAATGTTGTCTCCTGTCACTTTCAATTGATGCAGCAGTACCTGTCCTGTCTGCGGTCATAGCAAAATCACTCCACAACCTGGTCAGAAAACCCCTCTGTCCAACGCCACTTCTGATGTGTGCACCCCTAACACTCCTAGTCTGCTGCCCCCTGGAGCTTGTGTGAGAACGATCACGTGCGCTGTGTGCTGGGAATGCCTGAAGCAAACGGTCAACAAGAGTTGATTGTTTGGTTGCTAATATTAGTTCCAAGTTCTCATGTGGCATAATATTTTGCAATTTGCCTTTATAGCGTGGATCAAGGAGGCAGGCCAACCAGTAATCGTCATCGTTCATCATTTTCGTAATGCGTGTGTCCCTTTTTAGGATACGTAAGGCATAATCCGCCATGTGGGCCAAAGTTCCAGTTGTCAAATCTCCGGTTGTGATTGGTTGAGGGGCAGTTGCAGGCAAATCTACGTCACTTGTGTCCCTCAAAAAACCAGAACCCGGCCGTGACACGCAACCAATTTCCTGTGCCCCCGTGAAAGTTTCCGCATTAAAAATATACTCATCCCCATCATCCTCCTCGTCCTCCACCTCCTCTTCGCCCGCTACCTCGTCCTGTACACTGCCCTGACCAGACAATGGCTGACTGTCATCAAGGCTTCCCTCTTCCTCTGGTGCAGACGCCTGCTCCTTTATGTGCGTCAAACTTTGCATCAGCAGACGCATTAGGGGGATGCTCATGCTTATTACGGCGTTGTCTGCACTAACCAGCCGTGTGCATTCCTCAAAACACTGAAGGACTTGACACATGTCTTGTATCTTCGACCACTGCACACCTGACAACTCCATGTCTGCCATCCTACTGCCTGCCCGTGTATCCTCCCACAAATAAATAACAGCACGCCTCTGTTCGCACAGTCTCTGAAGCATGTGCAGTGTTGAGTTCCACCTTGTTGCAACGTCTATGATTAGGCGATGCTGGGGAAGGTTCAAAGACCGCTGATAGGTCTGCATACGGCTGGCGTGTACAGGCGAACGTCGGATATGTGAGCAAAGTGCACGCACTTTGAGGAGCAGGTCGGAGAACCCAGGATAAGTTTTCAATAAGCACTGCACCACCAGGTTTAAGGTGTGAGCCAGGCAAGGAATGTGTTTCAGTTGGGAAAGGGAGATGGCAGCCATGAAATTCCTTCCGTTATCACTCACTACCTTGCCTGCCTCAAGATCTACTGTGCCCAGCCACGACTGCGTTTCTTGTTGCAAGAACTCGGACAGAACTTCCGCGGTGTGTCTGTTGTCGCCCAAACACTTCATAGCCAATACAGCCTGCTGACGCTTGGCAGTAGCTGGCCCATAATGGGACAACTGGTGTGCAACAGTGTCATCTGCCGATGGAGTGGTTGGCCGACTGCGTTCTGTGGAAGAGCTGTAGCTTCTGCAGGAGGACGAGGAGGAGGAGGAGGGGGTGCGAACGCCTACAGCCAACTGTTTCCTAGACCGTGGGCTAGGCACAACTGTCCCTAAATTGATGTCGCCTGTGGACCCTGCATCCACCACATTCACCCAGTGTGCCGTGATGGACACATAACGTCCCTGGCCATGCCTACTGGTCCATGCATCTGTAGTCAGGTGCACCTTTGTACTCACAGATTGCCTAAGTGCATGGACGATGCGCTGTTTAACATGCTGGTGCAGGGCTGGGATGGCTTTTCTGGAAAAAAAGTGTCGACTAGGTAGCTCGTATCGTGGTTCAGCGTACTCCATCAGGGCTTTAAAAGCTTCGCTTTCAACTAAACGGTAGGGCATCATCTCTAACGAGATTAGTCTAGCTATGTGGGCGTTAAAACCCTGTGTACGCGGATGCGAGGATAAGTACTTCCTTTTTCTAACCAGAGTCTCATGTAGGGTGAGCTGGACTGGAGAGCAGGAGATCGTGGAACTTTCGGGTGTGCCGGTGTACATGGCAGACTGAGAGACGGTTGGAGACGGTATTGTTTCCGCCGGTGCCCTAGATGCAATATTTCCTCCTACTAAACTGGTGATTCCCTGACCCTGACTGCTTTTGGCTGGCAAAGAAACCTGCACAGATACTGCCGGTGGTGCGGAAAATGGTGGCCTTACAGTGACGGAAGGGATGTTGCGTTGCTGACTAGCTTCATTGGCCGAGGGTGCTACAACCTTAAGGGACGTTTGGTAGTTAGTCCAGGCTTGAAAATGCATGGTGGTTAAGTGTCTATGCATGCAACTAGTATTTAGACTTTTCAGATTCTGACCTCTGCTTAAGCTAGTTGAACATTTTTGACAGATGACTTTGCGCTGATCAGTTGGATGTTGTTTAAAAAAATGCCAGACTGCACTCTTCCTAGACTCGGATCCCTTTTCAGGGATTGCAGACTGAGCTTTAACCGGATGGCCACGCTGTCCTCCAACAGGTTTTGGCTTTGACACGCGTTTTGGGCCAGATACGGGCCCGGCAGATGGAACCTGTTGCGATGTTGATGCCTGCTGCGGCCCCTCCTCCACCTCCGCTTCTGAACTACTGCCGCCTGCACCCTGTTCCCCCAATGGCTGCCAATCGGGGTCAATAACTGGGTCATCTATTACCTCCTCTTCGAGCTCGTGTGCAACTTCGTCTGTGTCACTGTGTCGGTCGGTGGTATAGCGTTCGTGGCGGGGCAACATAGTCTCATCAGGGTCTGATTGTGGATCTGTACCCTGAGAGGGCAATGTGGTGGTCTGAGTCAAAGGAGCAGCATAGTACTCTGGCTGTGGCTGTGCATCAGTGCACTCCATGTCAGAATCTACTTGTAATGGGCATGGCCTGTTAAATGTTTCACTTTCTAAGCCAGGGACGGTATGTGTAAAGAGCTCCATGGAGTGACCCGTTGTGTCGCCTGCTGCATCCTTCTCTCTTGTTGTAGTTTTTGCTGAGGAGGACAAGGAAGCGACTTGTCCCTGACCGTGAACATCCACAAGCGACGCGCTGCTTTTACATTTACCAGTTTCGGAAGAGGAGGCAAAAGAGCTAGAGGCTGAGTCTGCAATGTAAGCCAAAACTTGCTGTTGCTGCTCAGCCTTTAAAAGCGGTTTTCCTACTCCCAGAAAAGAGAGCGTTCGAGGCCTTGTGTAGCCTGACGACGAAACTGGCTCCACAGCTCCAGACTTAGGTGGAATATTTTTATCCCCACGACCACCTGATGCTCCACTACCACTACCATCATTACCAGCTGACAATGAACGCCCACGACGACCTCTTGCACCAGACTTCCTCATTGTTTAAAAATCGTAACCAAACTAACTTTATTTGTTGCTGTCAAACAACTTACACGGTGAGCTATAACTTCAGTATGATTTCAATATCCCTTAACAGGTTGGTGAGACCACAAGGAAAATCAGGCACAATGTTACACACTCTGTTTTCTGTGACACCAAATCACAGAGATGACACACACGCAGGACTGTCACTCAAGCACTAATGTCAATATTAATCTCCCACCTAATTTTTTTTTTTTTTTTTCTCTGTGAGACTTTAGAAACCAAATAATATTTAAAAAAAAAACAAAAAAACAAGGCTTTCTATGGCCCACTGAATGAGAGATGGCACGCACAGGAGTGGCACACAAGCCCTGACTGAGGCCAATATTTTTCTCCCACTGATTGATGTAGTGTTTTTGTGTTGAGGTTGATTTTAAAACACAAATGAAGGAAAAAAATAAAAAGGCTTTCTATGGCCCACAATTAGAGAGAGAGGTGGCACACCCAGGAGTCAAGACTGGCACACAAGCTGAAATGGCAATATTACTCTCCCACTGTTTTTTTATGTATTTTTTTTTTATTTTCAGGGAGACTTTAGAAACCAAATAATATTTAAAAAAAAAAAAAAAAACAAGGCTTTCTATGGCCCACTGAATGAGAGGGACAGAGGTGGCACACCCAGGAGTCAAGACTGGCACACAAGCTGAAATGGCAATATTACTCTCCCACTGTTTTTTTATGTATTTTTTTTTTTTATTTTCAGGGAGACTTTAGAAACCAAATAATATTAAAAAAACCAAAAAATAAATAGGCTTTCTATGGCCCACTGAATGAAAGGGAGAGAGGTGGCACACCCAGGAGTCAAGACTGGCACACAAGCTGAAAGGGCAATATTACTCTCCCACTGTTTTTTTATGTATTTTTTTTTTTTATTTTCAGGGAGACTTTAGAAACCAAATAATATTAAAAAAACCAAAAAATAAATAGGCTTTCTATGGCCCACAATTAGAGAGAGAGGTGGCACACCCAGGAGTCAAGACTGGCACACAAGCTGAAATGGCAATATTACTCTCCCACTGTTTTTTTATGTTTTTTTTTTTTATTTTCAGGGAGACTTTAGAAACCAAATAATATTAAAAAAAAAACAAAAAAACAAGGCTTTCTATGGCCCACTGAATGAGAGGGAGAGAGGTGGCACACCCAGGAGTCAAGACTGGCACACAAGCTGAAATGGCAATATTACTCTCCCACTGTTTTTTTATGTATTTTTTTTTTTTATTTTCAGGGAGACTTTAGAAACCAAATAATATTAAAAAAACCAAAAAATAAATAGGCTTTCTATGGCCCACTGAATGAAAGGGAGAGAGGTGGCACACCCAGGAGTCAAGACTGGCACACAAGCTGAAAGGGCAATATTACTCTCCCACTGTTTTTTTATGTTTTTTTTTTTTTTTCAGGGAGACTTTAGAAACCAAATAATATTAAAAAAAAAAAAAAAAAAATAGGCTTGCTATAGCCCACTGAATGAGAGATAGCACACACAGCAGTGGCACACAAGCCCTGACTGAGGCCAATATTTTTCTCCCACTGATTGATGTAGTGTTTTTGTGTTGAGGTAGATTTTAGAACACAAATCACGGAAAAAATAAATAGGCTTTCTATGGCCCACTGAATGAAAGGGAGAGAGGTGGCACACCCAGGAGTCAAGACTGGCACACAAGCTGAAAGGGCAATATTACTCTCCCACTGTTTTTTTATGTATTTTTTGTTTTTTCAGGGAGACTTTAGAAACCCAATAATATTTAAAAAAATAAATAAATAGGCTTTCTATGGCCCACTGAATGAGAGGGAGAGAGGTGGCACACCCAGGAGTCAAGACTGGCACACAAGCTGAAAGGGCAATATTATTCTCCCACTGTTTTTTTAGGTTTTTTTTTTTTTTTTCAGGGAGAATTAGAAACCAAATAATATTAAAAAAAAAAAAAAAAAATAGGCTTGCTATAGCCCACTGAATGAGAGATAGCACACACAGCAGTGGCACACAAGCCCTGACTGAGGCCAATATTTTTCTCCCACTGATTGATGTACTGTTTTTGTGTTGAGGTAGATTTTAGAACACAAATCACGGAAAAAATAAATAGGCTTTCTATGGTCCACTCAGTGAGAGATGGCACACACAGGGATGGCACTGTAGCAGAAATGCCAATCTTAATCTCCCACAAAAAAAAAAAACAAAAAAAAAAAAAAAACTGTCCTACAATTACTATCTCCCTGCAGTAATGTAAGCCAGGTATGGCAGGCAGCAATAGGAGTGGACTGATGCACAAATTAAATAAAAAGTGTGGAAAAACAGAAAAGATAGCTGTGCAGAAAGGAAGGAACAAGAGGATATGTGCTTTGAAAAAAGCAGTTGGTTTCCACAGTGGCGTACACACAGCAATACAGCTATCACGGAGCCTTCTAGGGCAGCCCAATGAGCTACAGCGCTGAGGGGAAAAAAAAAAAAAAATAGCTTCCACAGTCCCTGCACACCGAAGGTGGTGCTGGACAGTGGAAATCGCTGCAGCACAAGCGGTTTGGTGGTTAGTGGACCCTGCCTAACGCTCTCCCTGCTTCTGATGAAGCGGCAGCAACCTGTCCCTAAGCTCAGATCAGCAGCAGTAAGATGGCGGTCGGCGGGAACGCCCCTTTATAGCCCCTGTGACGCCGCAGACAGCAAGCCAATCACTGCAATGCCCTTCTCTAAGATGGTGGGGACCAGGATCTATGTCATCACGCTGCCCACACTCTGCGTTCACCTTCATTGGCTGAGAAATGGCGCTTTTCGCGTCATTGAAACGCGACTTTGGCGCGAAAGTCGCGTACCGCATGGCCGACAAGCACAGGGGTCGGATCGGGTTTCATGAGACGCCGACTTAGCCAAAAGTCGGCGACTTTTGAAAATGATCGACCCGTTTCGCTCAACCCTAGTCAAGACCACAATACGGTGCTTGGCTCCCTCAAGCCAATGTCGCCACTCCTCAAACGCCCACTTCATAGCCAACAACTCCCAATTGCCGACATCATAATTGCGTTCAGCAGGCGAAAACTTACAAGAAAAGAAGGCACACGGTTTCATCAAGGAACCAACAGAATTCCTCTGAGACAAAACGGCCCTTGCCCCAATCTCAGAAGCGTCAACCTCAACCTGAAACGGAAGAGAAACATCCGGCTGACGCAACACCGGGGCAGAAGTAAATCGGCGTTTAAGCTCCTGAAAGGCAGAGACAGCCGCAGAGGACCAATTCGCCACATCAGCGCCTTTCTTCGTCAAATTGGTCAGGGGTTTAACCACACTGGAGAAGTTAGCAATGAAACGGCGATAAAAATTAGCAAAGCCCAAAAATTTCTGAAGGCTCTTCACGGATGTGGGCTGAATCCAGTCATGAATGGTCTGAACCTTAACCGGATCCATCTCTATAGATGAGGGAGAAAAAATGAAGCCCAAAAAAGAAACCTTCTGCACTCCAAAGAGACACTTAGACCCCTTCACAAACAAAGCATTATCACGAAGGATCTGAAATACCATCCTGACCTGTTTCACATGAGACTCCCAATCATCGGAAAAAATCAAGATATCATCCAAATATACAATCATGAATTTATCAAGATAATTCTGGAAGATATCATGCATGAAGGACTGAAAAACAGATGGAGCATTAGAGAGTCTGAATGGCATCACAAGGTATTCAAAATGGCCTTCAGGCGTATTAAACGCAGTTTTCCATTCATCACCCTGCTTAATACGAACAAGAGTATATGCCCCCCGAAGATCAATCTTAGAAAACCAACTAGCCCCCTTAATCCTGGCAAACAAATCGGAAAGCAAAGGCAAAGGGTATTGAAACTTTACCGTGATTTTATTCAAGAGGCGATAATCAATACAGGGTCTCAAGGAGCCATCCTTCTTAGCAACAAAAAAAAATCCCGCTCCCAACGGTGAAGAAGATGGGAGAAGAATATGCCCCTTCTCCAAAGACTCCTTAACATAACTCCGCATGGCGGTATGTTCCGGCACAGACAGGTTGAAAAGTCGGCCCTTGGGAAACTTACAGCCTGGAATCAAGCCAATAACACAATCACAGTCCCTATGCGGTGGAAGGGCACTGGACTTGGGCTCATCGAATACATCCTGAAAATCAGACAAAAACTCTGGGACCTCAGAAGAGGTGGAAGAGGAGATTGACATCAAAGGAACGTCACTATGAACCCCCTGACAACCCCAACTAGTCACAGACATAGACTTCCAATCCAACACAGGATTATGCATCTGCAACCATGGAAAACCCAGCACAATAGCATCATGCAAATTATGCAACACCAGAAAACGACAATCTTCCTGATGGGCTGGCGCCATGTGCATGGTCACCTGTGTCCAAAACTGGGGCTTATTTTTAGCCAAAGGTGTAGCATCAATGCCCCTTAAAGGAATAGGATTCTGCAAAGACTGCAAGGGGAAACCACAACGCCTGGCAAATTCAAAGTCCATTAGATTCAAAGCGGCGCCTGAATCCACAAACGCCATGACAGAAAATGACGACAATGAGCAGATCAAGGTCACAGATAACAGAAATTTAGGTTGTACAGTACTGATGGTAACTGAACTAGCGTTTCTCTTTGTACGCTTAGGGCAGACTGAAATGACATGAGAAGCATCGCCACAATAAAAACACAAGCTATTCTGACATCTGAATCCCTGTTGTTCCGTTCTAGACAGAATCCTATCACACTGCATAGGCTCAGGCATCTGCTCTGAGGACAACGCCACAGCGAGCACAGTTCTGCGCTCCCGCAAGCGCCGATCAATCTGAATGGCCAGAGACATAGAATCATTTAGACCAACAGGCGTGGGAAACCCCACCATAACATCTTTAACAGATTCAGAAAGACCCTTTCTGAAAATTGCAGCCAAAGCTTCATCACTCCATTTAGTCAGCACAGACCATTTTCTAAATTTCTGACAATACAATTCTGCCGCTTCTTGACCCTGAGACAGGGCCAACAAGGTCTTTTCCGCTTGATCCACAGAATTTGGCTCGTCATATAATAATCCTAGAGCCTGAAAAAAGGCGTCTACATTAAGCAAGGCCGGATTCCCAGATTCCAGTGAAAATGCCAAATCCTGAGGGTCGCCACGCAACAGGGAGATGACAATTTTAACCTGCTGAATGGGATCACCAGAGGAACGAGGTTTCAGAGCAAAAAACAGTTTACAGTTGTTTTTAAAAGTCAAAAATTTGGACCTGTCCCCAAAAAACAAATCAGGAGTAGGAATCCTAGGCTCTAAAAGCGGAGTCTGAACAATATAATCCGAAATACCCTGTACCCTAGCAGCAAGCTGGTCTAGACAAGAAACTTATCCCTGAACATCCATGCTAGCACAAGTCTCCTCAGTCACCCAGAGGAAAAGAGGGAAGGAAAGAAAAAACAGGCTACAGAAAAAAATGGCTCAGCACCTTTCTTCCCTTCTTCTGAGATGCATTTAACTCATTGTCGGTCAGTTGTACTGTTATGATCCGGTGACCTAGGAGCTGCATGAGAGACTTTCTCAGGAGTAAGTGGTATCTGTACTGACCGCAAACCCTAATCTGACACCGCAACTAGAAGTAGCCGTGGGGTGTGCCTGACCAGTCCTAGACACCTCGACACAGCCGGAGGACTAAATACCCCTATAGGTGGAAATGGGAATTCTATCTTGCCTCAGAGCAGAGCCCCAAAGGATAGGCAGCTCCCCACAAATATTGACTGTGAGTATAAGAGGAAAGACACAAGCAGGCAGAAAAACAGAATTTAGCAAAAGAGGCACTTCTAGCTAAATAGAAAGGATAGGACAGAATTCTAAGCGGTCAGTATTAAAATCCTAAAAATATCCACAGCAGAAAATACAAATATACTACATCTAACTAAAGACATAGCAAGTATATCTGCAACTCCTGAGAATCCAGCATGACTGAAAAATCCAAACAAAGTCTAAGCTGGACAAAAACACAAATGAGTTGCACTGAATTACAAGCACACTGCATGTGTGCACAGAGACAAAAAAACAGACACTTATCTTAGCTGAATTGGCAGCAGAGCATGAGGAACCAGAGAGAGATGCAATCCCTCCAAGAACAATGGACAACTGGCACTGACTAATGAATCCAGCAGCCCTAAATACCCCAGTCAGGCCTGCAATCAGCAGGGACACCTGACCAGGATTGCAAGCCAGGAACAGCTGCAATGCCACCAACAACCACCGGAGGGAACCCCAGAACAGAATTCACAACACTGCTCCCTGATATATAGGAGCTGTGGCCGCTCTCCTACTTGCTCCCTCATATATAGGAGCTATGGCCGCTCTCCTACTTGCTCCCTCATATATAGGAGCTATGGCCGCTCTCCTACCTACTCCCTCATATAAAGGTGCTATGGCCGCTCTCCTACCTACCCCCTCATGTGTAGGAGCTATGGTTGCTCTCGTACCTGCTCCCTAATATATAGAAGATATAGCCACTCTCCTACCTGCTCCCTCATATATAGGAGCTATGGCCACTCTCCTACCTGCTCCCTCATATATAGGAGGTATGGCCGCTCTCCTACCCGCTCCCTCATATATAGGAGCTATGGCCGCTCTCCTACCTGCTCCCTCATATATAGGAGCTATGGCCGCCCTCCTACCTACTCCCTCATATACAGGAGCTATGGCCGCTCTCCTACCTGCTCCTTCATATATAGGAGCTATGGCCGCTCTCCTACTTGCTCCCTCATATATAGAAGTTTTGACCACTCTACCTGCTCTCTCATATATAGGATCTATGGTCGCTCCCCTACCTGCTCCCTCATATACAGGTCCTTCTCAAAAAATTAGCATATAGTGTTAAATTTCATTATTTACCATAATGTAATGATTACAATTAAACTTTCATATATTATAGATTCATTATCCACCAACTGAAATTTGTCAGGTCTTTTATTGTTTTAATACTGATGATTTTGGCATACAACTCCTGAAAACCCAAAAAACCTGTCTCAATAAATTAGCATATTTCACCCGTCCAATCAAATAAAAGTGTTTTTTAATAACAAACAAAAAAACCATCAAATAATAATGTTCAGTTATGCACTCAATACTTGGTCGGGAATCCTTTGGCAGAAATGACTGCTTCAATGCGGCGTGGCATGGAGGCAATCAGCCTGTGACACTGCTGAGATGTTATGGAGGCCCAGGATGCTTCAATAGCGGCCTTAAGCTCATCCAGAGTGTTGGGTCTTGCGTCTCTCAACTTTCTCTTCACAATATCCCACAGATTCTCTATGGGGTTCAGGTCAGGAGAGTTGGCAGGCCAATTGAGCACAGTAATACCATGGTCAGTAAACCATTTACCAGTGGTTTTGGCACTGTGAGCAGGTGCCAGGTCGTGCTGGAAAATGAAATCTTCATCTCCATAAAGCATTTCAGCCGATGGAGGCATGAAGTGCTCCAAAATCTCCTGATAGCTACCTGTAGCTGCATTGACCCTGCCCTTGATGAAACACAGTGGACCAACACCAGCAGCTGACATGGCACCCCACACCATCACTGACTGTGGGTACTTGACACTGGACTTCAGGCATTTTGGCATTTCCTTCTCCCCAGTCTTCCTCCAGACTCTGGCACCTTGATTTCCGAATGACATGCAAAATTTGCTTTCATCAGAAAAAAGTACTTGGGACCACTTAGCAACAGTCCAGTGCTGCTTCTCTGTAGCCCAGGTCAGGCGCTTCTGCCGCTGTTTATGGTTCAAAAGTGGCTTTACCTGGGGAATGCGGCACCTGTAGCCCATTTCCTGCACACGCCTGTGCACGGTGGCTCTGGAATCGGTCCTTCTCCACAATCTTCCTCAGGGTCCGGTCACCTCTTCTCGTTGTACAGCGTTTTCTGCCATATTGTTTCCTTCCAACAGACTTACCATTGAGGTGCCTTGATACAGCACTCTGGGAACAGCCTATTTGTTGAGAAATTTCTTTCTGGGTCTTACCCTCTTGCTTGAGGTTGTCAATGATGGCCTTCTTGACATCTGTCAGGTCGCTAGTCTTACCCATGATGGGGGTTTTGAGTAATGAACCAGGCAGGGAGTTTTTAAAAGCCTCAGGTATCTTTTGCATGTGTTTAGAGTTAATTAGTTGATTCAGAAGATTAGGGTAATAGGTCGTTTAGAGAACCTTTTCTTGATATGCTAATTTATTGAGACAGGTTTTTTGGGTTTTCAGGAGTATGCCAAAATCATCAGTATTAAAACAATAAAAGACCTGACAAATTTCAGTTGGTGGGTAATGAATCTATAATATATGAAAGTTTAATTGTAATCATTACATTATGGTAAATAATGAAATTTAACACTATATGCAAATTTTTTGAGAAGGACCTGTATAGGAGCTATGGCCGCTCTCCTACCTACTCCCTCATATAAAGGATCTATGGCCGCTCTCCTACCTGCTCCCTCATATATACCGTGTTTTCCCGAAAGTAAGACAGTGTCCTACATTCTTTTACCACTCAAAAGTCCCACTATGTCTTACTTTCGGGGTATGTCTTACATTGGAAAAAAAACCTGTGTGGTCGCTGGAGAGCTGTCACACAGACAGCTTTCCAGCGACCAACTATGCGAAGTCCCCTGGTATCCAGGGTAAACATCGGGTCACTAAGCGCAGGGCCGCGCTTAGTAACCCGATGTTTACCCTGGTTACCAGTGTAAATGTAAAAAAAAAAAAAAAAAGTGGTGTCATATCTTGTTTTTTCCAGAGGTGATTTTGGAGTTTTTGGGCTGTCGGGACAGAATACAGTGGCTCTTCCTTTGCCTTTTGGTGTTTTTAATCCTTCAGAAAGATACTGTTGACTTCCATCTCCAAGTTCTAATCGTCGCTTCGCCGGAGGGCGCCCCAGTGCAGGCTGCAGTAGGCCGGTTCTGGCGGCGGGTCCATGCAGGGTGGAGTAGATGAAGCTGGCCGCTGCTTGCTGCTCCGGAGCGCACAGTCCGTGCGGGGGATGGTGCACCGGGCCGGGGGAGGACAGGACGTGCAGGTATCTGCCGCCTTCTGCGCCAACCACAGCGCCGCCCCCGGCCACGAGCAGCAAGCAGCAAGCAGCGGCCAGCTTCATCTACTCCACCCCGCATGGACCCGCCGCCAGAGCCGGCCTACTGCAGCCTGCACTGGGGCGCCCTCCGGCGAAGCGACGTTTAGAACTTGGAGATGGAAGTCAACAGTATCTTTCTGAAGGATTAAAAACACCAAAAGGCAAAGGAAGAGCCACTGTATTCTGTCCCGACAGCCCAAAAACTCCAAAATCACCTCTGGAAAAAACAAGATATGACACCTCACTTTTTTTTTTTTTACATTTACACTGGTAACCAGGGTAAACATTGGGTTACTAAGCGCGGCCCTGCGCTTAGTAACCCGATGTTTACCCTGGTTACCAGTGAAGACATCGCTGAATCGTCCACATCCCGCAGTTAATGCAGCAAAAGGTACCGGTACGGCTTATATTTTTCCAACGTACAGTACTATGTCTTACTTTCGGGGTGCATCTTACATTAGCCGACCCCGCTAAAACCCCCACTACGTCTTACTATCGGGGGTGTCTTACTATCAGGAAACACGGTAGAAGATATGGCCGCTCTTCTCCCTGCTCTCTCATATATAGAAGATATTGCCTGTTGTGAATTGTGCTCTTGGGCTCCCTCCGGTGGTTGTAAGTGGTAGCGCTGCTGTCTCTGAATCGCAGCAGTTATCAGGTGTGTTCACTTTTTGCAATTTGGACTGGGCTATTTAGTCTTGCTTCACCCTTTAGTCAGTGCCAGTTGTCCATTGTTCCTGGAGGATTCACATGCCTGCCTGGTCCCTTCTGCTTTGCAGTTAATTTCAACAAAGATAAGTTCTGGCTGTGATTTTTGCTGTCCACATGCTCTGGCCTTATTGTTCAGTTCTTTTCCATGTTTTTGTCTTGTCCAGCTTGGTCTGTATAAGGATTTGTTTAGCCAAGCTGGTATCTCTGGAGATGCAGATATACCCTCCATATCTTTAGTTAGCTGTGGAGATTTTGTATTTTCTGTGGTGGATATTTTCTAGTGTTTTAATACTGACCGCATAGTACTCTGTCCTATCCTTTCTATTTAGCTAGAAGTGGCCTCCTTTGCTAAATTGTCATTTCCGTCTGTGTATGTTTTTTCCCTCTCCTCTCACAGTTAATATTTGTGGGGGGTTGCTTATCTTTTGGGGATTTTCTCTGAGGCAAGATAGTTTTCCCTTTTCTATCTCTAGGGGTAATTAGTCCTCCGGCTGTATCGAGATGTCTAGGGAGCGCTAGGTACATTCCACGGCTACTTCTAGTTGCGTTGTTAAGTTCAGGGTCTGCGGTCAGTACAGGTACCACCTTCTCCAGAGTACGTCTCATGCTGCTCTTAGGCCACCAGATCATAACAATTGCCACTCTCCTACCTGCTCCCCATATATAAGAGCTATGGCCGCTTTCCTACCTGTGGCTGCTGTTGTGAATTAGACTTTTTTGGCTCCCTCTTGTGGTCACTAGTGATATGACTCTGGGATTGTCTTTCCTCAGTTTGGCACCCACCTGGGCCGTTAGTCCAGGGGTGTTGCTATATAAACTTCCTGGTTTCTCAGTCCAGTGCCTGGCATCGTTGTAATCAGTTCCTTTCTGTTTGCTCGTGTCTGCTGGTCTTGGATCTTGCAAAATTAAGCTAAGTCCTGCTTCCTTGTTTTTTGGTTATTTGCTTGCTCTTATTTTTTTGTCCAGCTTGTACTAAATGTGATTCCTGATTTTGCTGGAAGTTCTAGGGGGCTGGTGTTCTCCCCCCGGGCCGTTAGACGGTTCGGGGGTTCTTGAATATCCAGCGTGGAAATTTTGATAGGGTTTTTGCTGACCATATAAGTCATCTTACTTTATTCTGCTATTAGTCAGTGGGCCTCTCTTTGCTAAATATCTAGTTCATTCTTACAATTGTCTTTTCTCCTTACCTCACCGTTATTATTTGTTGGGGGCTTGTATCCAACTTTTGGGGTCTTTTCTCTGGAGGCAAGAAAGGTCTATCTTTTCCCTTCTAGGGTTAGTTAGTTCTCCGGCTGGCGCGAGACGTCTAGAACCAACGTAGGCACGTTCCCCGGCTGCTGCTATTTGTGGTGCTAGGATTAGATATTTGGTCAGCCCAGTTACCACTGCCCTATGAGCTGGTTTTTTGTGTTTGCAGACTTGGTATGTACTTTTGAGACCCTCTGCCATTGGGGTCATAACAGTATGCCAGGCCAAGGTTGAATGTTTAATGCATTGCAGAAGTGGGATTACAAGAAAGGAAAGTCTGAGTTTTGTTTTTTTTTTTTTTTTCTTTCCTCTCTTTTTTCCTCCCCTTTACCTCTGAGTGGCTAGTGCTTGCTGCAGACATGAATGTCCAGACTTTGATTACAAGTGTGGATCGGCTTGCTGCTCGTGTGCAGGGCATACAAGATTTTGTTACCAGTAGTCCAATGTCTGAACCTAAAATACCTATTCCTGAACTGTTCTCTGGAGACCGATTTAAGTTTAGGAATTTCAGGAATAATTGTAAATTGTTTCTATCTCTGAGACCCCGTTCATCTGGAGACTCAGCTCAGCAAGTAAAAATTGTTATCTCTTTCTTACGGGGCGACCCTCAGGATTGGGCCTTCTCGCTAGCGCCAGGAGATCCGGCATTGGCAAATATTGATGCGTTTTTTCTGGCGCTCGGATTGCTTTACGAGGAACCCAATCTTGAAATTCAGGCAGAAAAAGCCTTGCTGGCTATTTCTCAGGGTCAGGATGAAGCTGAAGTGTATTGCCAAAAATTTCGGAAATGGTCCGTGCTTACTCAGTGGAATGAGTGTGCTCTGGCCGCAAATTTCAGAAATGGCCTTTCTGAAGCCATTAAGAATGTGATGGTGGGTTTCTCCATTCCTACAGGTCTGAATGATTCCATGGCGCTGGCTATTCAAATTGACCGGCGTTTGCGGGAGAGCAAAGCAGCGAATCCTCTGGTGGTGTTGTCTGAACAAACACCTGATTTAATGCAATGTGGTAGAATTCAGACTAGAAATGAACGGAAAAATCATAGACGTCAGAATGGGTTGTGTTTTTACTGTGGTGATTCTACACGTTATATCAGCATGCTCTAAACGCCTAACTAGGGTTGTTAGTCCTGTCGCCATTGGTAATTTGCAACCTAAATTTATTTTGTCTGTGACTTTAATTTGCTCATTGTCCTCCTACCCTGTTATGGCGTTTGTGGATTCAGGTGCTGCCCTGAGTCTTATGGATCTGTCGTTTGCCAAGCGCTGTGGTTTTGTTCTTGAGCCGTTGGTAAATCCTATCCCTCTTAGAGGTATTGATGCTACGCCATTGGCGGAAAATAAACCGCAGTTTTGGACACAGGTAACCATGTGCATGACTCCTGAACATCGGGAGGTGATTCGTTTTCTTGTTCTGCATAAAATGCATGATTTGGTCGTTTTGGGTCTGCCATGGTTACAGACCCATAATCCAGTCTTGGATTGGAAGGCAATGTCTGTGTCAAGTTGGGGCTGTCAGGGAATTCATGGTGATTCCCCGCCGGTGTCTATTGCTTCCTCTACTCCTTCAGAAGTTCCTGAGTATTTGTCTGATTACCAGGATATATTCAGCGAGTCCAGGTCCAGTGCTCTTCCTCCTCATAGGGACTGTGACTGCGCTATAGATTTGATTCCAGGTAGTAAATTTCCTAAGGGAAGATTATTTAATCTGTCTGTACCTGAGCATACCGCAATGCGTTCGTATATCAAGGAATCTCTGGAGAAGGGGCATATCCGTCCATCCTCTTGCCCTCTTGGTGCGGGATTCTTTTTTGTGGCCAAGAAGGACGGATCTTTGAGACCTTGTATTGACTATCGGCTTCTGAATAAAATCACTGTTAAATTTCAGTATCCTTTGCCTCTGTTGTCGGACTTGTTTGCCCGGATTAAAGGTGCCAAGTGGTTCACCAAGATAGATCTTCGTGGTGCGTACAACCTTGTGCGCCTTAAGCAAGGAGATGAATGGAAAACTGCATTTAATACGCCCGAAGGTCATTTTGAGTACTTGGTGATGCCTTTCGGGCTCTCTAATGCTCCTTCAGTGTTTCAGTCCTTTATGCATGATATTTTCCGGAAGTATCTGGATAAATTTATGATTGTTTATCTGGATGATATTCTGTTTTTTTCTGATGATTGGGACTCGCATGTAGAGCAGGTCAGGATGGTGTTTCAGGTTTTGCGTGAGAATGCTTTGTTTGTTAAGGGCTCAAAGTGTCTCTTTGGAGTACAGAAGGTTCCCTTTTTGGGTTTTATTTTTTCCCCTTCTGCGGTGGAGATGGACCCAGTCAAGGTCCGAGCTATTCATGATTGGACTCAACCCACGTCAGTTAAGAGTCTTCAGAAGTTCTTGGGTTTTGCTAACTTCTACCGTCGTTTCATCGCTAATTTTTCTAGCGTTGTTAAACCTTTGACGGATATGACCAAGAAAGGTTCTGATGTTGCTAACTGGGCTCCCGCAGCCGTGGAAGCCTTTCAAGAGTTGAAGCGCCGGTTTACTTCGGCGCCTGTTTTGTGCCAGCCTGATGTCTCACTTCCCTTTCAGGTTGAAGTGGATGCTTCTGAGATTGGGGCAGGGGCCGTTTTGTCGCAGAGAGGCCCTGGTTGCTCTGTAATGAGACCATGTGCTTTTTTCTCTAGGAAGTTTTCGCCTGCTGAGCGGAATTATGATGTTGGCAATCGGGAGTTGTTAGCCATGAAGTGGGCATTTGAGGAGTGGCGTCATTGGCTCGAGGGTGCTAAGCATCGTGTGGTGGTCTTGACTGATCACAAAAATCTGATGTATCTCGAGTCTGCTAAACGCCTGAATCCTAGACAGGCCCGCTGGTCATTGTTTTTCTCCCGTTTTGACTTTGTGGTCTCGTATTTACCAGGTTCAAAGAATGTGAAGGCTGATGCTCTTTCAAGGAGCTTTGTGCCTGACTCTCCTGGAGTCGCAGAACCAGTTGGTATTCTCAAAGAGGGAGTTATCCTGTCAGCCATTTCTCCGGATTTGCGACGTGTGTTGCAGAGATTTCAGGTTGGTAGACCTGACTCTTGTCCACCTGACAGACTGTTTGTTCCTGATAAGTGGACCAGCAGAGTCATTTCCGAGGTTCATTCCTCGGTGTTGGCAGGGCATCCGGGAATTTTTGGCACCAGAGATCTGGTGGCTAGGTCCTTTTGGTGGCCTTCCTTGTCACTGGATGTGCGGTCATTTGTGCAGTCCTGTGGGACTTGTGCTCGAGCTAAGCCTTGCTGTTCTCGTGCCAGCGGGTTGCTCTTGCCCTTGCCTGTCCCGAAGAGGCCTTGGACACACATTTCCATGCATTTCATTTCAGATCTTCCGGTGTCTCAGGGCATGTCTGTCATCTGGGTGGTATGTGATCGCTTTTCCAAGATGGTCCATTTGGTATCTTTGCCTAAGCTGCCTTCCTCTTCCGATCTGGTTCCTTTGTTCTTTCAGAATGTGGTTCGTTTACACGGCATTCCTGAGAATATTGTGTCTGACAGAGGATCCCAGTTTGTTTCCAGGTTCTGGTGATCCTTTTGTGCTAAGATGGGCATTGATTTGTCGTTTTCGTCTGCCTTTCATCCTCAGACTAATGGACAAATGGAGCGAACTAATCAGACTCTGGAGGCTTATTTGAGGTGTTTTGTTTCTGCAGATCAGGATGATTGGGTAACCTTCTTGCCGTTGGCTGAGTTTGCCCTTAATAATCGGGCTAGTTCCGCTACTTTGGTTTCGCCATTTTTTTGCAACTCTGGTTTCCATCCTCGTTTTTCCTCGGGACATGTGGAGCCTTCTGACTGTCCTGGGGTAGATTCCGTGGTGGATAGGTTGCAGCGGATCTGGAATCATGTGGTGGACAACTTGAAGTTGTCACAGGAGAAGGCTCAGCGTTTTGCCAACCGCCGCCGCGGTGTGGGTCCCCGACTTCGTGTTGGGGATTTGGTATGGCTGTCTTCTCGATTTGTTCCTATGAAGGTCTCCTCTCCTAAATTTAGGCCTCGCTTCATCGGACCTTACAAGATATTGGAAATCCTTAATCCTGTGTCCTTTCGCTTGGATCTTCCGGTGTCGTTTGCCATTCACAACGTGTTCCATAGGTCTTTGTTGCGGCGGTACGTTGTACCTGTGGTTCCTTCTGTTGAGCCTCCTGCTCCGGTGTTGGTTGAGGGCGAGTTGGAGTACGTGGTGGAGAAGATCTTGGATTCTTGTCTCTCCAGGCGGAGGCTTCAGTATCTGGTCAAGTGGAAGGGCTATGGTCAGGAGGATAATTCCTGGGTGGTTGCCTCTGATGTGCATGCGGCCGATTTAGTTCGTGCCTTTCACGCTGCTCATCCTGATCGCCCTGGTGGTCTTGGTGAGGGTTCGGTGACCCCTCCTTAAAGGGGGGGTACTGTTGTGAATTAGACTTTTTTGGCTCCCTCTTGTGGTCACTAGTGATATGACTCTGGGATTGTCTTTCCTCAGTTTGGCACCCACCTGGGCCGTTAGTCCAGGGGTGTTGCTATATAAACTTCCTGGTTTCTCAGTCCAGTGCCTGGCATCGTTGTAATCAGTTCCTTTCTGTTTGCTCCTGTCTGCTGGTCTTGGATCTTGCAAAATTAAGCTAAGTCCTGCTTCCTTGTTTTTTGGTTATTTGCTTGCTCTTATTTTTTTGTCCAGCTTGTACTAAATGTGATTCCTGATTTTGCTGGAAGTTCTAGGGGGCTGGTGTTCTCCCCCCGGGCCGTTAGACGGTTCGGGGGTTCTTGAATATCCAGCGTGGAAATTTTGATAGGGTTTTTGCTGACCATATAAGTCATCTTACTTTATTCTGCTATTAGTCAGTGGGCCTCTCTTTGCTAAATATCTAGTTCATTCTTACAATTGTCTTTTCTCCTTACCTCACCGTTATTATTTGTTGGGGGCTTGTATCCAACTTTTGGGGTCTTTTCTCTGGAGGCAAGAAAGGTCTATCTTTTCCCTTCTAGGGTTAGTTAGTTCTCCGGCTGGCACGAGACGTCTAGAACCAACGTAGGCACGTTCCCCGGCTGCTGCTATTTGTGGTGCTAGGATTAGATATATGGTCAGCCCAGTTACCACTGCCCTATGAGCTGGTTTTTTGTGTTTGCAGACTTGGTATGTACTTTTGAGACCCTCTGCCATTGGGGTCATAACAGGCTGCTTTCTATAAGACGTCCCTATTACTAACCACATAGTGAATTTGGAAATTAACACACAGCCAGAATAAAATCCTTTATTTGAAATTAAACTCAACACCCTGTTTTACACATTTATGTAAAAATAAAAAACAAAGTTATACTCACTTTTACGCCTAATCCATTGAAGCCCTGTAAAAAAAGCAAAAATAATAAACAACCATTTTCCTCACCTGTCCGACATGCACATAATCCTCTGATGCCCATGTTCATGCCATGGGCATCGGAGGACTATCAGCGTCCTTGTATAATTTTTACAATCTGACTATGGGGTTAATAATAGGGAGGTCTTATAGATGTCCATTACTAATCTCTTTGCCTGATGTCACTTTGACAATACGAAGGTAAATAAACCCCATTATTTATAACCCCCCTCGCCAGTGCACCAGGCCAAGTGGGAAGAGCGAGGCTAAGCTCCAGAATTGGTGCATCTTATGGCTGTATCCATGGCCCCCTTCCTAGCCTATTAATATCAGCCAGCAGCTGTCTGCCTAGCCTTTGCTGATTATTAATTATAGGGGGGCCCCACGTCACTTTATTTTTGGGGTACCCCATTTTATTAACCAGCTAACTACACAGGTGTGAGCTAATATTAATAGCCTGGGAAGCTGTATGTTTATTACCCCCTTCCCGGGCTATAAACATCAGCCCCCAGAGAGTGGCTTTCCCTCCCCTGATTATTAAAAATTAGGGGGACTACACACCATTTTTTTTACATTCAATATATATCTTCTAATATATTCGGATGGTCCACTCTGAATTAACTGTACTTCGGCTGATGAAATGTCGGGTTTCCGACAAAAAAATGTTCTCGCACCCATTGACTTTCATTGGTGAGTCTCAGCCACTCACAACATGCTGCAAATTTTTCATCACCTCAATTCTAGATGAAGAAAAACTTACAGATGAACACTGCCTCATTGGCTTGCATTGTAGCTAGTGCAATGCGAGGTTTCCTCATATTGCACTCACTCAGTTTAATCGCTGAGCGAACCTTAAAAAGGCTAACATCATTAACCCAGTAGTATCCTGAGCATATTAGTGCAAATATGAGTCTCTGTTACTTAGCAGTACAGGATATCAGCATCCTGGTGCAAGTGCATTATCATTTACACAATGCAGTAGAGGGTTATGTAAAGACATTTGCGATAACTGAACATTCTGTTGTACCCTGCTTTGGGGTACTACATTGTTTTAAAGGGGTGTTCCTGTTTTGGAAAACATCTGTCGCTCGGCTGCAGTTTGCTTTAAAAAAACCCCCCTAAAAACTGCAATTTTTTCACCTTCCCCGAGTCTAGCGTTGAGTCTCTGCCACTATTCCTAGTGTCTTTTATTATATGCAGCATGGTTGTCATGTTGACAGCGCTGCAGCCCATAACTGAGCTCAACAGCTCTGCTCGACCTCAAGAAATGAGCCTCTAAGCTTACTGATTGGCTGAAACACTGTTGACAGGACCCCAACCTTTCTAACCTTGAAAGCCACATTCAGCTATGAAAGAGCGATGCGAGCTACATTCAGCTCAGAGAGAGGGCCACAAGCCACATTCAGCTTAAAGAGAGGGCCACAAGCCACATCCTGCTATGAAAGAGGACCACAAGCCACATTCAGCTCTGAGAGAGGGCTGAGAGCCACATCCAGCTCCGAGAGAGGGTCATGAGCCACATCCAGCTCTGAGAGAGGGCTGCGAGCCACATCCAGCTCTGAGAGAGGGTCGTGAGCCACACCTAGCTCTGAGAGTCGCGAGACACGTCCAGCTCTGAGAGAGGGTCACAAGCCACATCCAGCTGTGAGAGAGGAGCACGAGCCACATCCAGCTCTGAGAGAGGGTAGTGAGCCACATACAGCTCCTGCCTCACTCACAGTAGTGACACCGAGAACCCCGTATTATTGGTATAATGACAGCCAGAGCTTTTAAACTAAATTACACCAAGGCAGTATGCCAAGCTCCAGGGTTTCCTATCTTGCCACCATTCATATCTGCTCATATCCAAGCTGGCAGACAGTCGCGAGCCACACATCACGGGCCCGCAAGCCACATGTGGCTATCGAGCTACAGGTTGGTGGCAATTAAGAAATGTGTCCCTCAGACCTTGTGGGGACATCATAAACCTGGACCAGATCTCACAGGACAATAAAACTTTACACTCCTTATCTATCAACTTATTCGGTATTTACTGCCATGACTGTTTTTTTCCCTTCCCATGTTGATAATTCTGCTTTATGTCGTGTCTCATTACTGTACTATTCTATGTCCTGTTATATATAAATATGAGACTCTTCCAATATTGTCTCCTACCTGACATCTGATGATGAGACGGAGGAGTCTCCAGAGCTGCTACTTATTACCATCTTCTCTCTCTAGACGCAAAAAAAAGGTATCAACCACTCTCAATTTGGAAAGTTTTTCTATATGTACAATATTTTTCATGTTTTATACATCGACTGAAGAAAAAATGTAGAAAAATTCACTGGATTTCTTTTAGGGAAGGTGTGGAGTGCCTGAGGCATGCAGAGGCACGCCTTCTGCTCATTCTCATATTTCTGAAGCTTTGAAGGAGAACTTTGAGCAAGCATGTCAACATCGGCACCAGGATCATGGTGAGTGTTTTACATGTACTTGATATTCTACTGCTTTCTTCCCACACCGGTTCCCTGATTCTGTTTTGCGTAGGATTTTTATCAACTTCTCAAATGTTTCTCAGAACTTTTTCTTTTTTTTCTTTTTTTACTCGAGAAGAGTCTGAATACTGTAACGGAGAAAGTACTTAAGATAGGATCCAAGCCAGACACTTGAATGAATTACTCCTTCACATACTTGAAAGAATTATCATCTGTTAAAAAAGTTTTTTTTTCTGTTGTCATAAAAATAAGGAGTCTGTGAGTTTTTGGAAGAACTAGTTATAAGTATATGGAGGGTTAAAAAAACTTCCCGACAACAGTACTGAAAACTTGATGATATCACTTTAGGAAATTTTCCAGATATATTGGTCCTGAAAGTCATTTTGAAACTATATACGGTAGATCACGAAAGGTAAGTTTTCTAAATTTTCTTGAAAAGTAAAAATGAAAAATTGCTCCTGAAACCTTCATAACATCTTAATCAAATAAAAACAAGTTTTAAAAATAACAATGACATGAAGGAGATATATTTGTTTATTAACTAGTTTGTGTGGTTTGACAATTTGGATTGAGGGGACAAACATTCAAAGTTAAAAAATTGCACAATTGTTGTGTCAAAGATCGTAGCCTTGGAAGTTGCACAGATCAACCCGCAACATTGCAATAAAATGCAATAAGAGGCGATCAAAAATCATATCTACTCCAAAATGGTAAAAAAAAAGGAAATCTCAATGAGCAAAAATTAAGCCTCCACCCAGCCGCCTGGAGAATCATAGCTGGTTTTACTGGTTTTACTGCATAGTGAAGCTATGACTCTTGAAGGAAGGGGAGGTAAAAACAAAAAAATGGCTTGAGGATGAAGGGTTTAAATGTGCACTGTAGACAAAGCACATGTGTAATCCACACACACACAAAAAACAAAAATTGCGAAAACACAGCAGGACATGCATTTGGAACTCGCATTTTTACTGACAAAAAGTATTTTTTTGCTGCAGAAAAAATAAAAACCCTGCATGTGAACACAGTCTATGTAGGAAAAACAGCACAAAAGTTTAGAACACCACAGAGTAAAAGAAAGAAGGACAGATCTTACCTGTGGCCAAAATTTTTTTCAGCACTGATCTTAGTATTAAGGATATTAAAATACTAGTATTTAAAGTAAACGTCAATTCTCAGGTACCCCCTTACAAAGGTACATACCGAAACGCGCGTCGGGGTGAGTGCCACATTCTTTGTTGGAACCTTACAGCTATATTTCATCTTCTTTATATCATGCCCCTATATCCTATTATCCACTATATCCCACTCTAATTATAATTTTTGGGTGTGATATGGCTTTTTATATCAATTAAGCTAATTTACTCTGCGTTACTGGTTCTACTTGAAGTATCATCAATTCTGTATGTATACAGTAGATTTTTTTAATGTTATTTTATTGTGTGCGCGCTCTCTTTGCCACCACTTACCCACTTGTAAGTATAAGGTATTTTATTTCACAATATCTCATGTTTTGACCACTTATTAGTTCTTTCTTATTGGTTTGGTTCTTCTCCGATTGGTATTTCCAATTATCCAGTCTAATATGGTCACTTACCTTATACCACGCTATGAGTGATGTTTCCCTGGAACCATATCTATTGTATGCTATCTGCTCATTCTTTATCTCATTTGTTTAAATACCAGGTAATGACAACTTGGGACTTACTAGATTAATTAAGTACTGTGTCCCTCAGCCTTCATGGGGACATCACAGCCCCGGACCAGATCTCAATCAGGGACAATAAAACTTTACACTCCTTATCTCCAAACTCATCCAAGTATACTGTATATTGCCATAATTGTTTTCTTTTCTCCCCAAAATGATCATTCTGCTTCACGTCACTTGTCTTATTACTGCACTGCTCTATGTCTAGTTGTGTATAAATAGGTGACTTTTCAGATATAGCGCAATATCTGATGCCTGGTGAAAAGATCTGGAAAGCTGCTGTTTGTTAAAACCTTTTCAGTCAACCATTAAAAAGTATCAACCACTGAGGACTCTAAAATTTTGACCATTTTCATAAACACAAAACACATCAACCTAAATTTACCACCAGCATAAAGCACAATGTGTCACAAAAAAATAAATCTCAGAATCGTTGGGACATGTACATACAGGAAAGATATAAATCTTGGTACCGTGTTAGCCAGTAGATAGAAAAATATTTAGAAATTGGGACATGTACAAGCATTCCAGAATTATTACCACGCAAAGTAACAAGTCAGATTTAAAAAAAAAAATAGGGCTCCGTCATTTAAGGGTTAAGAATAGTTGACTAATTTTTTTTAGTTAAATTGTTTTGGAAAAAAATTCAAGTCGGAAACCCTGGAAAAATTTTGTAGCACGAATTGGTAGTCTCCAATGTCACCCTGAGAATCGAGACATCTCTACACTTGGAAGTCACCGCACCATCTTTCAGATGATTGTGGAGAGGACCCAATGGGTTTAAACAAGTTGATTAATTCTTTAGTTAAATCGGTTTTAAGAAAAAAAAAGAATCAAGTAGGCAGCCCGGCTATATTTTGCAATTTTATTGGTAGGTATGATAATGATATGTGTTATGCCGCCTAATACTTACCTTTCTGGCCGGCGCGCTCCCGACGCTCCTCCTCGCTCTTCTCCGTCTGGATTCTCTGGTGCTCGTCCCTTCGGCGGTCCGCGCATGCGCAGACGGGCTCCTCTTACCGCTGGGGTTCCTGGGAGGTCGTGACCCGTTGGCTCCACCCCCAATATGGCGGCGCCCGTCGGGTATTTCTCTCTTGCATTCGCCCAGGTAAGACGCCTTTGCATCTATTGTGTTTGTCGGTTTCTAGCCGTCATCCCTTTAGTTTCTTTGGCTCCACTAGCGTTTGCTCTGTCTAGGTTCCTGTCTCATTCTCATCTTTCTTGTCAGTCCTGTGTTCCTGCCATCTCATCAGTCCTGAGTTCCTGTCATCCCTGCCAGTCCTGTGTTCCTGCCGTCTTGCCAGTCCTGAGTTCCTGTCATCCCTGCCAGTCCTGTGTTCCTGCCGTCTTGCCAGTCCTGAGTTCCTGCCATCCCTGCCAGTCCTGTGTTCCTGCCATCTTGCCAGTCCTGAGTTCCTGTCATCCCTGCCAGTCCTGTGTTCCTGCCGTCTCGTCAGTCCTGAGTTCCTGTCATCCCTGCCAGTCCTGTGTTCCAGCGTCTCAGCCAGTCCTGTGTTCCAGCCGTCCCAGCCGATCCTGTGTTCCTGACGTTCCCTGTTTATCTTGTCTCCTCCATTCCAGTCAGTACATTTTCTCTGCTGTCTCTGCCCGTCCAGTGTCTCTTTCGTTCTGTTTGCCTCAGTGGCTCCTTCTCTCTCCTGTCCTCTGACCCATCTTTGGTCCTATCATTAGTCGCCCCTTTGGCTCCGGCAGTTGCGGCTTCACCCTCCTTGGGCCTGTCCCAAACACTCCCTGTATAGGGGGTGGCTCCATCTGGTCGCTCGCCTTTGGGGGCTCTGAAGCCGTGACCCAGAGGGTCCACTTCTCGGGTCCTAATAGTATGCAAAGGCCATGGATCCCGCTGGAGCTGCGGCCGCTCAGAAGGAACTACTTTTCCTTTCGGGAGAATCAGAGTCGGATGATGTCCTTCATGAAATCCATGGACTCCCGACTTTCTGCCCTCCAGACCTCTAACCCGGGGAATGCCTCCCAGTTGCCCAGTTTGCAACAAGAGCTGGTACAGCACTCAGTCCCATATTCTGGGCTATATGGCGTCTGTTGATACTCGACTTCTTTTTTTACAGACTGCGGTGTCTGTTCCTGCACCTACCCCTGCGCCTCATCCCTCTCCCTGTTTGGCTAAACCTCCCCGTTTCAATGGTGATCCCAAACTATGCCGGAGATTTCTGAATCAGTGCCGTCTTCATTTCGAGCTCCTTCCCCAGCAATACCCTATCGGGCCAAGATAGCCTTTATTATTTCTCATTTGGAGGGTGATGCGCTAGCATGGGTTAACCCTCTCTGGGCGCGGGATGATCCTGTGGTCAATCAGTTAACACCATTTTTGGAGACGTTTCGTCGAGTGTTCGATGAACCAGGTCGCTTGGCTTCTACCACTGAGGCCCTGTTTAATTTACAGCAGGGGTCTCTAACTGTTGGGCAATATGCAATTCAGTTTCGGACTTTATCTTCCGACTTGGGTTGGAATAATGAGGCGTTGGTCAGGGTTTTCTGGCGGGGGCTATCCAGTCGTATCAAGGATGAATTAGCTGGCCGGTATACTCCGACTATTTTGGAGGATTTGATTGCCTTGGCAATGCGAATAGATCTTCGCTTTCAGGAGCGAGCTCGGGAGAGAAAATTTCCTCGTTCTTCCATGACTTCCCGCAGGCCGCCCAGTGCGCATCCCAGGGTCTCTGCTTCAGTTTCTGTTCCTGAGCCGATGCACGTTGATCGCGTAAAACTCTCCGAACAACTGCTCCTCTCATCTTCTTCGACCCTGCCCAGACCGTCCGGAAAACTCCTCCGCCTAGGTCAGGTAAGAGAGGCCTCCCTAGGTGCATGTGAAACCTCTCAACCCCTCACTCTGCCCGTTTTATTGCACATTCATGACAAACGTTTCTCTCTTGAGGCTTATTTGGACTCGGGTGCAGCGGGAAATTTTATTAGGTTAGAAGAAGTAATTAAATTCTCGGTCCCTTTTAGGCCTTTAGAGAATCCTCTTCTTCTCGCTTCTGTTGACGGGAGACCCCTGCAAGAAACTATAACTCAAGTCACGCACTTGGTCGAGCTTCAGGTAGGGGCTCTTCATAGGGAGAGAATTTCATTTTTAGTTTTAGTCAACATCTCTCATCCTATTCTCCTCGGTCTACCGTGGTTGCGACTCCACGAACCTTTCTTGGATTGGCATAAGGGCAATATTCTTCGTTGGGGAGATTCCTGTCGGTCTCGTTGTCTGCTGCCGGTGCATCCTGTTGGTGTTCCTTGTCCCTCCACCATTCCCTCTGGGTTGCCTTCTGCCTATTCTTTTTCGGATGTTTTTGACAAAAAGGAGGGTGAGTCTCTTCCGCCACACCGACCTTACGATTGTCCTATAGACCTCGTTCCTGGTACCACGCCTCCTAGGGGAAGAATCTATCCTCTCTCGCCTACAGAAGCACAAGCTATGTCGGATTATGTACAAGAGAACCTTGCTAGAGGCTTCATTCGGAAATCTTCTTCTCCAGCTGGGGCAGGTTTCTTTTTCGTGAAGAAGAAGGATGGTACCCTCCGCCCATGTATTGATTACAGAGGGTTAAATAACATCACTGTGAAGAACAAATATCCTTTACCTCTTATCTCTGAACTTTTTGACCGACTGAGAGGAGCACAAATTTTTACCAAGCTTGATCTTCGGGGAGCCTACAACTTGGCTCGTATCTATGCGGGAGACGAGTGGAAGACCGCATTCAACACTCGGGACGGTCACTACGAGTATTTGGTAATCCCTTTTGGGCTTTGTAATGCTCCTGCGGTGTTCCAAGAGTTCGTCAATGACATCTTTCGAGACTGTCTCTATACCAGTGTTGTAGTCTACTTGGATAACATCCTCGTCTTCTCTCATGATCTATCCACCCATCGACGAGACGTTCACCGGGTCTTACTTCATCTAAGGGAGAATCATCTCTTCGCGAAGATTGAAAAATGCGTCTTTGAGCAGTCTTCCGTGCCTTTCCTGAGTTATATCGTTTCTGAGGATGGTCTAAAGATGGATCCTGAGAAGGTGTCTGCCGTTTTGAATTGGCCCTGTCCATCGGGAGTAAAAGCTATACAGCGATTTCTTGGCTTTGCCAATTACTACAGACAATTTATTCCTCACTTCTCCTCTTTGTCTAAACCAGTCTCTGCTCTGGTCCGCAAGGGGGTCGATTCTAATCTTTGGCCTCCAGAGGCAGAAACAGCCTTCCAAACTCTGAAGCGAGAATTTGCTTCTGCCTCAGTGCTTCATCGACCGGATACCAATAGGCCTTTTATTCTTGAAGTGGATGCATCTTCTATCGGAGCCGGAGCTGTACTTTTACAGAGGTCTAACTCGGGACGGTTAGTCTCCTGTGGCTTTTTCTCTAAAGCATTTTACCCCCCTTAACTTAATTATTCCATCGGTGTCAAAGAATTGTTAGCCATCAAATTGGCCTTGGAGGAGTGGCGATATCTTCTTGAAGTGGCTGTTCATCCTTTCGTCATTTTTACAGATCACAATAATCTAGTCTACGTCCAGTCTGCCCAAAGGCTGAATCCTCGACAAGCCAGATGGTCCTTGTTCTTCGGACGTTTCGACTTCGAATTACATTTCAGACCTGGAAATAAAAACATCAAGGCTGACGCCCTATCACGGTCCTTTCAACCGTTGGATGAAGAGGAGAGACCTATGCATATTCTTGATCCAGCTAAGATTGTTTCCTTGGCTCCTCTAGATTTGATCACTCCTCCTCCGGGAAAAACCTTCGCATCAAATCGTGACAAGTTGAAGGTCTTGCGTTGGGGTCATCCCTCCCAGTTCGCTGGACATGTTGGAGGTAAGAAGACTCTTTCCTTGATTTCTCGTCACTATTGGTGGCCTTCTCTTCGCCAGGATGTGCTGGATTTTGTTGCTTCCTGTTCCTCGTGTGCTCGGAACAAGGTTCCCCGACTACTTCCTTCTGGTTCTCTGCTTCCACTTCCAGTGCCATCTGTTCCCTGGAGTCATATTGCCATGGACTTTGTCACCGACTTACCTAAGTCTTCTAATTGCACAGCAATTTTGGTGGTGGTAGACAGATTTTCCAAGATGGCCCACTTCGTCCCTCTGCCTGGTCTACCATCTGCTTCTGACCTAGCGAAGATCTTTTTACTTCAAGTTTTTCGACTCCACGGATTCCCTCAGCATATCATGTCCGACTGAGGAGTCCAGTTTACCTCCCGTTTTTGGAGAGCCCTTTGTGGTCTTATGAAGGTATCGCTAGATTTTTCTTCTGCTTACCACCCCCAGTCCAACGGTCAGGTGGAGCGTGTAAATCAAATCCTCATATCATATCTTCGTCATTTTACCAGTGCTCACCATGATGACTGGGTGTCTTTTCTTCCCTGGGCAGAATTCGCCTACAATAACCACACTGTTATGACCCCAATGGCAGAGGGTCTCAAAAGTACATACCAAGTCTGCAAACACAAAAAAACAGCTCTTAGGGCAGTGGTAACTGGGCTGACCATATATCTAATCCTAGCACCACAAATAGCAGCAGCCGGGGAACGTGCCTACGTTGGTTCTAGACGTCTCGCGCCAGCCGGAGAACTAACTAACCCTAGAAGGGAAAAGATAGACCTTTCTTGCCTCCAGAGAAAAGACCCCAAAAGTTGGATACAAGCCCCCAACAAATAATAACGGTGAGGTAAGGAGAAAAGACAAATGTAAGAATGAACTAGATATTTAGCAAAGAGAGGCCCACTGACTAATAGCAGAATATAGTAAGATGACTTATACGGTCAGCAAAAACCCTATCAAAATTCCCACGCTGGATATTCAAGAACCCACGAACCGTCTAACGGCCCGGGGGGAGAACACCAGCCCCCTAGAGCTTCCAGCAAAATCAGGAATCACATTTAGTACAAGCTGGACAAAAAATAAGAGCAATGCAAATAACCAAAAAACAAGGAAGCAGGACTTAGCTTAATTTTGCAAGATCCAGGACCAGCAGACAGGAGCAAACAGAAAGGAACTGATTACAACGATGCCAGGCACAGGACTGAGAATCCAGGAAGTTTATATAGCAACACCCCTGGACTAACGACCCAGGTGGGTGCCAAACTGAGGAAAGACAATCCCAGAGTCATATCACTAGTGACCACAAGAGGGAGCCAAAAAAGTCTAATTCACAACAGTACCCCCCCTTTAAGGAGGGGTCACCGAACCCTCACCAAGACCACCAGGGCGATCAGGATGAGCAGCGTGAAAGGCACGAACTAAATCGGCCGCATGTACATCAGAGGCAACCACCCAGGAATTATCCTCCTGACCATAGCCCTTCCACTTGACCAGATACTGAAGCCTCCGCCTGGAGAGACGAGAATCCAAGATCTTCTCCACCACGTACTCCAACTCACCCTCAACCAACACCGGAGCAGGAGGCTCAACAGAAGGAACCACAGGTACAACGTACCGCCGCAACAAAGACCTATGGAACACGTTGTGAATGGCAAACGACACCGGAAGATCCAAGCGAAAGGACACAGGATTAAGGATTTCCAATATCTTGTAAGGACCAATGAAGCGATGCTTAAATTTAGGAGAGGAGACCTTCATAGGAACAAATCGAGAAGACAGCCATACCAAATCCCCAACACGAAGTCGGGGACCCACACCGCGGCGGCGGTTGGCAAAACGCTGAGCCTTCTCCTGTGACAACTTTAAGTTGTCCACCACATGATTCCAGATCTGCTGCAACCTATCCACCATGGAATCTACCCCAGGACAGTCAGAAGGCTCCACATGTCCCGAGGAAAAACGAGGATGGAAACCAGAGTTGCAAAAAAATGGCGAAACCAAAGTAGCGGAACTAGCCCGATTATTAAGGGCAAACTCAGCCAACGGCAAGAAGGTCACCCAATCATCCTGATCTGCAGAAACAAAACACCTCAAATAAGCCTCCAGAGTCTGATTAGTTCGCTCCGTTTGTCCATTAGTCTGAGGATGAAAGGCAGACGAAAACGACAAATCAATGCCCATCTTAGCACAAAAGGATCGCCAGAACCTGGAAACAAACTGGGATCCTCTGTCAGACACAATATTCTCAGGAATGCCGTGTAAACGAACCACATTCTGAAAGAACAAAGGAACCAGATCGGAAGAGGAAGGCAGCTTAGGCAAAGATACCAAATGGACCATCTTGGAAAAGCGATCACATACCACCCAGATGACAGACATGCCCTGAGACGCCGGAAGATCTGAAATGAAATCCATGGAAATGTGTGTCCAAGGCCTCTTCGGGACAGGCAAGGGCAAGAGCAACCCGCTGGCACGAGAACAGCAAGGCTTAGCTCGAGCACAAGTCCCACAGGACTGCACAAATGACCGCACATCCCGTGACAAGGAAGGCCACCAAAAGGACCTAGCCACCAGATCTCTGGTGCCAAAAATTCCCGGATGCCCTGCCAACACCGAGGAATGAACCTCGGAAATGACTCTGCTGGTCCACTTATCAGGAACAAACAGTCTGTCAGGTGGACAAGAGTCAGGTCTACCAGCCTGAAATCTCTGCAACACACGTCGCAAATCCGGAGAAATGGCTGACAGGATAACTCCCTCTTTGAGAATACCAACTGGTTCTGCGACTCCAGGAGAGTCAGGCACAAAGCTCCTTGAAAGAGCATCAGCCTTCACATTCTTTGAACCTGGTAAATACGAGACCACAAAGTCAAAACGGGAGAAAAACAATGACCAGCGGGCCTGTCTAGGATTCAGGCGTTTAGCAGACTCGAGATACATCAGATTTTTGTGATCAGTCAAGACCACCACACGATGCTTAGCACCCTCGAGCCAATGACGCCACTCCTCAAATGCCCACTTCATGGCTAACAACTCCCGATTGCCAACATCATAATTCCGCTCAGCAAGCGAAAACTTCCTAGAGAAAAAAGCACATGGTCTCATTACAGAGCAACCAGGGCCTCTCTGCGACAAAACGGCCCCTGCCCCAATCTCAGAAGCATCCACTTCAACCTGAAAGGGAAGTGAGACATCAGGCTGGCACAAAACAGGCGCCGAAGTAAACCGGCGCTTCAACTCTTGAAAAGCTTCCACGGCTGCAGGAGCCCAGTTAGCAACATCAGAACCTTTCTTGGTCATATCCGTCAAAGGTTTAACAACGCTAGAAAAATTAGCGATAAAACGACGGTAGAAGTTAGCAAAACCCAAGAACTTCTGAAGACTCTTAACTGACGTGGGTTGAGTCCAATCATGAATAGCTCGGACCTTGACTGGGTCCATCTCCACCGCAGAAGGGGAAAAAATAAAACCCAAAAAGGGAACCTTCTGTACCCCAAAGAGACACTTTGAGCCCTTAACAAACAAAGCATTCTCACGCAAAACCTGAAACACCATCCTGACCTGCTCTACATGCGAGTCCCAATCATCAGAAAAAAACAGAATATCATCCAGATAAACAATCATAAATTTATCCAGATACTTCCGGAAAATATCATGCATAAAGGACTGAAACACTGAAGGAGCATTAGAGAGCCCGAAAGGCATCACCAAGTACTCAAAATGACCTTCGGGCGTATTAAATGCAGTTTTCCATTCATCTCCTTGCTTAATGCGCACAAGGTTGTACGCACCACGAAGATCTATCTTGGTGAACCACTTGGCACCTTTAATCCGGGCAAACAAGTCCGACAACAGAGGCAAAGGATACTGAAATTTAACAGTGATTTTATTCAGAAGCCGATAGTCAATACAAGGTCTCAAAGATCCGTCCTTCTTGGCCACAAAAAAGAATCCCGCACCAAGAGGGGAAGAGGATGGACGGATATGCCCCTTCTCCAGAGATTCCTTGATATAGGAACGCATTGCGGTATGCTCAGGTACAGACAGATTAAATAATCTTCCCTTAGGAAATTTACTACCTGGAATCAAATCTATAGCGCAGTCACAGTCCCTATGAGGAGGAAGAGCACTGGACCTGGACTCGCTGAATACATCCTGGTAATCAGACAAATACTCAGGAACTTCCGAAGGAGTAGAGGAAGCAATAGACACCGGCGGGGAATCACCATGAATTCCCCGACAGCCCCAACTTGACACAGACATTGCCTTCCAATCCAAGACTGGATTATGGGTCTGTAACCATGGCAGACCCAAAACGACCAAATCATGCATTTTATGAAGAACAAGAAAACGAATCACCTCCCGATGTTCAGGAGTCATGCACATGGTTACCTGTGTCCAAAACTGCGGTTTATTTTCCGCCAATGGCGTAGCATCAATACCTCTAAGAGGGATAGGATTTATCAACGGCTCAAGAACAAAACCACAGCGCTTGACAAACGACAGATCCATAAGACTCAGGGCAGCACCTGAATCCACAAACGCCATAACAGGGTAGGAGGACAATGAGCAAATTAAAGTCACAGACAAAATAAATTTAGGTTGCAAATTACCAATGGCGACAGGACTAACAACCCTAGTTAGGCGTTTAGAGCATGCTGATATAACATGTGTAGAATCACCACAGTAAAAACACAACCCATTCTGACGTCTATGATTTTTCCGTTCATTTCTAGTCTGAATTCTACCACATTGCATTAAATCAGGTGTTTGTTCAGACAACACCACCAGAGGATTCGCGGCTTTGCGCTCCCGCAAACGCCGGTCAATTTGAATAGCCAGCGCCATGGAATCATTCAGACCTGTAGGAATGGAGAAACCCACCATCACATTCTTAATGGCTTCAGAAAGGCCATTTCTGAAATTTGCGGCCAGAGCACACTCATTCCACTGAGTAAGCACGGACCATTTCCGAAATTTTTGGCAATACACTTCAGCTTCATCCTGACCCTGAGAAATAGCCAGCAAGGCTTTTTCTGCCTGAATTTCAAGATTGGGTTCCTCGTAAAGCAATCCGAGCGCCAGAAAAAAACGCATCAATATTTGCCAATGCCGGATCTCCTGGCGCTAGCGAGAAGGCCCAATCCTGAGGGTCGCCCCGTAAGAAAGAGATAACAATTTTTACTTGCTGAGCTGAGTCTCCAGATGAACGGGGTCTCAGAGATAGAAACAATTTACAATTATTCCTGAAATTTCTAAACTTAAATCGGTCTCCAGAGAACAGTTCAGGAATAGGTATTTTAGGTTCAGACATTGGACTACTGGTAACAAAATCTTGTATGCCCTGCACACAAGCAGCAAGCTGATCCACACTTGTAATCAAAGTCTGGACATTCATGTCTGCAGCAAGCACAAGCCACTCAGAGGTAAAGGGGAGGAAAAAAGAGAGGAAAGAAAAAAAAAAAAAAAAAACTCAGACTTTCCTTTCTTGTAATCCCACTTCTGCAATGCATTAAACATTCAACCTTGGCCTGGCATACTGTTATGACCCCAATGGCAGAGGGTCTCAAAAGTACATACCAAGTCTGCAAACACAAAAAAACAGCTCTTAGGGCAGTGGTAACTGGGCTGACCATATATCTAATCCTAGCACCACAAATAGCAGCAGCCGGGGAACGTGCCTACGTTGGTTTTAGACGTCTCGCGCCAGCTGGAGAACTAACTAACCCTAGAAGGGAAAAGATAGACCTTTCTTGCCTCCAGAGAAAAGACCCCAAAAGTTGGATACAAGCCCCCAACAAATAATAACGGTGAGGTAAGGAGAAAAGACAAACGTAAGAATGAACTAGATATTTAGCAAAGAGAGGCCCACTGACTAATAGCAGAATATAGTAAGATGACTTATACGGTCAGCAAAAACCCTATCAAAATTCCCACGCTGGATATTCAAGAACCCCCGAACCGTCTAACGGCCCGGGGGGAGAACACCAGCCCCCTAGAGCTTCCAGCAAAATCAGGAATCACATTTAGTACAAGCTGGACAAAAAATAAGAGCAATGCAAATAACCAAAAAACAAGGAAGCAGGACTTAGCTTCATTTTGCAAGATCCAGGACCAGCAGACAGGAGCAAACAGAAAGGAACTGATTACAACGATGCCAGGCACAGGACTGAGAATCCAGGAAGTTTATATAGCAACACCCCTGGACTAACGACCCAGGTGGGTGCCAAACTGAGGAAAGACAATCCCAGAGTCATATCACTAGTGACCACAAGAGGGAGCCAAAAAAGTCTAATTCACAACACCACACTAGCGAATCTTCATCTAAGTCTCCCTTTTTTATTGTTTTTGGGCAACATCCCGGCATTCCTCTCCCTGTTCTCCCCACCTCAGGCGTGCCGGCGGCAGACTGCTTCTCCCAGGAGTTTTCCAAAATTTGGCAGGAGACTAAGGAGGCGCTTGAAAATGCTAGTAGCAGAATGAAAAGGTATGCTGACAAAAGGCGTTTGGATGTCCCTCCTTATCGACCTGGTGATAAGGTCTGGCTTTCCTCTCGCTACATCAGACTCAAAATTCCCTCTCAGAAGTTAGGTCCACGTTACATCGGTCCCTTTGAGGTTTCTAGCCGAATTAATAACGTAGCATACAAGTTGAAATTGCCCGTTTCCCTACGCATTCCTAATGCTTTTCATGTATCACTCCTCAAACCCGCAATTTTTAATCATTTTCATTCTGTTTCATCACGTTCTCACCAACCTATTTCTTCTGATGCTTCTTTTGAGGTTAAGAATATTCTTGCTAAGAAAAAAGGCAAGGGCAGGACGTTTTATTTGATTGATTGGAAAGGGTTTGGAAATGAGGAAAGGTCTTGGGAGCCTCTGGAGAATATCAATGCTCCTCTAGTCTTGAAGAGGTTCCTTTCCAGTTCTAAAGAGAGGGGGGGTAAGAGAGGGGGTACTGTTACGCCGCCTAATACTTACCTTTCCAGCCGGCGTGCTCCCGACGCTCCTCCTCGCTCTTCTCAGTCTGGATTTCCTGGTGCTCGTCCCTTCGGCGGTCCGCGCTTGCGCAGACGGGCTCCTCTTACCGCTGGGGTTCCCGGAAGGTCGTGACCCGTTGGCTCCGCTCCCAATATGGCGGCGCCCATTGGGTATTTCTCTCCTGCCTTCGCCCTGATAAGACACCTTTGCGTCTATTGTGTTTGTCGGTTTCTAGCCGTCATCGCTTTAGTATCTTTGGCTCCACTAGCGTTTGCCCTGTCTAGGTTCCTGTCTCATTCTCATCTTCCTTGCCAGTCCTGGGTTCCTGCCATCTCATCAGTCCTGAGTTCCTGTCATCCCTGCCAGTCCTGTGTTCCTGCCGTCTTGCCAGTCCTGAGTTCCTGTCATCCCTGCCAGTCCTGTGTTCCTGCCGTCTTGCCAGTCCTGAGTTCCTGTCATCCCTGCCAGTCCTGTGTTCCTGCCGTCTTGCCAGTCCTGAGTTCCTGTCATCCCTGCCAGTCCTGTGTTCCTGCCGTCTCGTCAGTCCTGAGTTCCTGTCATCCTTGCCAGTCCTGTGTTCCTGCCGTCTTGCCAGTCCTGAGTTCCTGTCATCCCTGCCAGTCCTGTGTTCCTGCCATTTCGTCAGTCCTGAGTTCCTGTCATCCCTGCCAGTCCTGTGTTCCTGCTGTCTCAGCCAGTCCTGTGTTCCAGCCGTCCCAGCCGATCCTGTGTTCCTGACGTTCCCTGTTTATCTTGTGTCTCCTCCATTCCGGTCAGTACATTTTCTCTGCTGTCTCTGCCCATCCAGTGTCTCTTTCATTCTGTTTGCCTCAGTGGCTCCTTCTCTCTCCTGTCCTCTGACCCATCTTTGGTCCTATCATTAGTCGCCCCTTTGGCTCCTGCAGTTGCGGCTTCACCCTCCTTGGGCCTGTCCCAAACACTCCTTGTATAGGGGGTGGCTCCATCTGGTCGCTCGCCTTTGGGGGCTCTGAAGCCGTGACCCAGGGGGTTTACTTCTCGGGTCCTAATAATATGATAGTGACTCCAACGTAGGTAAATTGTATGTTGTAGTTAAAGGTAGCCTGGAAAGTCTTGGTCAGAATCAAAAAACACTTTTGACCTGATCATTTTGTCCATATATCGCTTTCCACGGGTCCAAGCACTGCTCTGCCAACATCAATTTTGAGGTCTGCTGACACATGGTGAGCTTTAATATTAGAGATAGGACCATCCCGATTGGGTACACCTTGTCGTGGTGGGATGACTTTTACGGTTTTTTTATTATTTGTGTTAGTTACATGTACTATTACTATTTACTTATTGTAGGGTATATGCTCATTTTGTTTTTTCTTATCTTTGGTTTTAAATTGTCTGTTGTAGTCAAACAAGGCAACAACAATGAAGTATTTAAAGGACAAATCAAGCACTATTCGACCCTTCCTTACTGAGGAGGTTAGCTATGTTTGTACTCCTGAGGAACCTCTGATTTGGGAGGGGAAACGCACTGAGCACCACAAAAGCACTTATTGGTGTGCTTTCATCTACCACCGTACATATCTGTGAATTTGCACTGGGTATTGATTTATATATATAAATAAAAAAAAGTTCTAAAATGTTTCTTGAATCACCGATTGTGGTACATTTGTCATACAGATGCGTTTGCATTATGTGCTATATGGTGGGGTTACAGTGGTTACCCCATAAATACATTATCTTGACGAGTATTTATACCCTATTTTTACCCCATAACTACACTCACCGGCCACTTTATTAGGTACACCTGTCCAACTTCTTGTTAACACTTAATTTCTAATCAGCCAATCACATGGCGGCAACTCAGTGCATTTAGGCATGTAGACATGGTCAAGACAATCTCCTGCAGTTCAAACCGAGCATCAGTATGGGGAAGAAAGGTGATTTGAGTGCCTTTGAACGTGGCATGGTTGTTGGTGCCAGAAGGGCTGGTCTGAGTATTTCAGAAACTGCTGATCTACTGGGATTTTCACGCACAACCATCTCTAGGGTTTACAGAGAATGGTCCGAAAAAGAAAAAAAATCCAGTGAGCGGCAGTTCTGTGGGCGGAAATGCCTTGTTGATGCCAGAGGTCAGAGGAGAATGGGCAGACTGGTTCGAGCTGATAGAAAGGCAACAGTGACTCAAATCGCCACCCGTTACAACCAAGGTAGGCCTAAGAGCATCTCTGAACGCACAGTGCGTCGAACTTTGAGGCAGATGGGCTACAGCAGCAGAAGACCACACCGGGTACCACTCCTTTCAGCTAAGAACAGGAAACTGAGGCTACAATTTGTACAAGCTCATCGAAATTGGACAGTAGAAGATTGGAAAAACGTTGCTTGGTCTGATGAGTCTCGATTTCTGCTGCGACATTCGGATGGTAGGGTCAGAATTTGGCGTAAACAACATGAAAGCATGGATCCATCCTGCCTTGTATGGAGCATCTTTGGGATGTGCAGCCGACAAATCTGCGGCAACTGTGTGATGCCATCATGTCAATATGGACCAAAATCTCTGAGGAATGCTTCCAGCACCTTGTTGAATCTATGCCACGAAGAATTGAGGCAGTTCTGAAGGCAAAAGGGGGTCCAACCCGTTACTAGCATGGTGTACCTAATAAAGTGGCCGGTGAGTGTATATTATTTTGATGAGCATTTGTCTCCTACTTTGGGATAATAGTATCGTCTTCCCCCTATAACTGCTTTGCCGGCTTTGAACAGGTTTGCTTGGTGTGGTGTCATATAGGTCCATATAGGTAGCCTTTCATTAGATTGTTATATCATTGTTACAATTTACCTTCAGATATATCACTTGCTAGGGCCCAATGGGTCACAATAAGTTGAGATGACGCCATCTGCGCAAATATAGGGTGCCGACCTCCACGGTAAGGAAGGATCGAAAAGGGATAGGGCCTTTAAATAATTTGTTGTTGTTGTTGTCTCATGATATATTATTGATGTATAACTGATATGTATGTGTCTGCTTAGAAACACAATGGTATAAGGGTTCTACCACGTAAAGCGTTTTAGCTTTATTTTCACCAAATTTTTTTATCTAGGGTTGAATTTTATTAAACATATCTAATATATCTAAAGGGGTTGGCCAGTACTTTCTTTTTTTTTTATTGATGGCCAAATAAAAATAACATATTATACGACATTGATGGTCCATCCTAAGGATGATAAAGTAGTGGCTAACCTCTTTAATAGGTTCTAACAATGGCTATCATACTATCTAAAATTTAGAAGTTCCGGGGCTGTACACCACATTCACCAACCAGCTGCATTGGAAAGTTGTAGTGCACAATTAGTTGGAAGCCATCGATGTCCACTTCCTTTAAATTGAATTTTGTTCAGATATGGGGTTATATACTGGGTCAACTTAGTACCCATTAGGTTAATCCATCATGCCTGCATTTGTGTTTTTGGACTAAAATTTTGGGAAAAATGTAATTTTATCAAGATGTCTCTCTATGCAGATTACCAAGCAACAGCTACTTTGGTGCACACCACTTCTGGCTCTGAGCTACGTCATCTACATCAGGTCTTTAATGTGAGTATAAACATACTACAAATATGTAAATCAGGTCTCCAGTGTTAGTGTTTCAGTGCTTGAGGGGGCCTGCAGCATCAGTAATCTCCTCCAGCTGCTGTGACGACTGAGAAAAGTGAACTCTAGGAGAGGAGGGTGAGGAAGAAAGGGCGGCCTGCAGCATCAGTAATCTCTTCCAGCTGCTGTGACGACTGAGAAAAGTGAACTCTAGAAGAGGAGAACAGAGGCATGCAGGTGAGGAAGCAGGGCTAGAGAAGAAAAAAGGGGGAAAAAATGGGGGCGAGGACATGAAATTATGCATCATGACTCCCAGTAGTGCACATTCAAGACCACCACATCCAATTGTGATATTGGAATATTTGAGGTCCAGACTTCACCAGTTTGCCATGGTCACTCAATGGAAGATTAAAGGAGTTGTTCAAGTAAAAAGAAAACATTGCCCAGGAAATGAGATATGTAATAAAAGAACAAACTCAGCCAAACTCACTCGGATGCAGTGGAAGCCGTGCCATGGTCTATACAGAGACAGAAAGCAGTGATGCCACCACTCCACCAGCTGCTAGATCGCTGCATCATGTGGCTGGCTGCAGCGGTCAGATGAATTAATACGGACGTGATGGTCAGTATGTAACACATGGTGCCATTGGAATATGGATGGGTTTGTTATTTTGCACAAATTCCAATCCCTGGGCAAAGTTTGATCTTGCTTGGACAACCAATTTAACATCGCTAAAAGCTATCATTTATATCTAGGGCATCGGTGAGCATCCGACCACTGGGAATCGGCTCCGAAATGCTCTATTGTAATGGATCAGTGGGTGTACATGCGTGCCTCCACACCATTCATGCTGTATGAGACGACCCAAGATTAATGAATGCTGTACTCCACTATCTCCAGCAGTCCCATAGAAGGGTGAAATGGGCAGTAACAAGAGATAAGCGAATATTTCAATATTCGGTTTGGCTCACGATCGCCGAATATGCAATATTTGCCAATTTAATTGCCAAATATATCTGAACATACACAGCACAAAAGCCAATGTTTCCCACACTGTCACACAGCGTAGCACTTCTGATTGGCGGGATTGTTACCGCCGTCAGAGCCCTGCAGGGTCATGCTGTCAGATGTTGGCGTGACCTCACAGAGATGCGGTAACCCACGATAAAAAGCTTACCGCAGGTCAGCAGGTAGTGGCTGATGAGAGGCTACCTACTACTCCTCCCATCGGGCTATGTCTGCTGTCATGATAACAGTGATAGCTGGAGCCGCTGATGGGAGAAATAGTCTCTCGTCTGCCGGCGCCTATGCTGAAAGTAAAAATTTTTTTTAAAAAAAAAAAGTAAATTAATTAAATACTTATTCAAGTAAAAAAAACAAACACATTATACTCACCTAACACCAAATCCCCAACGCCCTAGTCTCCTTGAAAAAATAAAAAATAACAAACCACCATATATTCACCTGTCTGCTGTAGTCCACATAATCCCGAGTGTCCCACGGTGATCTCACTTGTAGAACAGTCACATCGGGAGATGTGACTGCTCTACCCAGCTGCCGGTGATACACTGACAGGAGGTGGTCGATCCCGCAGTGTATCACTCATGTTGAACTCAGATGAACTTTCTCACGCAGCAGTGGTGCCGTAACGGAGATCACCGGAGGTGATGAACTTCAGTGAACTCTCTCACGGCAGCTCAGTGATACACGGACATGGAGCGCCCCCAGACGCAGGGCCGCGGGGTACTTGATACTGGGCCTCTCTGTCTCGGTCCTGGGGTTGTCACGGTGGCTAGACCCGGTCCGTGACCCTGCTAAGGGGTGTCCAATGAAAGGTGTGATGGTGGTGCGTGGTGCAAGTCGCGATGAATAACGAGGACACCGGGTTGCAGTCTCTTTACCTCTTTACTGAAGGCTTCAGGGTCTGCAATCCAGAGCACTGCTAACAGGGCTGGCTGAGACCGGCCGGTCCGAAGGCACATCCAGAGTTCCCTTTGCAGGTGGAAATCAGTGCCTACCTACTAGTGCCTGGGTGTTGTAGTACCTCCCTGCTGAGCACCACGGGATAGTCCTCACAACTCTTGTGTCGGTTTCTGATGTTCTTTCTCCGTCCCCCAGATGATATGGCTAGGACGCACCCGTATGACGGGGTAGGCCTGGAGTTATTCTGGGACCCTAGAGACGCCCGTCTCCCACAGTTGCCTCCGTGTCTTCGTTAGGTGTAAAAGGGTGAGACAACCAACCTGAAGTTAATTGTCCTGCCGTAGTTTGAAGTAATGCGTAGAGTCTGTTACTTCCTCGGTGCCCCGGCCACTGGCTATGCGCCTCAGTAGGATGTTGCCACGACCTTAAGGCACGACTCCTACTGGTTCTATTCTCCTTTGTACTGTGATCCTTTGATATTTGATCCTTGCTGATTTTGTAAGTTTACCCACTAACAAAGACATGAACAGTCTATAATTTTAAGGGTAGGTTAATTTTAAGATTGATAAATAGAATATCAAAAATAAAATCCAGAAAGTCACATTGAATAAATTATATAAATTTATTTGCATTTTGCAGTGAGAAATAAGTATTTGATCCCCTACCATCCATTAAGAGTTCTTTCTCCTACAGACCCGTTAGACACTCCTAATCAACTCGTTACCTGCATTAAAGACAGCTGTCTTACATAGTCACCTTTATAAAAGACTCCTCTCCACAGACTCAATTAATCAGTCAGACTCTAACCTCTACAACATGGGCAAGACCAAAGAGCTTTATAAGGATGTCATGGACAAGATCATAGACCTGCACAAAGCTGGAATGGGCTACAAAACCATAAGTAAGATGCTGTGTGAGAAGGAGATAACTGTTCGTGCAGTAGTAAGAAAATGGAAAAAATACAAAATGACTGTCAATCAACATCGATGTGGGGCACCATGCAAAATCTCACCTCGTGGGGTATCCTTGATCATGAGGAAGGTGAGCGATCAGCCTAAAACTACACAGGGGGAACTTGTTACTGATCTCAAGGCAGTTGTGACCACAGTCAAAGAAAACCATTGGTAACTAGTGATGAGCGAGTGTGCTCGTTACTCGAGTTTTCCGAGCATGCTCTGGTGTTCTCCGAGTATTTTGGGAGTGCTCATAAATTTTGTCTGAGTCCCTGCAGCTGCATGATTTGCAGCTGGTAGACAGCCTGAATACATGCAGGGATTGCTTGTTTGTTAGGGAATACCCACATGTATTCAAGCTGTCTAGCAGCTGCAAATCATGCAGCTTCGGGGACTCAGAAATAAATTACGAGCACTCCCAAAATACTCAGAGCATGCTCAGAAAACTCGAGTAACGAGCACACTCGCTCAACACTATTGATAAATCATTATGCCATAAAGGTTTACAATCCTGCAGTGCCCACAAGGTCCCACTGCTCAAGAAGGCTCATGTGCAGGCCCGTCTGAAGTTTGCCAATGAACACCTGGATGATTCTGTGAGTGATTGGGAGAAGGTGCTGTGATCAGACGAGACAACAATTCAGGTCTTTGGCATTAACTCAACTCACGGTGCTTGCCACAAAGTATTAAGTCTTGTTTGCCAGAGGGATTAAATACTTATTTCTCACTGCAAATTTGTATAATTTATACAATGTGATTTTCTGGATTTTATTTTTGATATTCTATCTCTCAAAAAAAAAAATTAACCAACCTTTAAAATTATAGACTGTTCGTGTCTTTGTCAGTGGGAAAACGTACAAAATCAGCAAGGAATTGAATACTTATTTCCCCCACTGTACCTATTCTATATGTATTTACTGTATGTAATCCATCTATTCTATGCTGTCAGCTCCTGTAGTGATTTTACTGTACGTGGCAGATGAATTGCCGGCTTTTCTTCTATCTATCTATCTATCTATCTATCTATCTATCTATCTATCTATCTGCAGCTCCCCAGAGTCCTGGTCGTTGCAGTACTGTTGCTCCGCCACTAAGGGGAGTGATGGTACATCTGATGGCACTTCAGGAGTTCACCTGACCATGTATCACAGTCACACTTTACACTTCACATTCTGGCCACCAGGGGGAGCAAAGGGTTCCATGTATTAGGCCACTCCTCACAATCTGGTAAAACTGGGGGTTGGATAGGAAGTTAGTCAGAAGCTGACTGGGTTCGAACCAGGCAACATCCTGTGGCAGAGGGTGTTGCGGGGGAAGATTCAGGGGGGTCTCTGTCAGGGGTGGGATCCTGACAGTGGCCTAGCGAACAGAACAGAACGTTACGGAGCCGTGCCTGCACTTGAATGCGGTGGCATCCTAAGAAAGGAAAAAAAGCGAGGTTTACTGTGGAGAAGTGAGAAACGAGATCGCAGCAAAAAGGAGAATAGAGCCAGTAGGAGTCGTGCCGTAAGATCGAGGCAACATCCTACTGAGGTGCGTAGCCGGTGGTCGGAACGCCGAGGAAGTATTGGGCTCCAAGCATTACTTCAAACCAACGGCAGGAGAGTTAATTATAGGTTGGCTGTCTCACCTAAATCACCTAAGCAGACATAGGGGGCAATTGTGGGAGAGGGGCGACACTAGGGTCCCGGAAGAACTCCAGGCCTACCCGTCATACGGGTGCGTCCTATCCATATCATCTGGGGGACGGAGAAGAACATCAGAATAGATACGAGTTGTGAGAGAAGAACATCAGAAACAGACACAACAGTTGTGAGGACTATCCAGTGGTGCTCAGCAGGGAGGTACTACAACACACAGGCGCTAGAAGGTAGGCACTGATTTCCACCTGCAAAGGAAACTCTGGATGTGCCTTCGGACCGGCCGGTCTCAGCCAGCCCTGTTAGCAGTACTCTGGATTGCGGATCCTGAAGCCTTCAGTAAAGAGGTAAAGACACTGCAACCCTGTGTCCTCGTTATTCATCGCGACCTGCACCACGCACCCTCATCACACCTTTCATTGGACGCCCCTTAGCAGGGTCACGGACCGGGTCTAGCCACCGTGACAACCCCAGAACTGAGACAGAGAGGCCCGGTACCGAGTAACCCGCGGCCCTGCGTCTGGGGGCGCTCCATATCTATCTAATATATATACATATATATATATGTGTGTGTGTCACTAACATCTATATATATATCTATGTATTCTATGTGTATATATCTATTCTATCTATTCTAACCTGTCACTGTGATTTTACTGAACGCGGCACATGAATTACTGGCTTTTATTCTATCTTTTACTGTTACCGACTTTTTCAGATTTTAAGAAAAATGCTCATGTTACCAATCATGAATCCAAATTACCAGACTCGTGCCGAATTTATGTTTGGTGATCGTTTTCCGAACATATTCGCTCATCTCTAGCAGTAACACAAATGCTCCATTCCAATGGGGAATTTCAGAACCCCGTTATGGGGATCGGTGGGAGTCCCAGCTGTCAGATCCTGGCCAATCCACAACTATTAATGATGGGAATAACCCTATAAGAGACACTAAACCAAAAAAAAGAAGTTACAAAAAAAATAACATGCCTTATTATCTCTCTGTAACCTCAAATCCTTAGTTACTAAATGGCTGAGAAGTGGGCATTCTAGGCCTAAAAATTGGTGCAACTTACCATGGTCTCCATTCCTCTGGACGGGGTTTCTGGTATTTTTGTTCTTTAGTAGCAAATATATAATTAAACTAGATGGTGGCCCGATTCTAATGTATCGGGTATTCTAGAATATGTATGTCCACGAAGTATATTGCCCAGCCACGTAGTATATTGCCCAGCCACGTAGTATATTGCCCAGCTATGTAGTATATAGCAGAGCTATGTAGTATATTGCCCAGCCACGTAGTATATTGGCCAGTTACATTGTATATTGCCCAGTGACGTAGTATACAGCAGAGCCACACAGTATATTGTCCAATGACGTAGTGTACAGCACAGAGCCACATAGTATATTGCCCAGTGACGTAGTATACAGCACAGAGCCCCGTAGTATATTGCACAGCCCATGTAGTATATTGCCCAGCTATGTAGTATATTGCCCAGCTATGTAGGATATTGCCCAGTTACATTGTATATTGTCCAGTGACGTAGTATACAGCACAGAGCCACGTAATATATTGCACAGGCCATGTAGTATATTGCCCAGCTATGTAGTATATTGCCCAGCCACGTATGACACAGGTAAAAAAATAAACATACTCACCTTCCGCTGGCCCGTTGTAGCTCTGTCGACTGGCAGGTCCTTGTAGCGCAGGACCTGTCATGACGTCGCGGTCACATGACCGTGTAGCGGTCACGTGACCGTGACATCACGGCAGGTCCTTTCCGCGCAAGACTTCTGATGACGTCGCGGTCACATGACCGTGACGTCATCGCAGGTCCTTCTGCCAGACCATCCATGGCACCGGAGCGTGGCGGTTGCATCGCAAGGAGCGGGAAAGGTGACGTAGGTGAGTATATAATCATTTTTTATTTTTTTAATTATTTTTAACAGATGTTTTTACTATTGGTGCTGCATAGGCAGCCTCAATAGTAAAAATCTTGGTCACACAGGGTTAATAGCGGCGGTAACGGAGTGCGTTACCCACGGCATTACGCGGTCCGTTACCGCCGGCATTAACCCTGTGTGAGCGGTGAGCGGAGGGGTGTATGCGGGCGCCGGGCAGTGAGTGTGGGGAGTGAGGAGCGGCCATTTTCTTCCGGACCGTGCGCGTCGCTGATTGGTCGCGGCAGCCATGACAGGCAGCTGCCGAGACCAATCAGCGAACGAATAACGGTGACAGAAGGACAGAAAGACGGAAGTACCCTTAGACAATTATATAGTAGATAGTAATCCCTCACATGATGATTTCATTATGAAAACACAAGAAAAAAAAAAAAGAAAGAATCACATGCCCGTCTGGGTGTGAGAAATGATGAATGTTTGTAACTGTGAGGTAGCCAAGGTGGTAGTCATGGTGAGGGGCTGTTGTATTCCCACACCCTGGCACCCCACAAAGAAAAAATAATGTCCCGTCTGATGTGTGGTGTGAGAGTATTGCACAAAACTCACGTTTGGGTTTGCAGATCCTGCTGATCATATAGTCCTGTCTCCGGACGATATCACACACTCAGGAACAGACTCCGTATTCCGTTTTAACAGTAGTATAACTTTACTTGATAACAAACAATCCATGGCAGTTTCAGTACAGCACAAGTTCAAGTATTCAGCCTTCTCCCTCTCAATGCTGGCTCCTCTAGCCTCTGAGATGCTCATCCTGGCTCTGGCTTCCTATATCCAGCCTGGGCTTTCCCTCTCAATGCTGGCTCCTCTAGCCTCTGAGATGCTCTTCCTGGCTCTTTGGTTCCATATCCAGCTGGTATTTCCCTCTCAATGCTGGCTCCTCTAGCCTTTAAGATGCTCATCCTGGCTCTGGCTTCCTATATTTAGCCTGGGCTTTCCCTCTCAATGCTGGCTCCTCTAGCCTCTGAGATGCTCGTCCTGGCTCTGGCTTCCTATATCCAGCCTGGGCTTTCCCTCTCAATGCTGGCTCCTCTAGCCTCTGAGATGCTCATCCTGGCTCTGCGGTCCCATATCCAGCCTGGGCTTTCCCTCTCAATGCTGGCACCTCTAGCCACTGAGATGCTCTTCCTGGCTCTTTGGTTCCATATCCAGCTTTGATTTCCCTCTCAATGCTGGCTCCTCTAGCCTCTAAGATGCTCGTCCTGGCTCTGGCTTCCTATATCTAGCCTGGGCTTTCCCTCTCAATGCTGGCTCCTCTAGCCTCTGAGATGCTCGTCCTTGCTCTGCGGTCCCATATCCAGTCTGGGCTTTCCCTCTCAAATCTGGCACCTCTAGCCTCTGAGATGCTCTTCCTGGCACTGCGGTCCCATATCCAGTCTGGGCTTTCCCTCTCAATGCTGGCTCCTCTAGCCTCTGAGATGCTCGTCCAGGCTCTGTGGTCCCATATCCAGTCTGGGCTTTCCCTCTCAATGTTAGGTCCTCTAGCCTCTGAGATGCTCGTCCTGGCTCTGCAGTCCCATATCCAGCCTGGGCTTTCCCTCTCAATGCTGGCTCCTCTAGCCTCTGAGATGCTCGTCCTGGCTCTGTGGTCCCATATCCAGCCTGGGCTTTCCCTCTTAATTCTGGCTCCTCTAGCCTCTGAGATGCTCTTCCTGGCTCTGCGGTCCCATAGCCAGCCTTGGATTTCCCTTTCAATGCTAGCTCCTCAGGTACCCAGGGCCCAGGACTCTCCTGGGCATCTGGGTTCTAGTTCACTAGTTCTAGTTCACTATGCATAAATAGCATTTAATCACTGTATAATAACATTAAGCGAATACAGCAATGTTCATAACATTCTATGCAGCAGCACATAGTATAACAGTGACTATCAGCACACATTTATTATCTACACTATTTAGAGAGGGACAGGCACATGAGAGCAGGGCCGGACTGGCCATCTGGCAATTCTGGCAAATGCCAAAAGGGCCTGTCTGGTCATGGGCTGCCTTGTCTGCTACGTCGTTAACAGAATCGGTTTTCTCCGGACACCCATACTGTTAAGAGTTGTGTTGGAGCACAAAGTCGCTGACCCCAGCAGGCAACAGGTATCATTAGAAATATTGGTCTTGTAGAAAACCTTTCCTCCATCCAGGGTAATATTAGTAATATATCCCATCTGGTTCATGGGGATGGGGACAGCATGGGCCTGTGTGATTTCAAATGCCAGGGCTGAATTTCAGCCCCAGTCCGTACCTGCATGAGAGCCTCTCACACCCTTATATAATGACTAACAGATCCAGTCCTACAGGTTTGAGGTCTGTAATATTGGGCCCCAGGACATAACACTAAGATATCTGTTAAGCAACATAAGAGAAGGTAAGATTTGCCCGCTTTACCAACAATGAATGACAACCCTTGTGATCTAGAAAACTTAAACTGGTCACCAACTTGAATTTTACATCTAAACATTAATTTGTAATGTACTATAAAATTAACTATTAACATTTTTTTTGCATCAGCCACTGGGGACGGCCATTTTTACTTGCTTGTGTGTAAATGTCAAAGTATGACACATACGGCAAATACAGCAGACACATAGGAGACTGCGATCGTACACCAGCCGTATCTAATATACCGTGGCCGTGTCAGTGGGCACTGTGCACATTTCCCGACACGAGCAGGTTACGGCACAGTTTTATTGTAGCCCAGCGCTGTATGCTGAGCTGCAATATTCTTGTGTCACCGCTATTATAGCGGTGAGAGGTGGCAGGGCATCCAGGCATCAGGGAAGCGACGGTGACAGCAGGTATGGCCAGCGGTGGTGAGAATACATTGAGAAGCCTGACATTGTAGGACTAATGCCAGGCTACCAAACTGTTCTCACCACTAGGTCACCACCACCGCCTTGTTCTCATTAGTGTAAATAGCAGAGAGAACGGGGCTGTGGCGGGGACTTCTTACGGGTCACATCACAGAAGAACATGTCACCACTACAGTGGCTAATAAGCTGAACTTCAATGTACAGAGAGCAGAAACCAGTGACGTCTGAATGAGGCTTTACACTGGCTGAGAAGAGCGGAGTATATGTGCAGAGTGCAGAAGCCGTGAAGATTTGACTGCTGCACTCAACATAGTAAAAGAATAAGAAAGAAAAAATGTATATAAAAAAATAAATAGGATTCAAATCAACCTCCTTGCCCCATTAAAATTTAGAAAATAAAATAAACAGAATTATTATCGTTGTATCTGTTCTATCAAAATATATAATGAATCAACCCCTACCGTAAATGCCATAAACAGAAAAATAATAGAAATGCCAAAAATGTGTTTTGCCCTGTACATCCCCCAAAAAATGCAACAAACAGCAATCAAATCATCGCATGTAACTGAAAATCTTATCACTAAAAATGTCAGCTCTCCTTACATAAAACAAGCCCTCACACACATCCATCACCAGGAAAAAAAAGCGGTACTTGTCTTACAATATGGAGACTTAAACCAAATTTTTTTTAATTCTGATTTTTTTCTGAATACTAAAGAGAAGAAAAAAAACAATATAAATATGGCATCACCATAATTGTACTGACCAGGAGAATCATGTTACCAAGAAACCCCCTTCCCTGACCCCCTAAAAAAATGGTGGAATTGCACTTGGTCACTGAATGTTTTTACTGCATTTCGGGAGGGGAAACATTTCAATGTTTGACGTCTGTAGATAAAAAAGAGGATGATCTATAGACTAAGTCTCCACAGCGATACTTCTGTATAATTGGGAGTCACCATGACATTAATGTTATCCTTCAGGAGGAAAAAAATTCCAAGATCAAAGGTTGCCATAAAGTAATAGCTTTAGATTGCAATTAAAATGTTGCGATTAGACTGGTTTTATATGCACATGTATAAAACTTTAGTTCACACTCAGTACTCTTACAGATGTTTTCCTAAGGAGCCTTCTGTAACGTCTTGGGGAGCTCCCATCGTGTGGGAAGGAACATTTGATCCTGAGGAGGAAAATCTTCTTCATCGGGCTCGTGGAACTGTGGTTGGTCTCTCAGTATTTGCAGTTGGAAAGTGAGTGTTCATGATTTCTTTTCCAGTGCAATACACAGGATGTATGTGGGCTATCATGTGGCAGTTTATTCCAACATAGAGGGAATAATATTCACAAGCTCGACAGTCATGGTGGGTAGCAAGGTGGAGGAAGGAAAGAGCAAGGAAAAGTCTGAGCAGATCGCAAAGTTGATAGGTTACTAGAAGACATAGGTCATCTCCGCTCTTGTCTCCTCAGGTATCTTGACAGCTACCTTGAAGACTTTCTTGTTTCTGCCAATCGCTTCTTTATGCCTGGTTTGCCTTGCATAGTATATATCCTCACTGACCGTCCATTGGATGTGCCCAGAATCCATAAACGGTACCGTATGTCCATAACTACCCTCCAAGTGACCAACCGGGCACGTTGGCAGGACATCTCAATGATGCGCATGATGGATTTAAGAGATCTAGTCCTACCACTGGCTCATGACCAAGTGGATTACCTTTTCTGTATGGATGTTGATCAAGTAAGTTTACTTTGTTGATCAGTGGTCTACAATTTGCCAAGACCTGGTGAACCTTTAGGACATAAGAAATAGATAGATAAATAAATGGATGATAGATAGATAGATAGATAGATATATAGATAGATAAAAGATAGATGATAGATAGATAATAGATAACAGGTAGATAAAAGGTAGATGATAGATAGATAGATAGATAAAAGATAGATACAGTTGTGATAAAGTGTTTGCCCCCTTCCTGATTTACTATTCTTTTGCATGTTTGTCACACTTAAATGTTTCAGATCACCCAACTAATGTAAATATTTGAGACAAAGGTAACACAAGTAACACAAAATGCAGCTTTTACATGAAGGTCTTTATTATTTAAAAAAAATCCAAACCTACAGGGCCCTGTGTGAAAAAGTGATTGCCCTCTAACCCCTTAAAAACATAAATTAACTGTGGTTTATCGCATCTTTGGGAAGCTGAGTTCAAATTCCCTAGCCACACACAGGCCTGATTACTGTCACACCTGTTTTAATCAAGAAATCACTTAAATAAGACCTGCCTGACAAAGTGAAGTAAACCAAAAGTTCCTCAAAAGCTAGACATCATTCCACCATCCAAAGAAATTCGGGAACAATGAGAAACAAAGTAATTGAGATCTATCAGTCAGGAAAAGGTTATAAAGCCATTTCTAAAGCTTTGGGACTCCAGAGAACCACAGTGAGAGCCATTATTCACAAATGGCGAAAACATGGAACAGTGAGGAACCTTCCCAGGAGTGGACAGCTGACCACAATTATCCCAAAAGTGCAGTGATGACTCATCCAAGAGGTAACAACAGATCCCACAACACTATCCAAAGAACTACAGGAACCTACCTCAGTTAACGTCAGTGGGCAAAAATGGCCTCCATGGCAGAGTTCCAAGTAGAAAACCACTGCTGAGCAATAAGATCATAAAGGCTCATCTCACTTTTTCCAGAAAATATCTTGATGATCCCCAAGACTTTTGACTGCTAGACTGAAGAGACAAAAGTTTAATTTTTTGAAAGGTGTATGCCCCATTACATCTGGCGTAGAAGTAACACAGCATTTCAGAAAAGGAACATCATACCAATAGTAAAATGTGGTGGTAGCGTGATGGTCTGGGGCTGTTTTGCTGTTTCAGGACCTGGAAGACTTGCTGTTGTAAATGGAACCATGAATTCTGCTGTCTACCAAAAAATCTTGTAGGAGAATGTCCGGCCATCTGTTCGTGACCTCAAGCTAAAGCGCACTTGGGTTAGGACAGCAGCAGGACAGCGATCAAAAACACACCAGCAAGACCACCTCTGAATGGCTAAAAGAAAAACAAAATTAATACTCTGGAGTGGCCTAGTCAAAGTCCTGACCATAATTAGTTTGAGATGCTGTGGCATGACCTTAAAAAAGTAGATCATGCTTGGAAACCCCTTGAATGTAGCTGAATTACAACAATTCTGCAAAGATGAGTTTGCCAAAATTCCTCCAGAGCGTTGTAAAAGACTAATTGCCAGTTATCCCAGATTCTTGATTGCAGTTGTTGCTGCTAAGGGTGGCCCAATCAGTTATTATGTTATGTGGTAATCACTTTTTCACACAGGATCCTGCAGGTTTGGATTTCTTTTTCCATTAATAATAAAGACCTTCATGTATAAGCTGCATTTTGTTGTTACTTGTGTGATCTTTGTCTAATATTTACATTTGTTTGGTGATCTGAAACATTTAAGCCTAACAAACAAGCAAACAAATAGGAGATCAGGAAGGGGGCAAACACTTTTTCACACTACTGTGGCTAGACAAACAATGAACTATACTCTTAAGGTACCGTCACACTCAGCGACGCTGCAGCGATATAGACAACGAGCCGATCGCTGGAGCGTCGCTGTTTAGATCGCTGTAGAGATGTCAAACACAGCAGCTCCAGAACGATGCAGGAGCGATCTAGTGACGTAACGGCGACTCACTTATCGTTCTCGCTGGTTGTTAGCTCCATGTAAAACATTGCTGACATCGTAGCTTTTGATGTCAAACATGACGATACACGCCGACCTGACGACCAAATAAAGTTCTGGACTTCTAGCTCCGACCAGCGATATCACAGCGGGATCCAGATCGCTGCTGCGTGTCAAACTCAACGAGATCGTTATCCAGGACGCTGCAACGTCACGGATCGTTGTCGTTCTCGTTGCAAAGTTGCTGAGTGTGAAGGTACCTTTTATATTTTCTTTCTTCTCTTCAAACCTTTAGATATTCACCTCCAATTACGGACCAGAGACTCTTGGTGACCTTGTGGCTCAGCTACATTCTGGATATTACTTAGCAAACAGAAAGAAATACCCCCTTGAGAGGAACCCTTTATCTGTGGCTTTCATACCTCCATGGAAGAGTACTTTTTATTACCATGGGGCAGTGTTTGGTGGAAAGCCCACACATCTCACCAACCTCATCTCGAGATGCCTGGAGGGCATCATAGAAGACAAGAAAAGGGGCGTAGAAGCTATCTGGCACGATGAAAGCCACCTCAACAGATACCTAACTTTGGAACATTTACCATCCAAGGTGCTATCACCTGAGTATTGCTGGGACAACAGGTTATGGCTGAAGTATCATAAACTGAGCTGGGCACCGAAAAATTATGAGAAAACAAGACTCATTGAACCACAAGATGGTTCCTTGCCGTAAATTATTGACCGTGCTTACACAGATGGACACCAATGGAAGGAAGCTATGTCTCTTACTGTCTGACATCAACATGGAGATTCTACAATACCAAGAGGCTAAGATCTTTTCTACTTTTTATACATTTTTTTTTAGATTTTGTTTTATTTTTTGCCTATATAAAGATCTGTGAAGGGTTGATGATATTTGCCAAGTCCCTATGGGAACTAGGGAGATCTCCCCTTTTTTTTCCATAAGCAGCCCAGATGTTCTGGGAGAATTGTCTAGTATGTTCCGCCATATACTGTCCTCATATCACTGCCACTAATTGCTCTCTAAATACTACCCAAATAGAGTTATCATTTTGTTTTCAAATAATACCTTTACAGAATACCTAAACAATACTTCCATATACTGTCCACATAGCATTGTCATATATATCAGTGCAGAGCAAATAAAATATTAGACTTTGTGCATGTGATTGGAACGGGGTATCCACAGGATAGGTGATAAATGTACGATCTATGGGTGCTCCTCTGTTGTGACTCCAATTGTTCACTAAAACAAGTGAGTCTCCATGCCAAGGCCGTTGGATACTCGGTACTGGGTCCGGTGTTCACAGGGGGATGTCACGGTGGCGACCCGGTCCGTGGCCCTGGGCGTCCATGCAAAAGGGAAAGATCTTTAAAGGGAATAAAGTTTATGTTCATGACGCCACCTGTGGTATTCGGTCAGTGGGGACCGACGGTGCCTCAAGGGGTCCTCTGGGGTGATGTTATGGCAGCTAGATGGTATAACTTCCCGCAGGTGAAATGTATCCCCAGGGCTCCCGGTGTGTAGATGGAAGATGGTGAATGGCGCAGTAAAGAACGAGGACACAGGTTTGCAGTCTCTTTACCTTGTTTACTGAAGACTTCAGGCAGCCACAGTCCAGAGCACCAGATCACAGGGCAGGCAGGGTCCGGCCGGCTTGGAGGCAAGTTGGGAGTTCCCTTATCCAGGTGAAGATTAAAGCCTTCTTCTAGCGCCGTGGTGTTGTAGTTCCTTACTGCCTATGGCTTCATATAAGGTCCTCACAGATGTTCTCTCTCTGTACCCCTTTTAGGATAGGACATAACCCGTATGACTGGTGACTTGAGCCTTTTTACAGGGACTCTAGCGCGCCCCGGGCTCTATAGGTGTCACCGTGCCTCCTGGGAATTAGGGCGGACAGTTAACTTGCAGTTCAGCTGTCATGCCGGTCTCTGATGTAAGTCGTAGAGACCCTTACAACCTCGGTGTTCCGGCTACCGGTCTCTGCGCCTCAGAAGGAGGCAGCCTGCTCGTGGCTGGTCTCCCACTGGTATCCTCTCCTGTGCTTCTCTCTCCTGCACACTCACTGCAATATATTCGGCTTTCGTATAATCTCTTTCCAGGAGCTGCAGCACTGCGGCTACACAGCTCCGTACAACTTCCTCTGCCTCAGACTGCTCCAGTCTGTTTCCTGGCAAGAACTCAACTCACTTAGCCTACAAACAACCATATATATGGGGAGTCACGTAGTAAATAGGATCAAAAGCTCCCCCTGGTGGCCTGGAGTGTGAACATGTTGCATGTTTGTGTTTACCTGGTGACAGTTATCCTTCCTTGCCTCCAAACGTAACATCACTCTCCCCGTGAGGAAAGCAATGCAACTGTGACGACCAGGACCCTCGGGTGCCACACAAGGGTCCCAAAAATTTGACTTACCGGTAATCGGTGGTCACTCAGGTGCAATATTTGTTTATTTAATATCTGTGTGACTGATGGAGATGGCCAACATTTTAACAGAGGGGAGAGGGGCTGGTTGTTATACACTGCGGGAGAGGGGCCGGTTGTTATATACCGGGGGTGAGGGGCCGCATGTATATACACTGGGGAAGAGGAGCCGGGTGTTTTATACCGCGAGTGAGGGGCCGCATGTTATATGCATGTTATATACCGGGGAGAGGGGCCGGGTGTTATATTTTGCAGGTGAGGGGCCCCATGTTATACACTGGGGAGAGGGGCTGGGTGTTATATTCTGCAGGGGAGGGGCCGCATGTTATACACCGAGGAGAGGGGCCACGTGTTATATTCTGCAGGTGAGGGGCCGCATGTTATACACCGCACAGAGGGGCCGCGTGTTATATTCCGCGGGAGAGGGGCCGAGTGTTATATTCTGTGGGTGAGGGACCGCATGATATACACCAGGGAGAGGGGCCGCGTGTTATATTCCGCGGGTGAGGGGCTGGGTGTTATATTCTGCGGGTGAGGGGCTGCATGTTAAAGGGAACCTGTCACCCCCCCAGGCGTTTGTAACTACAGTAAAAGAGCCACCTTGTACAGCACTAATGCTGCATTCTGTCAAGGTGGCTCTTTTAGTTCATGTCCCTGCCAACGCTGAAATAATCGTTTATATAATTTGTCAGTGAATTTGTCAGTGGGGCAGGTCTTTCCCCCCTTACACAGACGCACCACAGCCGTCAGTTATTTCCTCATTTCTCATGGGAGCCGCCTCCTCAGCGTTATGGCATTTTCCCGGCGCCTGCGCTGTCATATTAGGCCTTGGGCATGCGCAGTTAGCACTGCCCGTCCACTGACATCTCATGATGTCTTTCTTATTGCGCCTGTGTGGACGCGCGGCCCGAGATCCCGCCCCGCAGTCTCTTCTGATTTATTCACACTGCGGGGCTGGGAATCTTGGGCATGTGCAGTAGTTCTCTGTGGCTCTCCCTCATCTCCCTCCTCCTCTTTCCTACTGTGCAGCATCATAGGAATCGTCAGATCATGAGATGTCAGTGGACGGGCAGTGCTAACTGCGCATGCCCAAGGCCTAATATGACAGCGCAGGCGCCGGGAAAATGCCATAACACTGAGGAGGCGGCTCCCATGAGAAATGAGGAAATAACTGACGGCTGTGGTGCGTCTGTGTAAGGGGGGAAAGACCTGCCCCACTGACAAATTCACTGACAAATTATATAAACGATTATTTCAGCGTTGGCAGGGACATGAACTAGAAGAGCCACCTTGACAGAATGCAGCATTAGTGCTGCACAAGGTGGCTCTTTTACTGTAGTTACAAACGCCTGGGGGGGTGACAGGTTCCCTTTAAAATGCCATAACGCGGAGGCGGTGCCCAGAATAAATGAGGAAATAACTGACGGCTGTGGTGCGTCTGTGTAAGGGGGGAAAGACCTGTCCCACTGACAAATTCGAGGTATGAGGGACAAATTATATAAACAAATATTTCAGCGTTGGCAGGAACACGAACTATACACAGGGAACAATCGGGCCGCGTGTTATATTCCTCGGGTGAGGGGCTGCATGTTATACACCAGGGGCGAGGGGACATATGTTATATACTGCGGGCGAGGGCCCGGGTTTTATATTCTGCAGGTGAGTGACTGCATGTTATACATGGGGGAGAGGGGCCGGCTGTTATATTTCACTTGTGAGGGGCCGGGTGTTATACACAGGGGACAATGGGGCCGGGTGTTATATTCCACGGGTGAGGGGCTGCATGTTATGCACTGGGGGCTAGGGGCTGCATGTTATATACCGGGGAGAAGGGCCGTATGTTATACACCGGGCAGGTGTTATATTCTGCGGGTGAGAAATACACCAGGGCAGTGGTTTTGGATGTAATACACCGGGCACGAGATGTCTGATGTGATACATAAGGGACAATGGAGCTGAGTGAATCCCCACATTCAATGCTCCTGACGCCTGTCTGAATACGTTTCTCCATAGCGTACATGCTCATCTGTGGGTGTGTAGCTGTCAGATGTGACACACCCGAATGAGTATTCAGCTGACAGAGTGTTTCAGCAGCTGAGGTCATGGCTCCTGCATTACCGGAGGTTTGGGAACGGCCTGGGTGTGAATGTTGATCTGACTGAACTCTTTATTCTTGTATTACTGCAGTGTTCGGCAATGCAAAAATCAAGATTTGGACTTTGGAAGAGAACACCTTATAAAAATGCAGCACTACTGTGACCACATCTGATAACAGAGAACAACAGCCTGCATTCTGCTGCACAGTAAGAATGTGAGGTTTTTCATGAAGCCGTGTGAATTCTGCTCAGTGTGTCAGCCTGATAGTGATCATCAGTCTATAGTTTGTGTACTTCCTCATTCTACCTCTAGGGGGCAGAGCAGTACACACCGCGGGTATACGGTATTTCCCGGCACATATTTGCCCTCTTCTGTTATATGTATTTGTTTCTCAGTTACATATGTATTGAGGAAAGTTGAGCGACAACCACCATGGCGGACAACACGGCTGATACCCAACTTTTCCTAGACTCCTGAACGGCACACATAACCTATTGTCCCTAAACCTTTTTATCTTCCCATTTGTATTTCAGTTACTCACCATTTCCAAGCACTGAGCTTGCTGTCAGTGAATGGAAACATTCTCTCTTACATTATCTGTGTAGTTCTAATCCTTCTCACAGCTGAGGGTTTGTTGCAGTTGTTTGTACCTTGTCTGGTTAATCCAAATGGGCATAACAAATACTAGGTACAAGGCTGCAGTCAGATCTGGGCCCTGGAATCTAGAGGGACCCAAAAGGACACCCAATGATCCCAAGAAACTGGGACTCGAAGAGGTCCATGAGAAATAAATGGTGGACGACGACTGGCACCATTGCTCTATAATTTTTTATGGGACTGTCGTGGACGACGACTGGCACCATTGCTCTATAATTTTTTATGGGACTGTCGAAGATCAACCGAATGCAGCGATTGGCTATCTCCAGTGAGCAGCAGAGCCCAGGTTATTGGGATCGGCAGGAGTCCCAGAGGACGGACCCCCCAGCAATCTCATGGATAGGGGCAGCGGCGTAAACGACCGCAGTCGCAGAGGTCGTGAGCATGACTGAGCAGCGTCAGCACAAACTTCAACAGGATGTGCGTCCTCAGACGCATATTTAATTGTAGTGTATTGTGGTGCACAGACCAATCGGGTCCATGGGCGACAATACACACTGCCAGCCAATCAGAGGCCATTAGCTGACATATACCAGGAGAAGGGACATATATACCAAGATAAGGGACATATATATCAGGATGGGGCCCAGGAAAAGGGACATATATACCAGGATGGGGCCCAGGATAAGGGGCATATATACCAGGAATGGAAACATATATATCAAGATAAGGAAAATATATACCAAGATGAGGCCCAAGATAAGGGACATACATTCCTGGATAAGGAACATATATACCAGGATAAGGGACATAGATACCAGGAACGGGAACATATATACCAGGATGGGGCATAGGATAAGGGACATATATACCAGGATGGGGCATAGGATAAGGGACATCTATAACGGGATAAGGGATATATATATACCAGAATGGGGCCCAGGATACGATTATATACCAAGATAAGGGACATATATACCAGGATAGGGCCCAGGATAAGGGACATATATACCAGGATGGGACCCAGGATAAGAATATATACCAGGAAAAGGGACATATATACCAGGATGGGACCCAGGATAAGAATATATACCAGGATAAGGGACATATATACCAGGATGGGGCCCAGGATAAGAATATATAGCAGGATAAGGGACAGATATATCAGGATGGGGCCCAGGATAAGAATATATACCAGGATAAGATACATATATACCAGGATGGGGCCCAGGATAAGAATATATACCAGGATAAGGGACATATATACCAGGATGGGGCCCAGGATAAGAATATATACCAGGATAAGGGACATATATACCAGGATGGGACCCAGGATAAGAATATATACCAGGATAAGGGACATATATACCAGGGTGGGGCCCAGGATAAGAATATATACCAGGATAAGGGACATATATACCAGGATGGGGCCCAGGATAAGAATATATACCAGGATAAGGGACATATATACCAGGATGGGGCCCAGGATAAGAATATATACCAGGATAAGGGACATATATTCCAAGAGTGGGAACATATATATCAAGATAAGGAACATATATACCAGGATGGGGCCCAGGATAAGAATATATACCAAGATAAGACCCATATATTCCAGGAGTGGGAACATATATATCAAGATAAGGAACATATATACCAGAATGGGACCCAGGATAAGAATATATACCAGGATAAGGGACATATATAACAGGATGGGGCCCAGGATAAGAATATATACCAGGATAAGGGACATATATACCAGGATGGGGCCCAGGATAAGAATATATACCAGGATAAGGGACATATATACCAGGATGGGGCCCAGGATAAGAATATATACCAGGATAAGGGACATATATACCAGGATGGGACCCAGGATAAGAATATATACCAGGACAAGGGACATATATACCAGGATGGGACTCAGGATAAGAATATATACCAGGACAAGGGACATATATACCAGGATGGGGCCCAGGATAAGAATATATACCAGGATAAGGGACATATATACCAGGATGGGGCCCAGGATAAGAATATATACCAGGATAAGAGACATATATACCAGGATGGGGCCCAGGATAAGAATATTATTATTATTATTATTATTTATTGTTATAGCGCCATTTATTCCATGGCGCTTTACAAGTGAGGAGGGGTATACATAATAAAAACAAGTACAATAATCTTGAACAATACAAGTCATAACTGGTACAGGAGGAGTGAGGACCCTGCCCGCGAGGGCTCACAATCTACAAGGGATGGGTGAGAATACAGTAGGTGAGGATAGAGCTGATCGTGCAGCGGTTGGTTGATCGGTGGTTACTGCAGGTTGTAGGCTTGTCGGAAGAGGTGGGTCTTCAGATTCTTTTTGAAGGTTTCGATGGTGGGCGAGAGTCTGATGTGTTGTGGTAGAGGGTTCCAGAGTAGGGGTGATACGCGAGAGAAATCTTGTATACGATTGTGGGAAGAGGAGATAAGAGGGGAGTAGAGAAGGAGATCTTGTGAGGATCGGAGGTTGCGTGTAGGAAAGTACCGGGAGATGAGGTCACAGATGTAAGGAGGAGACAGGTTGTGGATGGCTTTGTACGTCATGGTTAGGGTTTTGTACTGGAGTCTCTGGGCAATGGGGAGCCAGTGAAGGGATTGACAGAGGGGAGAGGCCGGAGAATAGCGGGGGGACAGGTGGATTAGTCGGGCAGCAGAGTTTAGAATAGATTGGAGGGGTGCGAGAGTGTTTGAGGGGAGGCCACAGAGCAGGAGGTTGCAGTAGTCAAGACGAGAGATGATGAGGGCATGGACTAGGGTTTTTGCAGATTCTTGGTTGAGGAATGAACGGATTCGTGCAATATTTTTGAGTTGAAGTCGGCAGGAAGTGGAAAGGGCTTGGATATGTGGTTTGAAGGAGAGATCAGCGTCAAGGATAACCCCGAGGCAGTGAGCTTGTGGGACTGGGGAGAGTGGGCAGCCATTTACTGTAATGGATAGGTTCGTTGGGGGGGTCACGTGAGATGGGGGAAAGATGATGAATTCTGTTTTGTCCATGTTAAGTTTCAGAAATTTAGCGGAGAAGAAGGATGAAATAGTGGACAGACATTGAGGGATTCTGGTTAGTAGGGAGGTGATATCTGGTCCAGAGATGTAGATCTGTGTGTCATCAGCATAGAGGTGATACTGAATATATACCAGGATAAGGGACATATACACCAGGATGGGGCCCAGGATAATATATACCAGGATAAGGGACATATATACCAGGATGGGGCCCAGGATAAGAATATATACCAGGATAAGGGGCATATATTCCAGGAGTGGGAACATATATAGTAAGATAAGGAACATATATACCAGGATGGGGCCCAGGATAAGGGACATAGATACCAGGATGGGACCCAGGAATGGAACATATATATTAGGATAGACAACATATATATACATATAACAGGATGGGGGGGTCCCGGGCACAATCTTGCACCGGGGCCCATTAGACCCTAGCTATGCCACTAAATCTTACAGGGCTTGTCTAGTCTGCCCAAAACTGAAACAAACCCTCAGCAGTGAGATTATTAGATACAAGCGGCCGGGGTCTTTGGTCCTATGTCATGGACATGGAGCGCTACAAGAGGTTTACACGACAAGTTGTGCCTTTATTGTTTCTGAATTTAATAACATAGAGGATCATGGGTAAAGATACAGCAGCAACTGGAGGGAAGGGGGCTTCTTCTCAAAATCTTCCCCCCGGGATATGTGGTCTTCTGAGACTGCAGCAGCATGGGCGCCGAGCCCCTCCTGAGATACACAACATGGACACTACACACGGGCACAGGGGGTACGGGCGGGGCACTCAGTAGTTGGTGAAGCGGTAGTTGGCGTGCAGTTCGGGTTTCACGTCACACACGAGGCTCAGTAGCCTCCTCAGCACGACCTCCTTATTCTTTCCATGGCTGCTCTGGACCATCTGGAGCGTATGCCGGGTTCGGGCCTCAATCTCAGAGGACAGGTCACCCTGGGTGCCCAAGGCCTGTGGACAAGATGCCAAGCAGAACACAGATGAGATACAAGATGGCCGGCACATAGAAGAGACCCAACCAAAAATCAAAATAGCCCCCTCCTCCTTATAGTGCTGGGAAGACCCCTGGGGGGGCCTGTTGGAGATTTTGCATTGTGGGCCACAAGCTTCAAGTTACATCTCTGGCAATTTGACGAGAAAACTTAGTCCCCGAGTCATCACTGCCGTTTCTCCACTTTTCTGGAGTAATTTTATTCTTTGTCATTTTTGTGCCATTTTTTTTTTTATTGTCTTTTTTTATGTTTCTTTATTATTATTTTCCATTTCCCCCAACAACTTTAGTTATCTAGATGTTTTATATAGATTGATGAATTGACACATTTGTCAAATGTCAAGGGGTTTTTTTGGGGGACGGTTGGGTGGCAAATCTCACGTGGAGTAAGATTTCTGATGGAGTTTTTAATGTGACGCGTTTTAAGACGAAAGTGAGACTTTTTTTCTTAAAGGTTGAAAAAATGATTAAATGATTTACTTTGCGCCAAATGTATTCAATGAATAAGGATTAAAATAAATATATGCGAGATTTGCACATTTTTACTGCCCACGTACACTGGTGCGATCTTTTCATTCTTCAATAAAGACTTCTGAATTTTATTCAACACGCTGTATATTTTTCTATTTTTACAAATGGTTTCCTAACTGCGGCACTGCGGGTTTCCTTGTGTGGTATCCATTGAGAAGGTGAGCTAATATTTTTCTCTCTTTTTAGCATATGATATAAGGTGGCGCACTTTTCACACCAGTATTGATAAATCTGCCCCAATGTCTAAGAAAGGGAATCGCTTCCAAAAGTTATTAGATACTGAAGACAGGAGATAAGTGTCCAAAGAACGTCATTGACCAGGCATGGTGCTATGGGGGTACTATGGGGCCACTATGGAGGTACTGTGGGGGCCACTATGGGGGTACTATGGGGGCACTATGGGGGTACTATGGGGCCACTATGGAGGTACTGTGGGGTACTATGGGGCCACTATAGGGGTACTATGGGGGCACTATAGGGGCCACTATGGGGGCTACTATGGCAGCACTATGGGAGCACTATGGGTCTCGGCCTTTTAGTAGCCAAAATACGCTACTTTGTGCAATACTGGTATTTTTCACTGTATCCGCAATGGAGGATCCATTAGTAATCTTATTTCGTCTTGTTTAATAAGTTCCCACAGAGTTCATTTCTCTGCTAAATCTGTGGGAAATCAGCGTGCGCCACATCAGTGTGATTTATTGTTTCCCAACACAAAACAGAAAAAAAAATAAGTGACCCTTATTGGGAACCACAATTGGTTTGACCCATTGACTACAAATCCAGGGCAGAAATCCAAGGATCACCCTCCGACCACTGCTGTGAATTTGCAGCATATCGCCGTGCACTGGACATACTACCACCAACTACCATAACTCAATAATACCCGCTGTCTACGTACGGTGCGCTGCTGGCTCTGGAATTCCCGCTCTCTTTCTATCCGATATTGTTCGATCTCCCCCTGGGCCTCCTCCTTTGCTTGTTTCAGCCTCCGGGCCTTACCTACAGGACATAAGGAAAGAAATAGACCCGATGGTCCCAAACCAAGATTCAGCACAGGACATAAATATTAGCATCCTACAAATACCGGGCGAACGGGAAGTGTCGGGCAAATAGTGGACGCAGCGGCTCGCCGTAGTAATATGACCGGTCAGGAATAGGAGACCTCCTCACCTGGGAGATGATGGAGGCGGTCAAGGGAGGCCCACAAGACCTGTTACCTCATCTGACCAGATGATGGATAGATAGATAGATAGATAGATAGATAGATAGATAGATAGATAGATAGATAGATAGATAGATAGATAGATAATAGATGATAGATAGATTGTAGATAGATAATAGATAGATAATAGATAAATTATAGATAGATAATATATAGATGATAGATAGATAATAGGTAGGTAGATAATAGATGATAGATCGATAATAGATGATAGATAGATAGATGATAGATAATAGATGGATAGATAGATAAATAGATAATAGATTATAGATAGATAATAGATAGATGGATAGATAGATAGTAGATGATAGATGATAGATAGATAGATAAATACTAGATATATGATAGATAGATAATAGATGATAGACAGATAATAGATAGATGGATAGATAATAGATAGGTAAATAGATAGATGGATAATAGACAGATAGATAATAGATAGATAGATGATAGATAGATAATAGTTAGATTATAGATAGATGGATAATAAATAGATAGATAATAGATAGATGGTAGGTAGGTAGATAATAGATGATAGACCGATAATAGATGATAGATAGATAACAGATAATAGATAGATAGATGATAGATAATAGATGGATAGATAGATAAATAGATAGTAGATAGATAGATAATAAGAGTCCAAAAAGTCAGGCAGCACACCATTGCAAATGAGTTCAAAAAGTGTTCAAGTTTAATAGCCCGTCATGGTGACGTTTCAGCTCATGGAGAGTCTTTCTCAAGCCTAGATAGATAATACATAGATGATAGATAGATAGATAGATAGATAGATAGATAGATAATAGATAGATATATGATAGATAGATAGATAGACAGACAGATAATAGATATATAGATGGATAGATAATAGATAGATAATAGACAGATAGATAGATGATAGATAGATAGATAGATAGATAGATAATAGACAGATAGATAATAGATAGATGGATAGATAAATAGATGATAGACAGATGATAGATAATAGATAGATAGATATATGATAGATAGATAGACAGATAATAGATAGATAATAGATAGATAAATGGATAGATGATAGATAATAGACAGATAGATAATAGATAGATAGATGGATGATAGATAATAGATAGCTAATAGACACTCTTACGTTTCCTGGCCTCGGACACCCTCTCGGCCGCCCTCTTCTCCGCCTGCAGCAGTTGCTGGATGCCCTGGGACTGACTGGTCATGGCGGCACTGCGGGGTATATAGAATATATACAGATGCAGCGGCCTGCGGGTTGTGTATCCTCCTGCTGCTTGGTGTCCTCTGCTCTCGCTGCAGTCACACACGTCTCCTCCTCCTCCTCTTCCTCAGCATCATCCTCTCCTCCCCCTCTGCCATCTCCAGCATCCTCTCCCCTCCTATACACGGGGCCGTCACCTCCCTCCATCCTCAGCATCTTCCTCTATATCTGGGTACCACGGCTGCTGAGCTGCCATCTTTCTATATATTATGTGGAAAAAATCACCGCTCTGCAGCTGCACACCCCCACCCCCGCACCAAGATGTCTGCAGACAGGTCACATCAATTCTTCTACATTGCATTATTGGGAAATTTACTACATTTTTTGCAATAATTAGAAATTGATAAAATATGATGATTGCTCATACCTTACCACCCACAAGGCCGCTCTGCACAGACAGATACAGATGTTTTTCCTTCCTCTATATATCCTCAGCCACACACAATTAATTGATTACTCCTAATTATTAGTTGTAATTTGTGGAAAAACCTGACAGCAACAGCGCCACCACAGGAGCCGGGAAGAATTACACATCTCGCCGGAGTATATAATAGCATACACTTACTATATGGACAAAAGTTTTGGGAACCCCACATGATAAACCTAAAGGAACATTCATTTCATGCGGAATCTACTGGGACTAAACAAGATACAACAATAACCCAAATACAACCATTCAACCATGAGATCACAGGCAAAAATGGAAGTCCAAGAAACACAAGAGTATCTGTAACCTAAAATAATCTTTATTCCTAAAATGGTATAATGAAACATGATGTCAAAAATGAGAGTGCAGCTAAAAAAGCAGGAATACATTACATGTGATCATCCGGCAACATCGCCAACTGTATATAAGAGCATCCAGCATCGGACTGGAGCACCTTGGGCCCACCAGAGAAAATCATTCTTGGGGCCCACTATGTAGCTACATAGAAATAAATACAAGACCACCAATTGTGCGGTAAAACGCGCTAATATCAGGGTATAATATAAGGTAGTACATATTTTAATTATGTAGCAGGGGTTGGTGTAGCGACCTCATAGAATATAAAGTAGCCCCCTCATAGAATATAAGGTAGCCCCACTCATAGGGTATAATACAGCCACCCCATAGAATATAATGTAGCCTCCCTCATAGAATATAATGTAGCCCCCTCATAGGGTATAATGAAGCCCCCCCTGATAAGGTATAATGCAGTCCTCTCATAGGGTATAATGTAGCCCCTATATAATATAATGCAGCCCCCTCATAGGGTATAATGCAGCCCCCCTCATAGGGTATAATGCAGCCCCCCATATAGTATAATGCAGCCCCCTCATATACTATAATGCCGCCCCCACATATAGTATAATGCAGCCCTTTCATAGAGTATAATGCAGCCCCCTCATAGAGTATAATGCAACCCCCTTTTAGAGTATAATACAGCCCTCTCATAGAGTATAATGCAGCCCGCTCATAGAGTATAATGCAGCCCTCTCATAGAGTATAATGCAGCCCTCTCATAGAGTATAATGCAGCCCCCCACATATAGTATAATGCACACCTCACATAGAGTATAATGCAGCCCCATAAAAGCCAATTTTTATTATTCATTATTAAAACCAATAGATAGGTCACAGATGTCAATAGATGTGCGTGCCAATAAAACCAAATGATGAACACAATCGGCGAATGGTGGAAACATTATGCATATAAATCCTGCTTCATTGATATCAATGGGATAACCGTAAAAACTCAATAATAAATATGGTTAACCCTTCAAAATGACAAGTACCAAAACGTAATGTCTATTTCTGGTAACAAAGGTTTGCTGCAGTCCAGGCCATGCCCTATTTGCCCTTTAGGAACCTGAGCACAGATTGAGACATGACAAAAGGAGAATATATATATTGGTACTCATCCATGCATGTCCACCCACCACTTCCGCCTCAACGCGTTTCGCCCCTCTGGCTCATCAGGAGGCCCGATACAGGGAAAGTGTTCCGATTCTAATATGATGCTTCTATTTGCACGCACATCTGGGGATTAGGGCTATCCTTAGTTTTGTAGGAGTGATCACTGTATACACCTAGAGGTGCCCTTTATTCCCTACCTGGGGAGGGTTACGGCTCATGATATTTTTAGGGCCACAAGGGGCAGCCATCGTTGAGCGGGGGCGCCAATCCGTTTCCCATAGGGTGCCAACCCCCACTGGTAGGAAGGTGACAGCATAGATACAGTACTAGGGATCCCCTAATATCCCATAGTTTTGTTTGGTATTTTTTCACTGTGTTTTTTGGTTCTTTTTGTGACTTATCTATTGGTTTTAATAATGAATAATAAAAATTGGCTTTTATAGGGTAGGTTTATGATTTATACTAGTTGATTTATGCCCTTTAGTAATTTACTTTGGTATATAATGCAGCCCCCTCATATAGTATAATGCAGCTACCTCAAAGGGTAAAATGCAGCCCCCTCATATAGTATAATGCAGCCTTCTCATAGAGTATAATGCAGCCCTCTCAGAGTATAATGCAGCCCTCTCAGAGTATAATGCAGCCTCCTCATAGAGTATAATGCAGCCCTCTCCTAGAGTATAATGCAGCCCTCTCATATAGTATAATGCAGCCCCCTCATATAGTATAATGCAGCCCCCTCATATAGTATAATGCAGCACCCTCAAAGGGTATAATGCAGGACCAAAGCTATGACACAGTGGCAGAAGGCAGTGACTGTTATGTATTTTATTACACACAGGGAACTTACATTACTGATACCCCTCTGGTGGTGAAATCAAAAATACCCCAGAGTAATACTTTAAGGGAACTAATTTCTGAAAGTATTGCAATATGCCATAATTATGTGATGTTGTAATGTGTACAGCTAATTAAAGTTTAGTGTAATTTACATAAACTATTATATTGCTTTACGTGTGTGGATGTGTGTCTGTGTGTGTGTAATAAATATATATATATATATATATATATATATATATATATATATATATATACTAGCTGAAGAGTCCGGCGTTGCCTGGGCATAGTACATATCTGTGGTTAGTTATAGCACCTCACTTCTCTTATTTTCCCATCACGCCTCTCATTTTCCCCCTCACATCTCTCATTTTCTCCCTTGCACCTCTCATTTTCCCCCTCACTCCTCTTATTTTCCCCCTCACTCCTCTCATTCCCCCCTAACACTTGTCATTTCGACCTCACATCTGTCATTTTCCGATCACTCCACTATTTTCCCTCACTCCTCTCATTTTGCACTCACACCTTTTCATTTTCACCTCACACCTCTCATTTTCCCCTCAGTATATACATGTTTGTCATCTCCCTTATATATAGTATACACCTGTATGTCATCTCCTGTATATAGTATATATCTGTATGTCATCTCCCCTGTAAATAGTATATACCTGCTGTATGTCATCTCCTCCTGTATATTGTATATACCTATGTGTCATCTCCTCCTGTATATAGTATATACCTGTATGTCATCTCTTCTGTATATAGTATATACCTGTGTGTCATCTCCCTCCTCCTGTATATAGTATATACCTGTGTGTCATCTCCTCCTGTATATAGTATATACCTGTAAGTCATCTCCTCCTGTATATAGTATATACCTGTGTGTCATCTGCTCCTGTATATAGTATATACCTGTGTGTCATCTCCTCCTATATATAGCATATACCTGTATGTCATTTCCTGTATATACTATATACCTGTATGTCATCTCCCCTGTATATAGTGTATATACCTGCTGTATGTCATCTCCTCTATATACCTATGTGTTATCTCCTCTTTTATATAGTATATACCTGTATGTCATCTCCTCCTGTATATAGTATATACATGTGTCATCTCCTCCTGTATACAGTATATAACTGTAAGTCATCTCCTCCTGAATATAGTATATACCTGTGTCATCTCCTCCTGTATATAGTATATAGCTGTGTGTCATCTCCTCCTGTATATAATATATACCTGTGTGTCATCTGCTCCTGTATATAGTATATACCTGTGTGTCATCTTCTCCTGTATATAGTATGTACCTGCGTGTCATCTCCTCCTGTATATAGTATATACCTGCGTGTCATCTCCTGTATATAGTATATACCTGTGTGTCATCTGCTCCTGTATATAGTATATATCTGTGTGTCATCTCCTCCTGTATATAGTATATACGTGTGTCATCTCCCCTGTATATAGTTAGTGTATACCTGTGTGTCATCTCCTCCTGTATATAGTATATACCTGTGTGTCATCTCCTCCTGTATATAGTATATATCTGTGTGTCATCTCCTCCTGTATATAGTATGTACTTTTTTGTCATCTCCTCCTGTATATAGTATTGACCTGTATGTCATCTCCTCCTGTATATAGTATATACCTGTGTGTCATCTCCTCCTGTATATAGTATATCCCTGTGTGTCATCTCCCCTGTATCTAGTATATACCTGTGTCATCTCCCCTGTATATAGTATATACCTGTGTGTCATCTCCCCTGTATAGTATGTACCTGTATGTCATCTCCCCTGTATATAGTATATACCTGTGTGTCATCTCCCCTGTATATAGTATATACAGTGGGGACAAAAGTATTTAGTCAGTCAGCAATAGTGCAAGTTCCACCACTTAAAAAGATGAGAGGCGTCTGTAATTTACATCATAGGTAGACCTCAACTATGGGAGACAAACTGAGAAAAAAAAATCCAGAAAATCACATTGTCTGTTTTTTTATCATTTTATTTGCATATTAGGGTGGAAAATAAGTATTTGGTCAGAAACAAAATTTCATCTCAATACTTTGTAATATAGTCTTTGTTGGCAATGACAGAGGTCAAACGTTTTCTGTAAGTCTTCACAAGGTTGCCACACACTGTTGTTGGTATGTTGGCCCATTCCTCCATGCAGATCTCCTCTAGAGCAGTGATGTTTTTGGCTTTTCGCTTGGCAACACGGACTTTCAACTCCCTCCAAAGGTTTTCTATAGGGTTGAGATCTGGAGACTGGCTAGGCCACTCCAGGACCTTGAAATGCTTCTTACGAAGCCACTGCTTCGTTGCCCTGGCGGTGTGCTTTGGATCATTGTCATGTTGAAAGACCCAGCCACGTTTCATCTTCAATGCCCTTGCTGATGGAAGGAGGTTTGCACTCAAAATCTCACGATACATGGCCCCATTCATTCTTTCATGTACCCGGATCAGTCGTCCTGGCCCCTTTGCAGAGAAACAGCCCCAAAGCATGATGTTTCCACCACCATGCTTTACAGTAGGTATGGTGTTTGATGGATGCAACTCAGTATTCTTTTTCCTCCAAACACGACAAGTTGTGTTTCTACCAAACAGTTCCAGTTTGGTTTCATCAGACCATAGGACATTCTCCCAAAACTCCTCTGGATCATCCAAATGCTCTCTAGCAAACTTCAGACGGGCCCGGACATGTACTGGCTTAAGCAGTGGGACACGTCTGGCACTGCAGGATCTGAGTCCATGGTGGCGTAGTGTGTTACTTATGGTAGGCCTTGTTACATTGGTCCCAGCTCTCTGCAGTTCATTCACTAAGTCCCCCCGCGTGGTTCTGGGATTTTTGCCCACCGTTCTTGTGATCATTCTGACCCCACGGGGTGGGATTTTGCGTGGAGCCCCAGATCGAGGGAGATTATCAGTGGTCTTGCATGTCTTCCATTTTCTAATTATTGCTCCCACTGTTGATTTCTTCACTCCAAGCTGGTTGGCTATTGCAGATTCAGTCTTCCCAGCCTGGTGCAGGGCTACAATTTTGTTTCTGGTGTCCTTTGACAGCTCTTTGGTCTTCACCATAGTGGAGTTTGGAGTCAGACTGTTTGAGGGTGTGCACAGGTGTCTTTTTATACTGATAACAAGTTTAAACAGGTGCCATTAAGGCCCCGTCTCACATAGCGAGATCGCTAGCGAGATCGCTGCTGAGTCACAAGTTTTGTGACGCAACAGCGACCTCAGTAGCGATCTCGCTATGTGTGACACGTACCAGCGACCAGGCCCCTGCTGCGAGATCGCTGGTCGTGTCGGAATGGCCTGGACCTTTTTTTGGTCGTTGAGGTCCCGCTGACATCGCTGAATCGGTGTGTGTGACACCGATCCAGCGATGTCTTCACTGGTAACCAGGGTAAACATCGGGTTACTAAGCGCAGGGCCGTGCTTAGTAACCCGATGTTTACCCTGGTTACCAGCGTAAATGTAAAAAAAAACAAACAGTACATACTCACCATCTGATGTCCGTCAGGTCCCTTGCCGTCTGCTTCCTGCTCTGACTGAGTGCCGCCGTAAAGTGAAAGCACAGCACAGTGGTGACGTCACTGCTGTGCTGTGCTCTCACTGTACGGCGGCTCAGTCAGAGCAGGAAGCAGACGGCAAGGGACCTGACGGACATCAGATGGTGAGTATGTACTGTTTGTTTTTTTTGGCAACCAGGGTAAACATCGGGTTACTAAGCGCGGCCCTGCGCTTAGTAACCCGATGTTTACCCTGGTTACCCGGGTGCTGCAGGGGGACTTCGGCATCGTTGAAGACAGTTTCAACGATGCCGAAGTCGTTCCCCTGATCGTTGGTCGCTGGAGAGAGCTGTCTGTGTGACAGCTCCCCAGCGACCACACAACGACTTACCAACGATCACAGCCAGGTCGTATCGCTGGTCGTGATCGTTGGTAAATCGCTATGTGAGACGGGGCCTTTACTACAGGTAATGAGTGGAGGAAAGAGGAGACTCTTAAAGAAGAAGTTACAGGTCTGTGAGAGCCAGAAATCTTGATTGTTTGTTTCTGGCCAAATACTTATTTTCCACCCTAATATGCAAATAAAATGATAAAAAAACAGACAATGTGATTTTCTGGATTTTTTTTTCTCAGTTTGTCTCCCATAGTTGAGGTCTACCTATGATGTAAATTACAGACGCCTCTCATCTTTTTAAGTGGTGGAACTTGCACTATTGCTGACTGACTAAATACTTTTTTGCCCCACTGTATGTGTGTGTGTGTCATCTCCCCTGTATATAGTATATACCTATGTGTCATCTCCTCCTTTATATAGTATATATCTGTGTCATCTCCTCCTGTATTAGACCTCGTTCACACGTTATTTGCTCAGTATTTTTACCTCAGTATTTGTAAGCTAAATTGGCAGCCTGATAAATCCCCAGCCAACAGGAAGCCCTCCCCCCTGGCAGTATATATTAGCTCACACATACACATAATAGACAGGTCATGTGACTGACAGCTGCCATATTTCCTATATGGTACAGTTGTTGCTCTTGTAGTTTGTCTGCTTATTAATCAGATTTTTATTTTTGAAGGATAATACCAGACTTGTGTGTGTTTTAGGGCGAGTTTCGTGTGTCAAGTTGTGTGTGTTTTAGGGCGAGTTTCATGTGTCAAGTTGTGTGAGATGAGTTTTGTGTGGCGACATGCATGTATCAACTTTTTGTGTGTCGAGTTGCATGTGACAGGTTAGTTTAGCAAGTTGTGTGCAGCAAGTTTTGCGCATGGCAAATTTTGCGCGTGGCGAGTTTTATGTGTGGTGCGTTTTGAGTATGTGCAAGTTTTGTGTGAGCCAACTTTTGCATGTGTTGCAACTTTTGTGCATGTGGCAATTTTTCCGCGTGTGCAAGTTTTGCGTGTGGCGAGTTTTCCATGAGGTGAGTTTTGCGTGTGGTGACTTTTCCATGAGGTGAGTTTTGCATGTGGCGAGTTTTGCATGTGGCGAGTTTTGCATGTGGCGAATTTTGTGCATTGCGAGTTTTGAGCAGTGACTTTTGTGTTTCGACTTTTATGTGGCGAGGTTGGTGCATGTGTGGTGAAATGTGTGCTGAGGGTGGTATATGTGTTCAAGCACGTGGTAGTGTATGGCGCATTTTGTGTGTGTGTTCATATCCCCGTGTGTGGTGAGTATCCCATGTCGGGGCCCCACCTTAGCAACTCTATGGTACATACTCTTTAGCGTCAACACTCTCATTCTTTAAGTCCCCCTTGTTCACATCTGGCAGCTGTCAATTTGCCTCCAACACTTTTCCTTTCACTTTTTCCCCATTATTTAGATAGGGGCAAAATTGTTTGGTGAATTAGAACACGCGGGGAAGGTGAGTTTAAATGCTCCCTTCATTTTGGTGCTGGTGCTGTGTGGCGGCCATTGTTGCTGTGGCTTTGTGCTGGTGGGGCGGCGCGGTCTGGAGTCTTGGGGACTCAGTCTCGCAGCATGGGTGCTGTGGGGCAACAGGCCGTCTGCCCTGCTGGTGCATGGCCGCTGCGGCGGTGGTCGCCGCACGGCTCCGCTCCGTTAGGGCGTTAGGACCCACTACGAGGTTTGCCGTGAAGGGGCAGTGGGCTTCATACAGTCTGATCAGAATGTTAAACTGAAAACCTCATGTTCAGTATTTAAAATTTTGCCTAGCGGCTTTAGATCGACATATGATTTTGGGATGTGCGGTTCATGCTCCTTTTTTTTCTTTTTGCACATAGCAGGGGTTATAATTTCGCCTCACAACATAGCTTATGACGCTCTCAGGGTCCAGACGTGTGACTGTGCAAAATTTTGTGGCTGTAGCTGCGACGGTGCAGATGCCAATCCCGGACATACACACATACACACACACATTCAGCTTTATATATTAGATATACGTGTATGTCATCTCCCCTGTATATAGTATATACCTGTATGCCATCTCCTCCTATATATAATATATAGCTGTATATCATCTCTCCTTTATATAGTATATACCTGTATGCCACCTCCTCCTGGCTGTCAATTTGCCTCCAACACTTTTCCTTTCACTTTTTCCCCCATTATGTAGATAGGGGCAAAATTGTTTGGTGAATTAGAACAAAATTTCGCCTCACAACATAGCATATGACGCTCTCGGGGTCCAGACGTGTGACTGTGTAAAATTTTGTGGCCGTAGCTGCAACGGTGCAGTTGCCAATCCCGGACATACACACACACATACATACACACACACATTCAGATATATATATATCTCACCAGAGTCCAGGCTTATAGCTCTCCTAGACTCCAATTACCAGTACAGAACCCCACACTGTAGGATGTAGTGTAATTCTACAGCATTGGCTCCAGTACTCATATGGAACTACAGAATACGGAGCAGGACACAAGACTGATGCAGAGTTACGCCTCATTCACACTTTTGTATTTTTGTCGCCACTTAGCATTAGGATTTATAAGAAAAAACCCAGAGCTGAAGCCACACAGAATATAATAAAAAGGTTCACATGTATTCTTCACAATACTGACGATAATATGGCAGTGTAGACGAGGCCTAATAAGCCGCTCACCGCACAGACCAGGGACTATATTTTATTGGCTCGCTCACACGAGCGAATAACACAGCTGAGTGTAGCCGATATTTTATCAGATGGCATTCGGCCCAGTGTTATACTATAGTGCCGTTGTGCAATTAATAATGGCAGCATGGTGCAAGTGTATCTGATAATCGGATGACACGTACCCATACAAGTGGGGGCAGAGGGTGCTGCCGCCCCGGGCCCAGCGCTCTGAGGAGCCCATCCAGATTTACTGTATAGGTGTGCACAGGAAGCTGCTGCTGGTGGTCAGTCGCCCGGGCACGTCTGCCCTGGGCAGATGTGTAGTTACAGCCGAGGCATTGACAGACCCCAGGAGGGGAAGAATCTGTTGCCCAGGACTGCAACATGGGCCCAAGGATTCGGTAAGGGCCCCGCTGAAGGGACTTTAAGTGTCCAGACCCCGGCGTATGGACTACTGCTTCTAGCGGCTGCCGTGGGTACGGCCGCGGACATTGCTAGGGAAAGGGCAGGAAGCCAGTGTTGTACTTTATTTCTTCAGCTCTACTGTCCATTATTAAATTTCTTTTCCCTGTTGGACTGCAAGTTGTGCCTCAGGACTGTGTCCGTCTTGTCTATTTCTGTACAAGGTGCCGGGTGTCTACTGACTGTGACTTTGTGGACTCGGCTGGGACTACCACCCCAGACCACCTTTCCAAGGAAATTAGGAGTCTTTCCAGTTCACCACCTGACAGCACCATTGAAGGACGTCCTTCTTACCCTCAGTGGGACAGGAACAACAAGCGGTTAAAAGGAACCTTCCCACTCCACCCACCAGTGTTTTTCCTGTCCCACTGTGGATAGGAACGGCAAGCTTCTCCTCCGACGGTGCTGTGCAGATAGTGGAAATCGGGGGGCCCAGCCTTTCCCTTCCCCACCGCGAATATCTGCTGCCGATACCTGCCATGGGGGGTCCCTCAGCATCCCCAGTGTAGAGCTGCTCCTGGGGTCGGGTCCGCTTCCTTCGTACAGGGGGCTCAGTCCGGGCACCTGTCTGCTAGGGGGTGAGTGCGGCGGCCGCTTCCATCAGCAGCGGCCGCTTCCATCAGCGGCGGTGTCCGCTCTCATCAGCGGTGGTGTCCGCTCTCATCAGCGGTGGCAGCCTCCATGAGCGGCGCGTCCGCTTTCAAGTACAGCGGTCGCGTCACTTCCGGCAGCGACGAGCACGGGACACCAGCAGCAGCGCCGGCCTCAGTAGAGGCCTTTGAGGCACGGTCACCGCATGGAAGCGGTACGGAGGGCAGGATCAACCAGGTAAAAGCATATATATTAGCAGGGTATGGGGGTCCATATGCCGCCGGCCATCCTAATAAGGAGCACCCGGCTAAGGTATCTCCATAATGGAAGAGACAGCCAGACCTGAAGGGCTAGACCAATCTCAGGGGCATGTGAGTTAGCTAATCAAAGCCACACCACAATGCGTCCTGTCCATCCCCATATACCCCTATTACTAGGATCTATATGTATTTTAGGCAGAGCCTTCCATCCCTGCACCTGAAAAGAAAAAATCTGGAAAAAGTAAATGTCCCATTTGTGCAGCTAGATTTCCAGAGAACTGGCGGAAGCCACTCTGCAAGTCATGCACATCTAAAATCGTTGGAGAAGAACAGACACCTTTATTAACCAATATGACAGCAATGATACGTCAGGAGGTTCAGGCGTCCATCTCGAGCCTCAATCTTTCCCAGACGAGCCAGACAGAACCGCAAACCTCACGGAAAAGATCAAGGGAGTCCAGTCCTTCTTCTGAGGAAGAAGATTCGGAAAATTCGGATGAAGAAGGAAAAGAAGAACCATTAGGAAGAGGAAAGAGATATCTCTTCTCGGCAGTAGATACGGATGAACTCCTACATGCAGTACAGTTACAGGACACTACAGTCCTGCCGACTACGAATATGTTCATATAGTTACAGGACACTGCAGAGGAAATCTCAATTCAAGATGAAATGTTTGGTGGTCTGCATGCTCAAGTCAAAAAATGTATTTCCAGTTAACAATCATGTCCGTTCCATGATATTAGAAGAATGGCAGGAAGCGGAGAAAAGACTAGTGGTACCTACAGACTTCAGACTCAGTTTACCTTATAATCCGGAGGATATTAAAGTTTGGGATGACGTTCCCAAGATAGATGTGCCATTAGCAAAAGAGGCGAAAAAGACGGCAATCCCGTTTGAAGACTCCTCCGCTTAAAAGGATCCAATGGATCGCAAAGCAGATGGACTGCTCAGGAGAACTTGGGAATCCTGGGCGGCCAATATAGCAGCAACCTCGGTAGCCCGGTCCATGCATTTATGGATGGGCGATTTGGAAGAACATCTCAAAGCCAAGACCTCCAGAAATGTTATTCTCAAATCCCTTCCGTTGCTAACACTCGCAACAGGTTTTATGGCGGATGCTTCAGTGGAATCTGTACGATTCGCCGCCAGAAGCGAATCTTTGTCCAATGCGGCCAGAAGAGCTATCTGGCTAAAGACTTGGTCTGGGGATATCCAATCAAAAAATAAGCTTTGTGGAATCCCATTTTCAGGGAGTAAAGTGTTTGGGCCTATTCTAGATGACATATTAGAAAAAGCTTCAGACAAGAAGAAAGGGTTTCCTGAAGATAATACGAAAAAGTACCAGCCCTTTCGTAGAGCCTGACCTAGTCAGAAGACAGACTACAGGGGGAAAGGGAAGTCCGGGAGGTGGTCTTATCCCAAAGGTGGAAAAGGTAGAGACTCCCATCTTCCCCGGTACAAGTACAGGAAAGCCAAATAAATTACATCAGTGTGGGATGTCGGTTACAAAAATTTCAAGGGGCAGAAAATATCCAAAAATCCATGGATTCTGCAGATGATTGCTCAGGGATACAAATTAGAGTTCTCCAGCCTTCCCCCAGAAAGGTTCATAGTAACCAGATCCTGTTCCCTCTCAAACTCCCCTATGTGGACAGACATCCAAGAGTTGTTAAAAATAAAGGCAATCGTCCCAGTACCCATCTCAGAGAGAGGCAAGGGCCATTATTCACAGCTGTTCTCAATAAAAAAAAAAACATCGGGAGAATCCCGAACGATTATAAATCTAAAACCCCTGATCAGGTGGAAAAGATTCAGGATGGAATCTATAAGGTCCACAATACCGCTCATAGACAAAGACATGGTGATGTGCACCTTGGATCTAAAAAGTGCATACTACCATGTTCCAATACACGCTGCCCACCAGAAGTTCCTGAGATTCGCCCTGACGAACAGAGGACTAATGTATCACTTCCAGTTCACGTGTCTCCCCTTCGGCACCAGCAGAGGGAAAGCCAACGGCTGGGGGCAGATATTTATAGCCTGGGAAGGGGGTAATACCCATGGAGCTTCCCAGGTTATTAATATAAGCTCATAGCTGTAGAATTAACCTTTACTGGCTATTAAAATGGGGGACCCTAAAGAAAACGACGTAGGGTCCTCCTAAAATTAATAACCAGCAAAGGTTGTACAGACAGCTGTGGGCTGATATTAATAGCCTAGGAATGGGCCATGGATATTACTCCCCCCCCCCCCCCCCGAGCCTAAAAACATCCGGTCTCAGCCACCCCAGAAAAGGTGCATCTCTAAGATGCCCCAATTCTCCCGATAAACTCGCCTCTGCACCGTGCAACTTTCTCATGGTACTAGTGGGGATGTCACCGAGGTAGTTCAGCCAGGCTAGGAATGCAGCCTCAGTGACGTCACCGCTAGTCACTGAGGCTGCACTCACAGCAGCTCATTCACCAGTGGTTCTCAGCCTGGACGATCGCATCTTGGCACCATCCAGGTTGAAAACTAATTATCCTCCAGACATGTATTACAGCATTGGAGAGAACAATGGACAGGTATGGTATATTGTTGTTTTTTATTTTTGGTTTATTACAGGAGATCGAGGGCTTCGGAGGAATTAGGCGAGGTCGTAAGTATGGTTTAATTGAGGTTAATAAAAGAGTCTGTGTCATCATTTCAATTAAAGGACTTTATTCTTGGTGTCTGTGTTTTCTTACAATGTGATTATGGGGTTAGTAATGGGGGCGTCTTATTGACGCCTCTCCATTACTAACCTCGGGGCTTGATGTCCCCGGACAATACAAAGGTGACATCAACCCCACAAATATGAACCCCACTTGCCACCACTATAGGGCAAGTGGGAAGAGCCAGGCAAAGTGCCAGAATTGGTGCAGCTAATAGATGTGCCTTTTCTGTGCAACTGTGGGCTGCTTAGGCCGGCGTCACACTGGCGAGTTTTACGGACGTAAGAGCGCAGAAACTACGTCCGTAAAACTCGCATAACATACGGCACAATTATTCTCAATGGGGCTGCTCCTATTAGCCGTATATTACGGTTCAGTATTATACGGCTTTCTACGGCCGTACAAAATCGCAGCATGCTGCGTTTGTCAGCGTACTGCGCAAAAAAATCGCCAATGAAAGTCTATGGGGGCGAGAAAAATACGGATTCCACACGGACCAGCAGTGTGACTTGCGAGAAATACGCAGCGCTGTTAGTGAAAAGTCGGTAATTCAATTGCCGGCTTTTCATTTCTCCTGCACAAACCCGACAGGATATGAGACATGGTTTACATACAGTAAACCATCTCATATCCCCCTTTTTTTTGCATATTCCACACTACTAATGTTAGTAGTGTGTATGTGCAAAATTTCAGCGCTGTAGCTGCTAAAATAAAGGGTTAAATGGCGGAAAAAATTGGCGTGGGCTCCCGCGCAATTTTCTCCGCCAGAGCGGTAAAGCCAGTGACTGAGGGCAGATATTAATAGCCAGGAGAGGGTCCATGGTTTTTGGCCCCCCCGTGGCTACAAACATCTGCCCCCAGCCACCCCAGAAAAGGCACATCTGGAAGATGCGCCTATTCTGGCACTTGGCCACTCTCTTCCCACTCCCTGTAGCGGTGGGATATGGGGTAATGAAGGGTTAATGCCACCTTGCTATTGGAAGGTGACATTAAGCCAGATTAATAATGGAGAGGCGTCAATTATGACACCTATCCATTATTAATCCAATTGTTTGAAAGGGTTAAAAAACACACACACACACACATGATTAAAAAGGATTTTAATGAAATAAACACAGCGGTTGTTGTAATAATTTATTGTTCTCTCAAATCCATTTGCAGTCCCTCACTTGGCAACATAATAAACGCACAAGATACATACCTTCTGATGTACTGTCAGGTCCAACGATGTAATCCATCTGAAGGGGTTAACTAATATTACAAGCAGGAGCCCTGCTATAATGCAGCTGTGCTCCGTGCTTGTAATTCCCCTGCGAATGAATGAAATGTAGGTCATTGACCTACATTTCATTCATTCGCGGTGATGCGCCCCCTGGTGGATGTCCTCATATGACCTGGAGCGTGGGAAAAAGTTCCCAGGCTGCAGTTCATGAGAACATCCACCAGAGGGCGCCTCACCGCGAATGAATGAAATGTAGGTCAATGACCTACATTTCATTCATTCGCAGGGGAATTACAAGCACGGAGCACAGCTGCATTATAGCAGGGCTCCTGCTTGTAATATTAGTTAACCCCTTCAGATGGATTACATCGTTGGACCTGACAGTACATCAGAAGGTATGTATCTTGTGCGTTTATTATGTTGCCAAGCGAGGGACTGCAAATGGATTTGAGAGAACAATAAATTATTACAACAACCGCTGTGTTTATTTCATTAAAATCCTTTTTAATCATGTGTGTGTGTGTTTTTTAACCCTTTCCAACAATTGGATTAATAATGGATAGGTGTCATAATTGACGCCTCTCCATTATTAATCTGGCTTAATGTCACCTTCCAATAGCAAGGTGGCATTAACCCTTCATTACCCCATATCCCACCGCTACAGGGAGTGGGAAGAGAGTGGCCAAGTGCCAGAATAGGCGCATCTTCCAGATGTGCCTTTTCTGGGGTGGCTGGGGGCAGATGTTTGTAGCCACGGGGGGGCCAAAAACCATGGACCCTCTCCTGGCTATTAATATCTGCCCTCAGTCACTGGCTTTACCGCTCTGGCGGAGAAAATTGCGCGGGAGCCCACGCCAATTTTTTCCGCCATTTAACCCTTTATTTTAGCAGCTACAGCGCTGAAATTTTGCACATACACACTACTAACATTAGTAGTGTGGAATATGCAAAAAAAAGGGGGATATGAGATGGTTTACTGTATGTAAACCATGTCTCATATCCTGTCGGGTTTGTGCAGGAGAAATGAAAAGCCGGCAATTGAATTACCGGCTGTTCACAGATATCGCGCTGAATGAAATCTAAATACAGAATATATATATATGTGTCTCAATGACATATATATATATATATATATATATATATACTGTATATATGTTTTAATGAACATTTGAGCACATAAATCCATTAGATGTCGGTTTTGCAAGCCTGCGCGAAAATCTCGCAGTACGGATGCCATACGGATTACATACGGAGGATGCCATGCGCAAAATACGCTGACACACCCTGCCTACGGATCACTATTTTGGGAACATTTCACCGTATTTCGGCCGTATTACGGCCGTAAAATACGGACCGTATTGTCTTACGCCGAGTGTGACGCCGGCCTTAGGCTGAGGGGGCCAATATCCATGGGCCCTTACTAGCCTGAGAATACCAGCCCCCAGCTGTCTGCTTTAGCAAGGCTGGTTGTAAAAAATGGGGGGAGCCCACGCAGTTTTTTTTTTTTTTATTATTTAAATAATAGAAAGTGAGGACCCCTCTGTTATTGATAACCAGCCTTGCTGAAGAGGACAGCTGAGGGTTGCAGGCCCCACCTGTGAGTTTTGTCTGGCTTTTTATCAAAAATAGAGGGGATCCCATGCAGGTTTTCTTTTTTAATTATTTATTTACAGCACAGAGGAGGCTAATGAATACTCCCATCATCCGCTCCTGCTCTCATTGTAATTAGTGGCTGTAGGTGTCAGATGATGGGAGCAGTAGTCCCATCAGCTAACACCAGTGACCAGAGGTGAGTTTACACCTCCAATCACAGCTGAGCGCTCTGGGTCCTCCAAGTATTTTTTTTAGTGCTCAGAGATTTAGTTTTCTTCACCTCAGCTGAATGATTTACATCTCTTAGCCAGCTTGATTACATGTGGGGATTCCCTAGCAACCAGGCAACCCCCACATGTACACAGCCTGGCTAATAGCTGTAAATCATTCATCTGGGGTGAGGAAAACTAAATCTCCGAGCACTAAAAAATACTCGGATGACCCCCGAGCGTGCTCGAGAAATCTCTAGTAACGAGTATATTCGCTCATCACTTAAGAAGGCATGTCAACTCATGTTCTTAGCAGGCGCTCACAGGCCGATTTCCCTGCAGGCCCCTGAAGGACCCCACAGCCATCTTGCGGCCCACGGTCACCACGGAGACCATCAGCACAATACGATCGCACTGCGTTGTGCTGATGAGAGCCCACTCCCTGTGCGATGCTCCTTGATGTCACTATCAGTATTGACAGGCAATATCAGAGGGGTTAAATGTCTGCGATCGGTGCAAGAACCGATCGTGGGCATTGCAGCAGGGTGTCAGCTCTCACAAGAGCCTGCACGATCACAGGATATACGTCACATGTCGGGAAGGGGTTAAAGAAGTATTCCCATCTCTAAGAACCTATCCCAATATGTAGTAGGTGCAATAATAATAATATTAGCAAATAGCTCCAATTAGAAATGTAGTATAGTTCTTCTGATTCGCGATGTCTTTCATCATGCGCAAGCATTGCAGGACCTTAGGAATCCGTGGTTACAACCACTAGCAACTCGCTAATTGTCACCATCAGTGGCCTGAACCATGGATACCCAAGGTCCTTCAATGCCTGCAGATGAGGAAAGAGACATATAAATGTAGTATAGTTTTTCTGATTCGCTAATTGGAGGCATTTGCTAATATTATTGCACCTACTACATATTGGTAAAGGATCCTGGAGATGGGAATACCCCTTTAATACCCGTTACATAGCGCCTATACACAAAGAACAATGATAAATCCACATGGTGTGCTATACCAAGCTTATCCACAAGATGGCGAACTCATGCTGTATGTATAGTTTTCCTGGTGTGCCTAAGTGCATATGTAACTGGGGCTGTAGCAGCTGGTGCTTGACATTACCTGTATAGCTGTATAGTACCTATAGGTGTTTTTTTGTTGTTTTTTTAAGTTAAGTGGGTGGGATCCTCAAATCTTCCCAATGGGATTTTTCTTGCCTACACCCTCTCGACTTAAAACAAAAAAAAAACTTCAATTATATACAGGAAAGAGGAGGTGCAGGAGAAAAAAAAAAAAACTCTTCTACAAGATTTTGGAGGCGTCTGTGGGACTTTTTGCCGCTTCATCCCGAAGAGCATTTGTGGGGTCAGACCCTGATGTTGGGGGGGGAACACAAACTCTATTATAGGTGTTAGATGGGGCTGAGGTCTCTGCGGACGCTCATGTTCTTCCACCATACTCTCCCAACCATGTCCGTATGGACCTCATGCACTGGGGCAGACCGAACCCCCCGATAACAGCCCATATATAGTATTACCCTCCTCCACCATCTGTACAGGGGCACAATGCAGTCAGGGGGCAACGTCCTCCTGAAATCACCAAACCCGGACTCCTCCATCAGACGCAGATAGAGAAGTGTGATCCGTCACTGCACAGAACACGTCTCCTCCAGAGTCCAGTGGTGGCGGCTTTACACCACTCCATCCGCTGCGCAGCATTGTGCTTGGTGATGTACGGCTGCATGCAGCTGCTCGGCCATGAAGCTCCCGGCAGGGGCACTTTATGCTGCTGCCCAATGATTTGCCTATCATTACACAACCTCTTGATTGACTCACATCTTTGGACCATTTGCTACACGTCGGATCATCTTAAGGGAGTCGACAGCAAAGTTTTTAACACTTAATAGCTCTGAAACTAAATTTTCTGAAGCTGACTTTTTTTTCTTTTTTTCTTTCCCCCCCCCCCCCCCCCCAGAGTTGAGGCAACAATAAATCTGCCTGACATCTGGGCAGCCGCTCTACTCGAGGGCCCGGCTAGCTTAATATTAATGTATAAGGGCAGGAAATGGCCTCAGCCCTCACATGGCATACAGCAAGGGGAGCGCAGAGGACAGGACCTGACGCTGCACAGGAAAGCAGAGATTGCTATACATGCAATTCCCAAATATGCCCGCGTGTGCCAAAAGTAGTATTACCTGTGGGTGACACATTTTCCATGATTTACACTGCAGCGCTGCTTGTTTAGGCTGGAAGCTGTGTTTAAGCAGGAGGTCAGCAGGAAAACAGTGATCAGGAGAGCAGATTTTCACCGTAAATCAAATACAATAAAAGGAAACTAAACCATCTGTAAAAAAAAGTAAATGTTCAATAAAGCCCGAGGGATATGAGCCCCAAAAAAAAGGGGCAAGAAGGAGCTGTAGAGGGTACGTCCGCCTTTGTGACCATTTCTTTACTCCATCCCTCGTCCCCTTTGCTAGCACACACCCATTACATTACCAAGTAAGCGACAGATCAATTGAATTGTGACTACAAAAATGTTTGCTTGTAGTCTGCAACCATGGAGACGCATAGGTCTGAATAGGGGCTGTGTACACGAAACGGTAGATTTGAAACCAAGAATATTTATAAATGTAATTCCTTGTTTATGGCCATTTAACAGACACCATATCAAAGCTGCGCAGGATCAGGGGGGTTAGATGGTGGAAAAAATAAAATAAAATAAGATTGCAATGTAATGCAGATGAACAGGGTCACATTGTGAGCCGCAACAAGAAAAACTTAAAAAAGAAAAAAAAAAAACCACATCACAGAATACATTCCAAAATAATTTAATAACTACAAATTGGTTTTGATTTTTTTGGTTTCGGAGAGACATCCGTCCAATATCTGTGCCCAGTAATCTCCAACATACGCCCTGTACAGGATTAGAGGGAAAAAAAAGGCTGATCTAATAGCGCCACACTTGTCTACAGTACATGAGCGGTACTGCAGCTCAGCTGACTCAAGTCCATGGAACACAACCTGCAGACAGATGTAGCAGAGCCCAGTCTGGGGGTCAGGAGACTGCAGCAGGGTTAGTACTCAGCTCTGCTACATCTGTAAATTGATTTCCTCCGTTACATTTTCTCCACTTGCACTTAATATTATCATTTTATACAGTGATTGGTGTGTATATATATATATATATATATATATATATATATATATATATATATATATATATATATATATATATATATATATATATATATATATTTATTTATAGTCCGCATACTATCCCGCACCCAGCCCTTAGTGCAATCGTCAGCTATATATTCACCTACAGATTCGATTAGGGCCATGAACTGTCAAGAATGAGGACAGACTGAGAAAGTCCAGATCTTCTCTGCAGGGGACCATAATGTGAGCATGTAAAGGGGTCCTCCCACCAAACACTTTGACAAGTGGCTTTCATGTATCCGTGGGCAGGGTCATTCTTATGATTTTTTTCCTTTTCGTTCCAAGTGTTTAGATTTTCTACAATTTAGCAATATGGTGGAAAATCCTTTTAGACATTTAAAAAGGTTGTCCATGTAAAAGGGAGCTCCAGCGCTCGCCCATATAGAGAGACACTGGTGGTCCCTCCAGAGAAGAGCCATCACAGTGGGAGGTGATCCTGCTTGTTAAGTTGGAAGCCTTCATTACCCCCCATGTGTGATATTCGGCTGGATGCAGATTATGGAAAAACAACAAGTGGGAAGAGCCCCGGAGAGGAGACAGACGTCCCGGGAGTCCATTCATCTGAGATTATGTCTTCTGGGGGAGAAGGGGGTGAAGTCCGGTCATCTCCGCACTGGGCAGGGGGCTCAGATGTTCCCGTACAGGTTGACTTTCACAAAAGCGATGGACTCAGTGATGTCTTGCCTTCCTTTCTCGTAGATGATGAAGATGTTCTCGTTGTCCTCGATGTTACGGGACAGGGTGGTGAGGCTTGAGTAGCCGCTGGCTAAGGGCCAGATCTGGATGGAATTCTGCTCCCACGAGTCCCCGAAATCGAAGCTCCACCGCAGAGTGAGGTTAACTCCTAGGGAAAGGGACAGAAAGATGTAAGGGGGGAAACAAAGGGACGATGGCCGCCTCTCCACCACAAGAGACTATACAGCAGCGACCAGACAGCGCTCCGATTGCTGTTTATCCATTTAAGTGCTGATATCAATCACAGACTGTGACACTTAAGTAAAGCAACTGCTGTTATACCTGTGCACTGCCCCCCCCCCCCCCCATCATCCCTCCACCCCAGTGACCGCACGCAAGACCCTCATTGCTGCCACCTTAGTCCTCCTAGGAAGCCAACCTGTCGCTAGCCTCTGTGGGAGACTATCATGATGACTGTATAGTGCAATACATGACGTTTCATTAATTTATGGGGGAAAAAATAAAATAGTGTTTACTTTAGAGAGAACCTGTCGGCAGGAATTATTAGACCTATAAACTAAAGGCACGGCCATAATGGTGCTGTAATGCTGATTAATCTGATACCCGATGTGAAAGGATGAAGTTTTCATACAATGACATCTTGTGCGCTCCGGGGAAGGATGTGGGGCCTCCTCTGTTTCTTGTACAGGTCACCGAGTATTCAGTGATGTGCCTCCTTATTAAAAATTCATCGTCGCCATCATTGTGTGGGCGGCACCTTGTGTGAAGGACTTCAATAAAATGGCGCCGGAGGGGGCGCATGCGCAGATCAAGATTTCGGCTCAGTACATTTTTCACCCAGGTGAAATCTCGATCTGCTCATGCGCCGCCTCAAGTGCCATTTTAGTGAAGTCCTGCACACAGGACGCTGACTCGCAGGGCGCACGCGTCACCCCCACAGTGATGGCGGTGCAGGATTTTAAAAAGGAGGCGGGTGACTGAATAATCGGTGACCTGTGTAAGAAGCAGAGGAGGCTGGTAAAAGGGGTGGGGGCAGGGAACTAGAAGACCCTGACCCCACGTCCCACCCTGAAGCACACAAATCATTTTCTGAAAACTTCATAAGGCATTCATCAGCCACTGAGCGGATCCCTGTACATCAGGTATAGGATTGATCAACATCACAGCGCCGTTATGGTCGCACCTTTAGTTTTTAGGGTGAATCCATATGACAGATTCTCTTTAGTATTGCAGTATTAAAGTCCTGAAGAAGATGCAAAAATAAAGTGAAAATTAAAAATATTTATTTTTATTTATTTATTTTTAAATAACCGATAAAATTAAAATATATTTTTTTTTTCTTGTTTTACAAATTCGGTCATCTTTTGTACACATTTGGTCTTGCTGTTATAGTACTTATCTGGAGAATCAATATCAGGTCACTTTTACCGCACCACCTTTTTTTTCCTTCTCTTCACCATCTCAGTTTTTTTGTGCATTATAGAGTAAAATGAACGTATGTCGAAGAAAAAATAAAAAGTTATGGCTCTTAGAAGAGAAGGAAAAAAATGAAAATTGGTTGCAAAGCGAAGCGGGTTTAGAGGTTGTCCAGCACGGCTCGCTTGCACAATCAGGAGATGGTGGCACAGATGACGTATGTGGTAAGCATCATGCCCGTAGCGTGGCAAGCATCATGCCCGATGTGTGGCATGCGTCCTGACAGATACATGCAGATGTGTCGTCATAAGCGCCGCTCACCCATTGATGCCAAGTCTGCGGCACCTGGCAACTTGTAGCTATGGGGCTGCCCCACATATACCCCTGTACAGCACACACCACTTCTACCAGAACACGCAGATTGTCCCTCTTACTTTTAGACTGGTTGGCTGCGTTGACGAAGTAGGTGACGCCATTCTTGTATAAAGCTCCGGCTGCCACTGCCGGGTCTGGTAAACCCTCATCGAAGCGGACATTTTCTAGCGGAAGCGTGTCACAGCCGTCGGTGGAGAAGGACACGATGCGGCAGTGGCAATGATAGAAGTACTGGTTGCGGGCGTTAATAACCACGGTGCCATCTGGGAGTTCATAGGGCTGTGTGGGAGAGAAGGAGGATGTTAGGTGCAGCGCGGCAGATTGTGCGTCACACACAGCGAGACTCCCGTTACCTGACATTCATCGGGGCTGAAGTCCCCTAGTCGCTTCTGCTGCTTGAACGGCAGCCCCTCCAACTTCCCCCCCTGCTTCCAGCTGTTCCCATGATCATCACTTAGGAGACAGAAGATGCCATCCTCGTCCAGCGTCCCGTGCCCGCAGACAATGAGGCGCCCCATTTTTGGAGAAAACTTTTTCTGTGTATAAGAAAATAAAAAATAAAATGAGATAGATAGAGATATATATATATATATATATATATATATATATATATATATATATATATATATATATATCTATCTCTCTATCTCTTTAGCCCCTTCTCCCCCCCCCCCCCCTTATCACAAAGTGCTAGGGCTTAAAGTAGCATAAGTGCAGAGCCAAAAAGGTGCTCCTGTTCTGCCCCACCTGTGTGCAACCTATAGAGTGCTCTAAAGCAGTAAAATGCACCACATTATCCACCTCATAGATTAAAGATGGCTCTTACCCATAGTTCCACAGAGAGACCCCACAATAGCAGCCCCAATGCGCGTTACACTGGCTTCTTCAGGGGGCCATATTTAATAGCATGTCCCAGCTGGCCTTCAATAGACTATTAGTCTCCAGTCCATTTAACCCCTTAGAGACGGAGCCAAATTTTTGAAATCTGACCAGTGTCACTTTATGTGGTAATAACTCTGGAACGCTTCAATAAATCCCAGTGATTTTGAGATTGTTTTTTCATGACACATTATACTTTATGATAATGGTAAATTTAGGTCAATATGTTTTGTGTTTATTTATAAAAAATATCAAAAATTTGAGAAAAATGTAAACAAATTTGCAATTTTTTAAATTTGAATGATTATCCCTTTAATCCAGATGCTCATACCACAGCAGACCATGAATAAATAACACTTCCCACATGTCGGCTTTACAGCAGCACAATTTGTAAAATGTTATTTTATTTTGTTAGCATTTTAGGAGGTTAAAAAATGTAGCAGCAATTTTTCATTTTTTCAAGGAAATGTACAAAATTTATTTTTTTAGGGACTTATCCATGTTTGAAGTGAATTTAGGGGTTTTATATAATGGGAAACCCCCAAACGTGAAACCATTTTAAAAACAGCACCCCCTGACATATTGAAAACTGCTGTCAGGTAGTTTATTAACCCTTCAGGTGCTTTACAGGAATTAATGCAAAGTGGTATGACAGAAATGAAAATGTGTATTTTTAGCACCTAAATGTCTCTAACTTCTGAACAGATTACTATAGCCGGCAGACTCTAAGGCCGCTATTTGGTCATGAATTGCCATGGCGAACATCAGGACCACACAATCATGATCTGAGGGCACCAATTGGGATAAAGAGGAAGCCACCACACTCTGTTAACTATTTATAATGATGTAGTCACTATTGACAGCAGCATCTAAGGGGTTAAACAGATTTGGATGGTGCAAACACTGATTGTGGCTGATAGAGCAAGTTGTCAGCTATAGTGGACAGCCGACAGCTGCGGGACTGTCACCTGTATGGGGAGGCTATTCTCTTATATCTCAGGTCAGTTAAAAGACGTATTGGCTGTCATCAAGGGGTTAAATGTTCCCATTTTTATTTAAAAACAAACATAGTTGTACTCACCTAACGCCTAATCCACGGAAGCCTTCGTCTCCTGTAATAAAACAAAAATAAAACAACCATATCCCTCACCTGTCGGTCGTTTTGTCTCACGCGAAATAGTTTTCAAACTGGATGGTGCCAAGATGCGACCATCCAGGCTGAGAACCCCTGGTGAACGAGCTGCAGTGAGCGCAGCGTCAGTGACGCAATTGAGGTTACCTCTGGTCACTGAGGCTCTGTTCCCAGCCGGGCTGAACTGCGGTGACGCCGGTGAGATCCCCGCTAGCACCATGAGTGCAAAGGTGACATAGTCAGCGCTCACCGCAGTTCAGCCCGGCAGAGCAGGGGACAATGATGAGAATGATGAAGAGAGCCGTGTCCTGCACCCGATGCAGGGGGAACAGCGCTTACTGTAACGCTTCTTCCCTGGGGCCCGTCCTTTGATACTGATGCGGCACACACATGCCACAAGTATTACATACACGGACACTGACATCTCCGGTATCGGAAAAATCAGGACGTGTGAAAGAGGCGTTATAGCGGATTTTTATGTTTGGCAGCTGTCACACACTAACAGACTTTTTATTGCAAAAAATAGTTTTTGCGTCTCTACATTTTGAGAGCCATAATTTTTCCATATTTTGTCCCACAGAGTCATGTGAGGTCTTGTTTTTTGCGGGAGAGTTGGCGTTTTCATTGGTGCCATTTTCAGGCACATGACATTTTTGATAGTTTTCTATTCCGATTTTTGGGAGGTAGAATGAACAAAAGCCAGCAATTCAGGATTTTTATTTATTTTGGGGGGGGGGGGGGCGTTTATACCGTTCCGCATGTGGTAAAATTGATAAGGCAGTTTTATTGTTCGGGTCAGTATGATAACAGCGATGCCTCATTTATATCATTTTTTTTAATGTTTCGGCGCTTATAGAAAAAAAAAATTATTTTTGCATCGATTTATTCTGAGACTTCTAACTTTTTTATTTTTCCGGTGATTATGCTGTATGGCAACTTGTTTCTTGCAGGACAAGAGGACACTCATTTTTTGCAGGCTGATTGCTTCCATAGCATGGGGATGCAGCGATGCTATAGAAACTGTCAGTTCTGGACTGACTGACACACTTGCCCATCACGCACTGGGCATGATCAGCAAGTTTTCTAGGTGGTGACCCAGATATCGTCATGACGACATCGAGACCCCACATCACGCCGCGGTGTCTCCGATCCAAAGGCAGAGGGGCTGCCGGCTCCAGAATGCTGCGATTGTGTTCGATCGCAGTATTTCGGAGGTTAAAGTGCCGGGTGTGGTCTGTGACCGCTCCTGGTACCTAGTGCCAGTTGTCAGAATCAGCTGACACCTGGCGGCAATTGCGATGACGCAATATGCCGTCTCTGGTCAAATAGGCACAGGGACGGAATATTATGTCCAATGTCAGAAAGGGGTTAATATGCAGAGCGGCCGGAATTATCCATCTGGTCACAATCTCGGCCCACCACCCACCTGGATTCCATATCCTGGACCGGGGCAAAACATTTTGGTGCCAATCTCGCGGGAGAGATTCCTCGGCGTGCTCCAGGTGATGCCGTCATCCGAGCTGTTAGTCACCATGACGCTGGAGACTCCGCACTGGAGGTAATGGGCGCACAACGTGTAAACCAAGAATATATTCTTCGTATCGTCATCCACCACCACCGCACCAAGGTTTAGTCCGTCCGGGGCTGTCCCGTCATCCACTATGAAGGCGGTTGGACCCCAGGTGTAACCTGAAAAACACATCAATATATAGAATAAGCGTATGCACACCATAGAGGGGTGAGAATGGCTTCCGCTCTGCCAGACCCGACCCACCCATCTACATGCTACATGGTCGACCACTGGTTTGAATAATCTGCGTGTGATGCTAGATCTCCCCACTGGGGGTCAGTAGATTAAAAGTGAGTCATAAATAGTTAAAATGTTACTTATACAGATGTTATTGTTACTCATGAAACCAGGTACAAGGGGCAATTCGCTTTACTGCCTCTTAACTCCTGCTGTGCTCCCTTTCAGCCACTAGATGGCGACATGCCGCCACCAATCATCTACTCAATCAGGACTTTTGGCAGCTGCAGGGTTAATGGACCTTTTAGATTGGGAGTTTCCCCATCATTAGTCATAGTGACTGATATATACACATACAGGTAAGAAAACGGATTTATCCTCCCACCTACCTCCATCATGTGAGCGCCGGACGGCGATAAACTTTGCCCCCAAGTCAGAAGCGGAGTGTTTTCGGGCTTCAGAAAATGCAAGGAGATGCCCCCGAGGGGTGTAGGTGATTAAGGGAATACGATAGGTGTCCACTTCCCCGATCACTCGGCCGCTGACCCACAGCAACTGCTCCATGGAAATGACTGGCGCCACCTGGGGAAAAAAAAAAATAGGAAAAGAAATTTGAGTTTTGCCAGGTAAGCTGGACCTAGTGCCAAGTGCCACCCCAAGGCTAGCCACAGACACTGCCCCTACAGGCTGGGCAGCGGTGCCCCTGAATGGTGACTGTGCAGGATGGTAAGGGGGCGTCCAGGATTAGAAGAAATACAGGATATAAGAAATAGCGTCTTCCCTGGAGCATTATCAGTGCCAGACAAAACCACTCAGCCCCGTTGACATGAATGGACCTGAGCTGCAATACTAGACAACCCATGGTCAGGGGCGGCACTGGTCCTGACATAAAAGGAGGCATTTAATTTCTAATTCAGGACACCCCCAGGTGGAGCACTGAACTACAAATCATGGTGGTCCAGAGGGAATCCGTTTACAATCCGTGAAGATAACGATCTGTAATGGTCGCCTTGTAATGGGAGTAGGCAGTGATCAGCATCCGGCACCGCTCGTCTCTGCTATTACGGGCAGACGGCAGGCGCTGTGCACCAAACTGGAAAAGAAAGCGCTCAGGCTGTCCCACATATTACAAACCGGGCATTACACAAGCACTGGCCTATGAGGGGTTCACATACAGTTATATGAAAAAGTTTGGGCACCCCTATTAATCTTAAGCTTAATGTTTTATAAAAATTGTTTTTTTTGCAACAGCTATTTCAGTTTCATATATCTAATAAGTGTTGGACACAGTAATGTTTCTGCCTTGAAATGAGGTAAATTGTACTAACAGAAAATGTGCAATCTGCATTCAAACAAAATTTGACAGGTGCATAAGTATGGGCTCCTCACCAGAAAAGTGACATTAATATTTAGTAGATCCTCCTTTTGCAAAAATAACAGCCTCTAGTCGCTTCCTGTAGCTTTTAATGAGTTCCTGGATCCTGGATGAAGGTATTTTTGACCATTCCTCTTTACAAAACAATTCCAGTTCAGTTAAGTTTGATGGTCGCCGAGCATGGACGGCCCTCTTCAAATGATCCCACAGATGTTCAATGATATTCAGGTCTGGGGACTGGGATGGCCATTCCAGAACAGTGTAATTGTTCCTCTGCATGAATGCCTGAGTAGATTTGGAGCAGTGTTTTGGATCATTGTCTTGCTGAAAGATCCATCCCCTGCGTAACTTCAACTTTGTCACTGATTCATGAACATTATTGTCAAGAATCTGCTGATACTGAGAGGAATCCATGCGTCCCTGAACTTTAACAAGATTCCCGGTGCCGGCATTGGCCACACAGCCCCAAAGCATGATGGAACCTCCACCAAATTTTACTGTGGGTAGCAAAGGTTTTTCTTGGAATGCTGTGTTTTTTGCCACCAGGCATAACGCCTTTTTGTATGACCAAACAACTCAATCTTGGTTTCATCAGTCCACAGGACCTTCTTCCAAAAAGAAATTGGCTTCTCCAAATGTGCTTTTGCATACCTCAGCCGACTCTGTTTGTGGCGAGCTTGCAGAAACGGCTTCCTTCGCATCACTCTCCCATACAGCTTCTCCTTGTGCAAAGTGCGTTGTATAGTTGACCGATGCACAGTGACACCATCTGCAGCAAGTTGATGCTGCAGCTCTCTGGAGGTGGTCTGAGGATTGTCCTTGACTGATCTCACCATTCTTCTTCTCTGCCTTTCTGATGTTTTTCTTGGCCTGCCACTTCTGGCCTTAACAAGAACTGTACCAGTGTTCTTCCATTTCCTTACTATGTTCCTCACAGTGGAAATTGACAGGTTAAATCTCTGAGACAGCTTTTTGTATCCTTCCCCTGAACAGCTATGTTGAATAATCTTTGCTTTCAGATCATTTGACAGTTGTTTTGAGGAGCCCATGATGCCACTCTTCAGATGAAATTCAAACAGGAGAACAACTTGCAAGTGGCCACTTTAAGTAGCTTTTCTCATGATTGCATACACCTGGCTATGAAGTTCAAAGCTCCATGAGGTTACAAAACCAAAAAAAGTGCTTTAGTAAGTCAGTAAAAAGTAGGTAGGAGTATTTAAAACAAGAAAATGATAAGGGTGCCCATACTTATGCACCTGTCAAATTTTGTTTGAATGCAGATTGCACATTTTCTGTTAGTACAATAAACCTCATTTCAAGGCAGAAACATTACTGTGTCCAACAGTTATTAGATATATGAAACTGAAATAGCTGTTGCAAAAAAAACTATTTTTATAAAGCATTAAGCTTAAGATTAATAGGGGTGCCCAAACTTTTTCATATAAGTGTATTTAACCATGACTTGCCCTTTAAGGAAGGCTCTGTGCCGCAGGCACAATGACCGCTCCCTGAACAACCGGTCCGACCGCTGACTGACAGCGCTGTTTTATCTGCTCCTCCATCCATCAGATGATCAGAGCAATCCCTGCATCTAACAGTCACAGCCGAGACCACCGTCCTCCACATCCGCAGAGCTCAGCGCGCCGCACATTAACCCTCAATGGTCCGCAATCCCCTGTGCACGCTGGGAGTTATAGTGTCACAGCTGGAGAGCCGGAGCTCACAGATCCAGCCTGAGATGCAATGTTTCGGCGTGCCATACCCAGGCGTGCCCTAATGCCGTTCATTCACATGCATCAAAATAAACAGAAAATTGCTTAAATAGCAATTACAGGAAGCAATAATGCACAGCTCAAGCATCAGAGGGAGATCTAGTGATATCATTATGGAACTGGTATTTAAGCGATTGCATCTTATTTTTGCAAAGTGGCAGCTTCAGCATCTACATCATGCAGGGGTTCTGAGGACAGACCCGAGGGAAACCACAGGGAGTCTCCAAAGTCCGAGTAAAAACATTATGGAATTGGTATTCAAGCAACTGCACCTTAAGAATTCTTTACCTCGGTAACGACCACAGCGATTGTCTGGGCGCTCACTATTGGATTAGGTAGTTGCAGGATAAGCGATTGTATGGGCGCTCACTATTGGATTAGGTAGTTGCAGGATAAGCGATTGTGTGGGCGCTCACTATTGGATTAGGTAGTTGCAGGATAAGCGATTGTGTGGGCGCTCACTACTGGATTAGGCAGTTGCAGGATAAGCGATTGTGTGGGCGCTCACTATTGGATTAGGCAGTTGCAGGATAAGCGATTGTATGGGCGCTCACTATTGGATTAGGCAGTTGCAGGATAAGCGATTGTATGGGCGCTCACTATTGGATTAGGCAGTTGCAGGATAAGCGATTGTATGGGCGCTCACTATTGGATTAGGCAGTTGCAGGATAAGCGATTGTATGGGCGCTCACTATTGGATTAGGCAGTTGCAGGATAAGCGATTGTATGGGCGCTCACTACTGGATTAGGCAGTTGCAGGATAAGCGATTGTATGGGCGCTCACTATTGGATTAGGCAGTTGCAGGATAAGCGATTGTATGGGCGCTCACTACTGGATTAGGCAGTTGCAGGATAAGCGATTGTATGGGCGCTCACTACTGGATTAGGCAGTTGCAGGATAAGCGATTGTATGGGCGCTCACTATTGGATTAGGTAGTTGCAGGATAAGCGATTGTGTGGGCGCTCACTATTGGATTAGGTAGTCGCAGGATAAGCGATTGTGTGGGCGCTCACTATTGGATTAGGCAGTTGCAGGATAAGCGATTGTATGGGCGCTCACTACTGGATTAGGCAGTTGCAGGATAAGCGATTGTATGGGCGCTCACTATTGGATTAGGTAGTCGCAGGATAAGCGATTGTCTGGCATTTTTAAGCACAATTACACCTGAAATCCATGATAAAGACATTTAATTTCTGAGAGTAAATGGAAAAAACTAGGCTAAAAAAAGCCATGACAGCAGGCAGGAATTGTCACATAAGCAATTGCAGTGTGCTCTTTACGACACTAGGCTGCGGCCTCCCTTTACGATAAGTCCTCTACCTGGTTGGTGGCGGCGCAGGCGGCCGTGCTCAGCAGGGAGATCAGCAGCAGGGCTGTGGAGAGGCGGCAGGCGGCTGTCAGCTCCTCCATGGCGAGCTCTCGTCCTGTCCTCCTCTATGGCGGCGGACAGCACATCTCTCACCGAGCTCTACCTAGTAGCAACTGAAAAGCAGCAGCCAGCGTTTCCTTGTCACATGACCTGGCTCGGGTCAGCTGACCGCCGCAATACACGTGTCTCACAGGCTGTGTTGGCAGGGGCGTTGGGGTTTTCTGCGCAGGCGCATTAACGACCTAGTGGACCTTGTGACGTAATACAACATAGCGCGCCAAAAATTCAGTCAGCAGCAGAGAGACCCCGTCAAAATTAATGGAGTCATGACTTCATACACATTATTATTTGTCATTATTCCTGAATACATATATCTTCACCAGTGACATTTTACCACAGAGGCACGAGTATATGAATCAATGGACACTTTATTGTTGACTGTCGCCGCCAGTCATATTTACCACAGGAATAATTATTCGCCATGACTAGCACTTTAGTAGACACAAATAAAATCACAAAAAAATTAATTTTAAAGATCACAGTTGCAGAGGGTGAGACTGACCGGGCTAAGGCGGGAGCTGGTCCAGGCTGGAGGAGGGCCATGCAGGTGCGGGTCCAAGCTGGAGGGGGGGAAATGCAGGTTCCGGGCCAGGCGGGAGGAGGGCCATGCAGGAGTGGGCCCAGGAGGGGGGCCAAGCGGGAGTGGGTCCAGGAGGGAGGGGGGCCATGCAGGAGGGAGGGGGGTCATGCGGGAGTGGGTCCATGCGGGAGTGGGTCCAGGAGGGAGGTGGGCCAAGCGGGAGCGGGTCCAGGAGGGAGGGGGGCACAGGTGGGAGGAGGGCCATGCGGGAGTGGGTCAAGGAGGGAGGGGGGCCATGCAGGAGTGGGCCCAGGTGGGAGGGGGGGCCATTCGGGAGTGGGCCCAGGTGGGAGGAGGGCCATGCGGGAGTGGGTCCAGGCGGGAGGAGGGCCATGTGGGAGTGGGTCCAGGCGGGAGGGGGGCCATGCGGGAGTGAGTCCAGGCGGGAGGGGGGCCATGCGGGAGTGGGTCCAGGAGGGAAGGGGGCCATGCGGGAGTGGGTCCAGGAGGGAGGGGGGCCATGCGGGAGTGGGCCCAGGAGGGAGGGGGGTCATGCGGGAGTGGGTCCAGGAGGGAGGGGGGCCAAGCAGGAGGGGGGCCAAGCGGGAGTGGGTCCAGGAGGGAGGGGGGCCCAGGTGGGAGGAGGGCCATGCGGGAGTGGGTCCAGGAGGGAGTGGGTCCAGGAGGGAGGGGGTCCAGGTGGGAGGGGGGCCATGCGGGAGTGGGTCCAGGAGGGAGGGGGGCCAAGCGGGAGTGGGTCCAGGAGGGAGGGGGGCCATGCAGGAGTGGGCCCAGGAGGGAGGGGGGTCATGCGGGAGTGGGTCCAGGAGGGAGGGGGGCCAAGCAGGAGGGGGGCCAAGCGGGAGTGGGTCCAGGAGGGAGGGGGGCCATGCAGGAGGGAGGGGGGTCATGCGGGAGTGGGTCCATGCGGGAGTGGGTCCAGGAGGGAGGTGGGCCAAGCGGGAGCGGGTCCAGGAGGGAGGGGGGCACAGGTGGGAGGAGGGCCATGCGGGAGTGGGTCAAGGAGGGAGGGGGGCCATGCAGGAGTGGGCCCAGGTGGGAGGGGGGGCCATTCGGGAGTGGGCCCAGGTGGGAGGAGGGCCATGCGGGAGTGGGTCCAGGCGGGAGGAGGGCCATGTGGGAGTGGGTCCAGGCGGGAGGGGGGCCATGCGGGAGTGAGTCCAGGCGGGAGGGGGGCCATGCGGGAGTGGGTCCAGGAGGGAAGGGGGCCATGCGGGAGTGGGTCCAGGAGGGAGGGGGGCCATGCGGGAGTGGACCCAGGAGGGAGGGGGGTCATGCGGGAGTGGGTCCAGGAGGGAGGGGGGCCAAGCAGGAGGGGGGCCAAGCGGGAGTGGGTCCAGGAGGGAGGGGGGCCCAGGTGGGAGGAGGGCCATGCGGGAGTGGGTCCAGGAGGGAGGGGGGCCATGCGGGAGTGGGTCCAGGTGGGAGGGGGGCCATGCGGGAGTGGGTCCAGGAGGGAGGGGGGCCAAGCGGGAGTGGGTCCAGGAGGGAGGGGGGCCATGCAGGAGTGGGCCCAGGAGGGAGGGGGGTCATGCGGGAGTGGGTCCAGGAGGGAGGGGGGCCAAGCAGGAGGGGGGCCAAGCGGGAGTGGGTCCAGGAGGGAGGGGGGCCATGCAGGAGGGAGGGGGGTCATGCGGGAGTGGGTCCATGCGGGAGTGGGTCCAGGAGGGAGGTGGGCCAAGCGGGAGCGGGTCCAGGAGGGAGGGGGGCACAGGTGGGAGGAGGGCCATGCGGGAGTGGGTCAAGGAGGGAGGGGGGCCATGCAGGAGTGGGCCCAGGTGGGAGGGGGGGCCATTCGGGAGTGGGCCCAGGTGGGAGGAGGGCCATGCGGGAGTGGGTCCAGGCGGGAGGAGGGCCATGTGGGAGTGGGTCCAGGCGGGAGGGGGGCCATGCGGGAGTGGGTCCAGGCGGGAGGGGGGCCATGCGGGAGTGGGTCCAGGAGGGAAGGGGGCCATGCGGGAGTGGGTCCAGGAGGGAGGGGGGCCATGCGGGAGTGGGCCCAGGAGGGAGGGGGGTCATGCGGGAGTGGGTCCAGGAGGGAGGGGGGCCAAGCAGGAGGGGGGCCAAGCGGGAGTGGGTCCAGGAGGGAGGGGGGCCCAGGTGGGAGGAGGGCCATGCGGGAGTGGGTCCAGGAGGGAGGGGGGCCATGCGGGAGTGGGTCCAGGTGGGAGGGGGGCCATGCGGGAGTGGGTCCAGGAGGGAGGGGGGCCAAGCGGGAGTGGGTCCAGGAGGGAGGGGGGCCATGCGGGAGTGGGTCCAGGAGGGAGGGGGGTCATGCGGGAGTGGGTCCAGGAGGGGGGGGGGCCAAGCAGGAGGGGGGCCAAGCGGGAGTGGGTCCAGGAGGGAGGGGGGCCATGCAGGAGGGAGGGGGGTCATGCGGGAGTGGGTCCATGCGGGAGTGGGTCCAGGAGGGAGGTGGGCCAAGCGGGAGCGGGTCCAGGAGGGAGGGGGGCACAGGTGGGAGGAGGGCCATGCGGGAGTGGGTCAAGGAGGGAGGGGGGCCATGCAGGAGTGGGCCCAGGTGGGAGGGGGGCCATTCGGGAGTGGGCCCAGGTGGGAGGAGGGCCATGCGGGAGTGGGTCCAGGCGGGAGGAGGGCCATGTGGGAGTGGGTCCAGGCGGGAGGGGGGCCATGCGGGAGTGGGTCCAGGCGGGAGGGGGGCCATGCGGGAGTGGGTCCAGGAGGGAGGGGGGCCATGCGGGAGTGGGTCCAGGAGGGAGGGGGGCCATGCGGGAGTGGGCCCAGGAGGGAGGGGGGTCATGCGGGAGTGGGTCCAGGAGGGAGGGGGGCCAAGCAGGAGGGGGGCCAAGCGGGAGTGGGTCCAGGAGGGAGGGGGGCCCAGGTGGGAGGAGGGCCATGCGGGAGTGGGTCCAGGAGGGAGGGGGGCCATGCGGGAGTGGGTCCAGGTGGGAGGGGGGCCATGCGGGAGTGGGTCCAGGAGGGAGGGGGGCCATGCGGGAGTGGGTCCAGGAGGGAGGGGGGCCATGCAGGAGTGGGCCCAGGAGGGAGGGGGGTCATGCGGGAGTGGGTCCAGGAGGGAGGGGGGCCAAGCGGGAGTGGGTCCAGGAGGGAGGGGGGCCCAGGTGGGAGGGGGGCCATGCGGGAGTGGGTCCAGGAGGGAGGGGGGCCATGCGGGAGTGGGTCCAGGTGGGAGGGGGGCCATGCGGGAGTGGGTCCAGGAGGGAGGGGGGCCAAGCGGGAGTGGGTCCAGGAGGGAGGGGGGCCATGCGGGAGTGGGTCCAGGAGGGAGGGGGGCCATGCAGGAGTGGGCCCAGGAGGGAGGGGGGTCATGCGGGAGTGGGTCCAGGATGGAGGGGGGCCAAGCGGGAGGGGGGCCAAGCGGGAGGGGGGCCAAGCGGGAGTGGGTCCAGGAGGGAGGGGGGCCCAGGTGGGAGGAGGGCCATGCGGGAGTGGGTCCAGGAGGGAGGGGGGACATGCAGGAGTGGGCCCAGGTGGGAGGAGGGCCATGCGGGAGTGGGTCCAGGAGGGAGGTGGGCCAAGCGGGAGCGGGTCCAGGAGGGAGGGGGGCACAGGTGGGAGGAGGGCCATGCGGGAGTGGGTCAAGGAGGGAGGGGGGCCATGCAGGAGTGGGCCCAGGTGGGAGGGGGGCCATGCGGGAGTGGGCCCAGGTGGGAGGGGGGCCATGCGGGAGTGGGCCCAGGTGGGAGGAGGGCCATGCAGGAGTGGGTTCAGGCGGGAGGAGGGCCATGTGGGAGTGGGTCCAGGCGGGAGGGGGGCCATGCGGGAGTGGGTCCAGGAGGGAGGGGGGCCATGCAGGAGGGAGGGGGGTCATGCGGGAGTGGGTCCAGGAGGGAGGGGGGCCCAGGTGGGAGGAGGGCCATGCGGGAGTGGGTCCAGGAGGGAGGTGGGCCAAGCGGGAGCGGGTCCAGGAGGGAGGGGGGCACAGGTGGGAGGAGGGCCATGCGGGAGTGGGTCAAGGAGGGAGGGGGGCCATGCAGGAGTGGGCCCAGGTGGGAGGGGGGCCATTCGGGAGTGGGCCCAGGTGGGAGGAGGGCCATGCGGGAGTGGGTCCAGGCGGGAGGAGGGCCATGTGGGAGTGGGTCCAGGCGGGAGGGGGGCCATGCGGGAGTGGGTCCAGGAGGGAGGGGGGCCAAGCGGGAGTGGGTCCAGGAGGGAGGAAGGCCATGCGGGAGTGGGTCCAGGCGGGAGGGGGGCCATGCGGGAGTGGGTCCAGGCGGGAGGGGGGCCATGCGGGAGTGGGTCCAGGAGGGAGGGGGGCCATGCGGGAGTGGGCCCAGGAGGGAGGGGGGTCATGCGGGAGTGGGTCCAGGAGGGAGGGGGGCCAAGCAGGAGTGGTGCCAAGCGGGAGTGGGTCCAGGAGGGAGGGGGGCCCAGGTGGGAGTGGGTCCAGGAGGGAGGGGGGACATGCAGGAGTGGGCCCAGGTGGGAGGAGGGCCATGCGGGAGTGGGTCCAGGAGGGAGGTGGGCCAAGCGGGAGCGGGTCCAGGAGGGAGGGGGGCACAGGTAGGAGGAGGGCCATGCGGGAGGGGGGCCATGCGGGAGTGGGTCCAGGAGGGAGGGGGGCCATGCGGGAGTGGGTCCAGGCGGGAGAGGAGCCATGCGGGAGTGGGTCCAGGAGGGAGGGGGGCCATGCAGGAGTGGGCCACGGAGGGAGGGGGGCCAAGCGGGAGTGGGTCCAGGAGGGAGGGGGGCCAAGCGGGAGTGGGTCCAGGAGGGAGGGGGGCCATGCAGGAGTGGGCCCAGGAGGGAGGGGGGCCAAGCAGGAGTGGGTCCAGGAGGGAGGGGGGCCAAGCGGGAGTGGGTCCAGGAGGGAGGGGGGCCATGTGGGAGTGGGTCCAGGAGGGAGAGGGGCCATGCAGGAGGGAGGGGGGGTCATGCGGGAGTGGGTCCAGGAGGGAGGGGGGCCAAGCGGGAGTGGGTCCAGGAGGGAGGGGGGCCCAGGTGGGAGGAGGGCCATGCGGGAGTGGGTCCAGGAGGGAGGGGGGACATGCAGGAGTGGGCCCAGGTGGGAGGAGGGCCATGCGGGAGTGGGTCCAGGAGGGAGGTGGGCCAAGCGGGAGCGAGTCCAGGAGGGAGGGGGGCACAGGTGGGAGGGGGGCCATGCAGGAGTGGGCCCAGGTGGGAGGGGGGCCATGCGGGAGTGGGCCCAGGTGGGAGGAGGGCCATGCAGTAGTGGGTTCAGGCGGGAGGAGGGCCATGTGGGAGTGGGTCCAGGCGGGAGGGGGGCCATGCGGGAGTGGGTTCAGGAGGGAGGGGGGCCAAGCGGGAGTGGGTCCAGGAGGGAGGGGGGCCATGCGGGAGTGGGTCCAGGTGGGAGGGGGGCCATGCGGGAGTGGGTCCAGGAGGGAGGGGGGCCAAGCGGGAGTGGGTCCAGGAGGGAGGGGGGCCATGCGGGAGTGGGTCCAGGATGGAGGGGGGCCAAGCGGGAGTGGGTCCAGGAGGGAGGGGGGCCCAGGTGGGAGGAGGGCCATGCGGGAGTGGGTCCAGGAGGGAGGGGGGACATGCAGGAGTGGGCCCAGGTGGGAGGAGGGCCATGCGGGAGTGGGTCCAGGAGGGAGGTGGGCCAAGCGGGAGCGGGTCCAGGAGGGAGGGGGGCACAGGTGGGAGGAGGGCCATGCGGGAGTGGGTCCAGGAGGGAGGGGGGCCATGCAGGAGTGGGCCCAGGTGGGAGGGGGGCTGTTATGATCCTTAGTGGCTGAGGATCACGAATAGACCAGCAAGTGAATAAACTAAGGACAAGCTCTAGGGAGATGGTAACTAGACTGATCGCAAATCTGAACCTATCCAAAACAACTAGAGGTAGCCGGTGAACGTGCCTTAAAAATTCCTAGACGTCTCGAGCCAGCCTGAGGAACTAGCTACCCCTAAAGAGAAAGAAAGACCTCGCTTGCCTCCAGAGAAATAATCCCCAAAGATATAGAAGCCCCCAACAAATATTAACGGTGAAGTAAGAAGAAGGCACATACGTAGGGATGAAATCAGATTCAGCAAAAGAGGCCCACTAGTACTAGAAAGCAGAAAATAGAGCAGGGGTCTATGCGATCAATAAAAAACCCTTACAAAATATCCATCCTGAGATTACAAGAACCCACGCACCAACTAATGGTGTGTGGGGAGAAACTCAGTCCACTAGAGCATCCAGCAAGCGAGGAAATCACATTTTAGCAAGCTGGACAAGAAAACATGATAAACACTGCTGATCAAAAAATGAGCAAACAAAACTTAGCTTTGTCCTGGATGGACTGGGAGCAAGGTAGTCAGAAGGAATCTAAGTAGCACTGATTACATCGACAGCCGGCAACAAGAGGAAGTAAAACAGAGCTATATAGGAAACTCCCAGAGGATAACGAACCAGCTGATAGCCAGAGACCAGCAGGATAACAAACAAAGCCACCAGGGGGAGCCCAAAGCAAAAGTCACACCATACCACCAGTGACCACAAGAGGGAGCCCGAAAACAGAGTTCACAACAGTACCCCCCCCTTAAGGAGGGGTCACCGAACCCTCATGAAAACCCCCAGGGCGATCAGGATGAGCCACATGGAAGACACGAACCAAATCGGCCGCATGAACATCAGAGGCGACAACCCAAGAATTATCCTCCTGACCATAGCCCTTCCACTTGACCAAATACTGGAGCCTCCGCCTAGAAACACGAGAATCCAAGATCTTCTCCACCACGTATTCCAATTCTCCCTCAACCAGCACCGGGGCAGGAGGCTCAACCGGAGGAACCACAGGTACCACATACCTCCGCAACAACGAGCGATGGAACACATTATGAATAGCAAATGATGCCGGGAGGTCCAGACGGAATGACACCGGGCCAAGGACTTCCAGAATCTTATAAGGACCGATAAACCGAGGCTTGAACTTAGGAGAGGAGACCTTCATAGGAACGAAGCGAGAAGACAACCACACCAAGTCCCCAACGCGAAGTCAGGGACCCACACAGCGACGGCGGTTGGCAAAGAGCTGAGCCTTCTCTTGTGACAACTTCAAATTGTCCACCACTTGATTCCAAATCTGATGCAACCTATCCACCACAACATCCACTCCAGGACAGTCAGAAGGCTCCACCTGACCCAAGGAAAAACGAGGATGAAACCCCGAATTACAAAAAAAAGGAGAAACCAAAGTAGCAGAACTAGCCAGATTATTAAGGGCAAACTCGGCCAACGGTAAAAAAGTAACCCAGTCGTCCTGGTCAGCAGAAACAAAACATCTTAAATAAGTCTCCAAGGTCTGATTAGTTCGCTCGGTTTGGCCATTCGTCTGAGGATGGAAGGCCGACGAAAAAGACAATTCAATGCCCAACTTAGCACAAAAGGTCCGCCAAAATCTAGACACAAACTGGGATCCTCTGTCAGAAACAATGTTCTCAGGAATCCCGTGCAAACGAACCACATTTTGAAAAAACAGTGGAACCAACTCGGAGGAGGAAGGCAACTTAGGCAAGGGCACCAAATGGACCATCTTAGAAAAACGATCACACACCACCCAGATGACAGACATTCTCTGAGAGACAGGGAGATCTGAAATAAAATCCATGGAAATGTGCATCCAAGGCCTCTTCGGGACAGGCAAAGGTAACAGCAAACCACTGGCACGAGAACAGCAAGGCTTCGCCCGAGCACAAATTCCACAAGACTGCACAAAGGAACGCACATCCCGCGACAAGGAAGGCCACCAAAAAGACCTGGCCACCAAGTCTCTGGTACCAAATATTCCAGGATGGCCCGCCAACACCGAAGAATGAACCTCGGAGATGACTCTGTTGGTCCATCTATCCGGGACAAACAGTCTCTCCGGTGGACAGCGGTCAGGTCTATCCACCTGAAACTCTTGCAGCACACGTCGCAAATCTGGGGAGATGGCAGACAAAATCACCCCTTCTCTAAGGATACCAGCCGACTCTGAATCTCCAGGAGAGTCAGGCACAAAACTCCTAGAAAGAGCATCAGCCTTCACATTCTTCGAACCCGGCAGGTACGAGACCATGAAATCAAAACGAGAGAAAAACAACGACCAACGAGCCTGTCTGGGATTCAGCCGCTTGGCCGACTCGAGATAAATCAAATTCTTGTGGTCAGTCAAGACCACCACACGATGTTTAGCTCCCTCGAGCCAATGTCGCCACTCCTCAAATGCCCACTTCATAGCCAACAGCTCCCGATTACCGACATCATAATTCCGCTCGGCAGGCGAAAACTTTCTTTAAAAGAAAGCACATGGCTTCATCACAGAGCCATCGGGGCTTCATCACAGAGCCATCGGGGCTTCTCTGCGACAAAACAGCCCCCGCTCCAATCTCGGAAGCATCAACCTCCACCTGGAAGGGAAGTGAGACATCTGGCTGACATAAGACCGGAGCCGAAGAAAACCGACGCTTCAGCTCCCGAAAGGCCTCCACAGCCGCAGAAGACCAATTAGTCACATCAGAACCCTTCTTGGTCAAATCCGTCAAAGGCTTAACAACGCCAGAAAAATTAGCTATGAAGCGACGGTAAAAATTAGCAAAACCCAAGAACTTCTGAAGACTCTTAACAGATGTAGGCTGCGTCCAGTCATGAATAGCCTGAACCTTGACTGGGTCCATCTCAATCGTAGAAGGAGAAAAAATGAAACCCAAAAAAGAAATCTTCTGGACTCCAAAAAGACATTTTGAGCCCTTCACAAATAAAGCATTGTCACGTAGGACCTGAAAGACCATCCTGACCTGCTTAACATGAGACTCCCAATCATCCGAAAAAAAACAGAATATCATCCAGATACACAATCATAAACTTATCCAGATATTCACGGAAGATGTCGTGCATAAAGGACTGAAAGACTGAAGGAGCATTAGAAAGTCCAAAAGGCATCACCAAGTACTCAAAATGGCCTTCAGGCGTATTAAATGCAGTTTTCCATTCATCACCCTGTTTTATACGCACAAGGTTATACGCACCACGAAGATCTATCTTGGTGAACCAACTAGACCCCCTAATGCGAGCAAACAAATCAGTTAACAATGGCAAAGGATACTGAAATTTGACCATGATTTTATTCAAAAGGCGATAATCAATACAGGGTCTCAGGGAACCATCCTTTTTAGCCACAAAAAAGAATCCTGCACCAAGAGGGGATGAGGACGGGCGAATATGTCCCTTCTCTAAAGATTCCTTTATATAACTCCGCATGGCAGCATGCTCCGGCACAGATAAATTGAAAAGTCATCCCTTAGGAAACTTACTACCAGGAATCAAATTTATAGCACAATCACAATCCCTATGAGGAGGTAGAGAATTGAGTTTGGGCTCCTCAAATACATCCTGGTAGTCTGACAAAAACGTAGGGACTTCAGAAGGAGTGAACGAAGCAATAGACACCACAGGAGCGTCACCATGAATTCCCTGACAACCCCAACTTGACACCGACATAGCTTTCCAATCCAGGACTGGATTATGAGTCTGCAACCATGGTAGACCCAACACGACGACATCATGCAAATTATGCAGTACAAGAAAGCGAATCACCTCCTGATGAACAGGAGTCATGCACATGGTCACTTGTGTCCAGTACTGAGGTCTATTCGTAGCCAATGGTGTAGAATCAATTCCCCTTAGTGGAATAGGGAATTTTAAAGGCTCCAAATCAAAACCATAGCGCCTGGCAAATGACCAATCCATCAGACTCAGGGCGGCACCTGAATCTACAAAAGCATTAACCGGGTAAGATGACAGGGAACAAATCAGGGTAACAGACAAAATGAACTTAGGCTGTAAAGTACCAATGGTGACAGATTTATCAACCTTTTTTTTGCGCTTAGAGCATGCTGAGATAACATGAGCTGAGTCACCACAGTAAAAGCACAACCCATTTCGCCTTCTATAATTTTGCCGTTCACTTCTGGTCAGAATTCTGTCACATTGCATAGATTCAGGTGTCTGTTCAGAAGACACCGCCAAATGGTGCACAGGTTTGCGCTCCCGCAAACGCCGATCAATCTGAATGGCCAGAGTCATTGACTCATTCAGACCTGCAGGCGTAGGGAACCCCACCATGACATTCTTAATGGCTTCAGAAAGACCTTCTCTGAAATTTGCAGCCAGGGCACACTCATTCCACTGAGTAATTACCGACCATTTCCGAAATTTCTGGCAGTACACCTCTGCTTCATCTTGCCCCTGCGAGAGGGCCAATAACGTTTTTTCAGCCTGGTTCTCAAGATTAGGTTCCTCATAGAGCAATCCAAGGGCTAGAAAAAACGCATCTACACTAAGCAATGCAGGATCCCCTGGCGCCAATGCGAAGGCCCAATCTTGGGGGTCATCACGCAAAAAGGAAATGATAATCTTAACTTGCTGAACGGCATCACCAGAGGAACGAGGTTTCAAAGAAAGAAACAACTTACAATTGTTCCTAAAATTCAGGAACCTAGATCTATCTCCAGAAAACAACTCCGGAATAGGTATTCTAGGCTCTGACATAGGACTGTGAACAACAAAATCCTGAATACTTTGAACCCTAGCAGCAAGATGATCCAGACTGGAAGCCAAGCTCTGGACATCCATGTCAGCAGCTGAACTCAGAGCCACACCAAGATTAAGAGGAGGAGAGAAGCTAGCCACAGCAGCTAGACACACGGCAACAAAAAAAAAAAAAAAAAAATTCTCAAGGCTTCTTTAATCCTGCTTCTGCCATGCATTTAACACTTTAGTGGCCGGCTGTACTGTTATGATCCTTAGTGGCTGAGGATCACGAATAGACCAGCAAGTGAATAAACTAAGGACAAGCTCTAGGGAGATGGTAACTAGACTGATCGCAAATCTGAACCTATCCAAAACAACTAGAGGTAGCCGGTGACCGTCCCTAAAAAATTCCTAGACGTCTCGAGCCAGCCCGAGGAACTAGCTACCCCTAAAGAGAAAGAAAGACCTCGCTTGCCTCCAGAGAAATAATCCCCAAAGATATAGAAGCCCCCAACAAATATTAACGGTGAAGTAAGAAGAAGGCACATACGTAGGGATGAAATCAGATTCAGCAAAAGAGGCCCACTAGTACTAGAAAGCAGAAAATAGAGCAGGGGTCTATGCGATCAATAAAAAACCCTTACAAAATATCCATCCTGAGATTACAAGAACCCACGCACCAACTAATGGTGTGTGGGGAGAAACTCAGTCCACTAGAGCATCCAGCAAGCGAGGAAATCACATTTTAGCAAGCTGGACAAGAAAACATGATAAACACTGCTGATCAAAAAATGAGCAAACAAAACTTAGCTTTCTCCTGGATGGACTGGGAGCAAGGTAGTCAGAAGGAATCTGAGTAGCACTGATTACATCGACAGCCGGCAACAAGAGGAAGTAAAACAGAGCTATATAGGAAACTCCCAGAGGATAACGAACCAGCTGATAGCCAGAGACCAGCAGGATAACAAACAAAGCCACCAGGGGGAGCCCAAAGCAAAAGTCACACCATACCACCAGTGACCACAAGAGGGAGCCCGAAAACAGAGTTCACAACAGGGGCCCATGCGGGAGTGGGCCCAGGTGGGAGGAGGGCCATGCGGGAGTGGGTCCAGGCGGGAGGAGGGCCATGTGGGAGTGGGTCCAAGAGGGAGGGGGCCATGCAGGAGTGGGCCCAGGTGGGAGGGGGGCCATGCGGGAGTGGGTCCAGGGGGGAGGGGGGCCAGGTGGGAGGAGGGCCATGTGGGAGTGGGTCCAGGCGGGAGGAGGGCCATGTGGGAGTGGGTCCAGGAGGGAGGGGGGCCATGCGGGAGTGGGCCCAGGTGGGAGGAGGGCCATGTGGGAGTGGGTCCAGGCAGGAGGGGGGCCATGCGGGAGTGGGTCCAGGCGGGAGGAGGGCCATGCGGGAGTGGGTCTAGGCGGGAGGTGGGCCATACAGGTGCGGGTCCATGTGGGAGGGGGCCAGGCGGGAGTGGGAGGGGGGCCATGTGGGAGTAGGTCCAGGCGGGAGGAGGGCCATGCAGGTGCGGGTCCAGGCGGGAGGGGGCCATGTGGGAGGGGGCCAGGCGGGAGGGAGGCCGTGCAGGTGTGGGTCCAGGCGGGAGGGAGCCATGTGGGAGGTGGCCAGGCGGGTGTGGGTCCAGGTGGGAGGGGGCCATGTGGGAGGGGGCTATGCGGGAGTGGGGCTGCTAACACCACTGCATATTCCCTATCAATGTGCATCCATTGACTCACATTCAGCTGAAATGCATTGTGGAGCAGAGAGCAGCTGGGGCCCAGCATGGCAATATCTGTCACCGGCCAATCAGAGGCCAGCAGCTAATGTCAGGGTGCAAGTCACTAGCGGAGCATGGCGGCGACATCATGCGCTGCCCGTCTAAGTCAGCTGCCGGCCTCTGCACAAGCTATGGAAGAGGACGCCACATGTTGTGGGAGAGGAGGGAAGGGAGTAGATTTTTTTTATGCCTTAAAGAATGGCATAGCAGTGGATATATATACCAGGAAAGGGCCTGAGATGAGGGATATATATACACCGGGGGTGGGGGGGGGTTCGGGGGCATATATACCAGGGAGGAGCCCAGGATGTTGGAGATACAGGTGTTTCTCACTAAATTAGAATATCATCAAAAAGGTAATTTCAGTTCTCCAATACAAAAAATGAAACTCATATATTATGTAGAGCAAAGTAGTGCAGTTCGCAGGTGCCAGCAAAAGTCACAGAGCCCCGGCACCTGCGCACTGCACTACTTTGCTCTGCCCTCAACAGGGCAGATGACTCTATATACACTCTATATACACTGCACAAAAAAATAAAGGGAACACTTAAATCCCACATCCTAGATATCACTGAATGAAATATTCCAGTTGCAAATCTTTATTACATTACATAGTGGAATGTGTTGAGAACAATAAAACCTAAAAATGATCAACGTAAATCACAACTAATATCCCCACGGAGGTCTGGAGTTGGAATGATGCTCAAAATCAAAGTGGAAAATGAAGCTACAGGCTGACCCAACTTCAGTGGAAATGCCTCAAGACAAGGATATGATGCTCAGCAGTGTGTGTGGCCTCCAAGTGGCTGTATGACCTCCCTACAATGCCTGGGCAGGGTCCTGATGAGGCGGCAGATGGTCTCCTGAGGGATCTCCTCCCAGACCTGGACTAAAGCATCGGCCAACTCCTGGACAGTCTGTGGTGCAACGTGATGTTGGTGGATGGTGCGAGACCTGATGTTCCAGATGTGTTCAATCGGATTCAGGTCTGGGGAACGGGCGGACCTGTCCATAGCTTCAATACCTTCATCTTGCAGGAACTGCTGACACACTCCAGCCACATGAGGTCTGGCATTGTCCTGCATTAGGAGGAGCCCAGAGCCAACCGCATCGGCATATGGTCTCACAAGGGGTCTGAGGATCTCATCTCGGTACCTAATGGCAGTCAGGCTACCTCTGGCGAGCACATGGAGGGCTGTGCGGCCCTCCAAAGAAATGCCACCCCACACCATTACTGACCCACTGCTAAAACGGTCTTGCTGAAGGATGCTGCAGGCAGCATATTACTCTCCACGGCGTCTCCAGACTCTGCCACGTCTGTCACATGTGCTCAGTGTAAACCTGCTTTCATCTGTGAAGAGCACAGGACGCCAGTGGCGAATTTGCCAATCCTGGTGTTCTGTGGCAAATGCCAAGCGTCCGGCACGGTGTTGGGCTATGAGCAATCGTGCACCGTTAACCTGCCTTGGTGATTATTACAACCCCCAGTTTGAGATCTTGACAATCTTATTTTCAATCAGCTCCCTGTAACAGCAGTCATAGATTGAGCGCTCTACACAGCTGCATGGAAATACATGGAGCCGTACACTCCGGTCCCGAGTGTCGGGTATTGATGTGAGTTTCTCGCGTCACACTCACAAGTGTGACCCTGGCCTAAGTGAGAGAGTAATGCACTTACAAGTGATGAGTGAGCGAAGGCTAACCGTCAGATAAGCAGCACGCTTATATAGTAAAAACACAACTAAGGCTACATTCACACTAGTGTCGTACGACGCACGTCGCAATGCGACGTGGCGACCTACCGACGCATACTGTGGAAGCGCCGCACAACGGGGGCAGCGGATGCAGTTTTTCAACGCATCCGCTGCCCCTTTCTGAGCTCCGGGGAGGAGGGGGCGGAGTTCCAGCCGCAAATGCGCGGTCGGAAATGGCGGACACGACGCACCAAAAAACGTTACATGCAACTTTTTTGGTGCCGACGGTTGCGACGTGTGGCAATGCGTCGCTTATGTTAGTCTATGGAGAAAAAACGCATCCTGCAAGCAATTTTGCAGGATGCGTTTTTTCTCCAAAACGACGCATTGCGACGTGCGTCGTACGACGCTAGTGTGAAAGCAGCCTAAATGAAGACAAATGGCCCCTGCTGAGGGACAAAGTCAAGAATGTTTGTGATCAGATAAGGTCCATTATCATCCTTCAGCTTGGCTCTTCTTTAGCTCATGTTGCTCATGAAGAAATCATGAAAGAATTTTTCTTTTTATTACTGTAAGGAGATATTCTATTTCTGATACATGTACCAACGTAACAAGAGATATTAAAGGGGACCTGTCAGTGGAATTGTGTTGAGTAACCTACAGAGTGTAAGGTCGGCAAGATCAAAGTGAAGACAATGGGAAAAAAAGTCTCACTCCAAACACCAACCAGTCATGGGAAAGAATCAACCCATTTAGCATTACTGGTGCCATGTGTAAAGGTGTGCCACTAATCCAGAAAATAGCTTTGGCACCAAAGACGTTCTTCTTCAGCAATCTCCAAGTCACAGATGGTCAATAAGGACAATTCTTGACTTTGGTCCCTGTAGACCTGTTTGTGTAGATGCTGAATGCCACAGATAGTTTATGCCGCACATAGAATGGTAGTTCTCACATCTATGGGGCCAAGGAGGTGTCCAGACAATAAAGAGTTTTAATAATGCTACGTTCACATTTGCGTTGTGCGCCGCAGCGCACAACGCAAACAAAAACGCAGCAAAACGCATGCACAACGCTGCGTTTTGCGCCGCATGCGTCCTTTTTTTAAATTGATTTTGGACGCAGCAAAAATGCAACTTGCTGCGTCCTCTGCGCCCGGACGCGGGCGCCGCAGCGACGCAAAACGCAAGTGCGACGCATGTCCATGCGCCCCCATGTTAAATATAGGGGCGCATGACGCATGCGGCGCCGCTGCGGCGCCCGCCGCTAATGTGAACGTAGCATAAAACAGCCACGCAAATACTTTTCTGCCCAATGATGACAAAAGTATTCTCAGAGTGATACCTTTATTGGATAAACAGAAAATAATATATGTTTGCAGCTTTTAGAGCACAGAGGCTTCAGAGCTTTCACAGTACAGAGGCTCCTTCTTCAGGCAGGATAACAAATCTCTGTCCGGAGCTGGCTGGTGGAGGTGTGAAATTGAGTCCTACTGTCAAAGCTAGACTGAGCCTGTACAGGTCGATCAATTGCAGGTCACAGCACGTCCGGGCACTCTGATTGGTGCGATCAATGACATCATCGATGGCGCCAAATCTAAGCTGGCCCTGATGACACCGTTGTTTCCAGGCACCAGCCTATGATCGGTGCTCTTAAGGTACCGTCACATTTAGCGACGCTGCAGCGATCTAGACAACGATGCCGATCGCTGCAGCGTCGCTGTTTCGTCGTTGTGTGGTCGCTGGAGAGCTGTCACACAGACAGCTCTCCAGCGACCAACGATGCCGGTCCCCGGGTAACCAGGGTAAACATCAGGTTATTAAGCGCAGGGCCGCGCTTAGTAACCCGATGTTTACCCTGGTTACCAGTGCTAATGTAAAAAAAACCAAAACACTACATACTTACATTCCGGTGTCTGTCCCCCGGCGCTGTGCTTTCCTGCACTGTCTGTGAGCGCCGGCCGGAATGCACAGCAGTGACGTGACCGCTGTAATCTGCTTTACGGCTGGCCGGCGCTGACAGTGCAGGAAAGCACAGCGCCGGGGGACAGACACCGGAATGTAAGTATGTAGTGTTTTTTTTTTTTTTACATTTACACTGGTAACCAGGGTAAACATCGGGTTACTAAGCGCGGCCCTGCGCTTAGTAACCCGATGTTTACCCTGGTTACCAGTGAAGACATCGCTGAATCGGCGTCACACACACCGATTCAGCGATGTCTGCGGGAGTCCAGCTACGAAATAAAGTTCTGGACTTTCTGCTCCGACCAACGATCTCACAGCAGGATCCTGATCGCTGCTGCGTGTCAAACACAACAATATCGCTATCCAGGACGCTGCAACGTCACAGATCGCTAGCGATATCGTTCAGTGTGAAGGTACCTTTACAGCACCGATCCTAGGCTGGACATCAGTGTTTCAGGCAATCTGAAATCTGTTTCAGAACTAAACAGCCAATCACAGTGATCGTAGTTTATTGGGATTTCTGCGCAAACCTATTATTCTAAAGATATGAACCTGAACATACCGCAAAACCATTTTTACAAGATGTGGATTCTAGTAAGGATTATTCAATATATTCACAAGATTACAATCCAAATTAAGAAAAAAGAAAAATTAAAAATGACACACCCAGGGTTTTGCCTAACAGCTTCATCAGGGGCATGAAGGTGTGTTTTTATCAATAACTTGAATAGCCGCTTCTTTCATTACATATTTTCTAAACAACACAGAAAAAAAAATGGAAATTGAGTACTAAAAATCATATACATGTAAACCATACCATAGGACCTTTATTTATTTGAAGAAAAAGGAGCAGAAAAATCATGAACAAAATCAAAGATAAAATCGTGAGCCTAAGAAGAGGTAAATTACAAAGTTGCTTGTTTTTAAAGATCAAACAACCCTTTTAACTTTCTGGATCTCTCTCTTGACTTTGCATGTTAGAAATACATGTAACGTAATATACATATATTGTAAGAAAGCAGCTCTCAGGTCCTGGATGAGAGGTATGTATCACCGAGGTGGCTCAGTGATGCGAGTCCTGCTGAAAGGGTTTTTTAATGGGCCAGAATTTTTGGGTCTGGGTTTTAGGAGCAGCCAGAAGAGTTGGGTGGGACTGGTTGATCCCATACCTCCTATCCAGGATTTGAAGGGCCTATTTACGTCAGCTGTGCTGTTTGTGTGTGGAGATGGAAAAACCTATTATATGCTGCTCAGTCTCTGCCAGGGGTTGACCAAGACTGGACTTAATTTATAAAAATACAAATAAAAATATATATCTATTTCTCAAACAATTATAACAATCGCCTAGCCAATCTAAGTGTTTTGTTGTGTTTTCTTTTCTCATGGTTGGTTAGTCTCTTTACAAGTTGCATTATGTGTCTCACCCATCTGATTTGCAAATGTTTGCTCTTATGAGCGTCACATAGGGGGCATGATGGGCTCTGCAGTGACGGCCACCATGTTGGAAGCCTTTAGGGTTTAAACTGCAGCTCCGATCACAGGAGGTCCTGCATGAAACGGGCATCATGCAGTGAACGCGTCAATTGAAAATGGGTTAATATCCAACATATCTGACCAGTCGGGAGGCACGACCTGCTGATTATAAAATCTTCACCGAATTATTAGTGTAAAAATATCCATGCAGTGTTGATCCCCAGAAACTCATGTACACCATAGCAGCGGGTCCTCCCCTTACCGCAAACACAACTGATCCGAAATAAGTTGGGACAGAAGACGAAAGTGATGAATAAATAAATGAATTTATTAAATTCCCCACATATATATACATTGTAGAACGTGGTCACGTCAGGTGGATGATGAGGGTTATTGTGGATTTCTGCAGACACCAGGAATGTGAATGACAAGGCACAGGCATGGCGACAGAAGGGAAGAGAACTACAAGTCAGATAGGCGGAGGAGGGCCCCAGAGGGTGTGGGAACACTGAAAAAGAGAAAAAAAGGAGAGGATCTAGTGGCATTACACCAGCAATTACCATCATTACTAGGTACGGCTTCTCTGCAAAGGGTAATCATTAACCATTTTACAGATGTATGTTTGCTGTCAGTTAATGGAACCTGTGCAGCTATTGTACTTCAGCCTCATAAAATAATGTAAATGCCACACGTTATTATATGGCGTTTCGCCACTCACCAGTCCACTAGCCCGGCCCCAATGATGTCGTGGATGTGATACTCCATTCCTAGTCTCAGGGCAGGGGGAGGTTTCCTACTGGACAGATCAGTGAGAAGGACTTCTTTATATCGGGAGCGACTGATCTGTGAAAGAAGAGCTTTCCGTCCTGCATAATACACGAAAGATGTAAGGACAAATCATTAGAGAGATGGGAATAGATAATTATATATAGACCAGTGGTGTTAAATAGACCACTGATCATATATAGACCACAGCTGGGCAATCAGCGACACTATGGACCCTGTAAAACTACATCAGCCAGGCCCCCAAAGAAGAAACGGCAAAATGTGCGTCGGGGTGGAGGGACGCAGCTCTTATTCACATTTTACCTGTGTGACCAACACATTCAATACTTAGGTACTATACCCATACTAGTTATCTTCATGATTATGATGTAACTATATGTGGCTAGGTATATGCGTTTTTTTTCTGATTTGTTTTGTGAACGCACTTTATTTAAATAGGTATTTCCATTATACATGTTGTAAATAAAGTTAGGCATTTCTGGTAATAAGTGGGAATTTTCTTAACCCAGTATGTTGTATTTTCTAATTTTTATTTTTTTTTTCTACTGGGTGCAAATTTTTCAACAATATGTTATCTTTTGAGTGTATACTTTCCATCAATTTATGGACTTGGGAAATATCTTAATACAAGGTGCACTTATTATCCCATGCATCTAGCATAATATATGGAAACATAGGACTACAGGATCTTGTAAGAAGACGGCCTTACAGGACACTACGGAGACTGACCGAATCGGCCTGATCATTCATTACCTTTTATAAAATGTTTGCTGAACTTGCCGGCTCCGGGGATGGACAGCCACCAGCTCCCGGCATCCCTCACGGTGAGAAGCCCGGCATGAACCAGCTGCCTGAGAGAGAATGTATATAGGATCGTCTCCTGGTATATATTCATTATTCAGTGCAAAATGTAACCAGGAGCGGACATCTTCCTGCACCACAACCACCCAAGAGCGATTGCATCAAGGAGCCAAACAACAAGACTTTAAAGCTCCGGGGATCGGATGTAAAATCTGCTCCAAAGCCCGAATGTTATTGCAATTTCTCCCCCATGTATTTACCGCTCGCTGTTCAGGAGGTGAACCCTCACTTCCCCCTACTGTCATCCCTATAACATAGTGTCCCATCCTTACGTGATCTCCGCATCGCTGAAGCGGTGTCTCTCCATCATCTCTTCCCGGTTGTAACTCATTTTAGAGGGAGTGAAGAGGCTGGAGTCCAGGAAGCGGCGGACGACGGGGGCTCCGGGACTTCCATCTATGCTTCTAATGATGGCTCCTAGAAAATCTTCCTTCCTGACCACAAGGAAAGTGTCAGGATCAAAACCGGGCTGCATGAGGCACACCTCCCCTGTCTGCTGTAAAGTGCTCTACAAGAGAAAATGTCTGCATTTTAGCAGTTGCAGTTATTTAACGGTTATTGCGCCAATAGGTACGAGAGCATAGCTACAGTACTGCCCCCGTGCTCCAGACCTCAGCTACTATAATACTGCCCCCCGTGCTCCAGACCACAGCTACTATAATACTGCTCCCCGTGCACCAGACCATAGCTACTATAATACTGCCCACCGTGCACCAGACCATAGCTACTATAATACTGCCCCCCCGTGCACCAGACCATAGCTACTATAATACTGCCCCCCCGTGCACCAGACCATAGCTACTATAATACTGCTCCCCGTGCTCCAGACCACAGCTACTATAATACTGCCCCCCGTGCACCAGACCATAGCTACTACAATACTGCCCTCCCGTGCACCAGACCATAGCTACTATAATACTGCTCCTATGTACAAGAATATAACTAATATTATACTGCCCCATGTACAAGAATATAACTACTATAATACTGCTCCTATGTACAAGAATATAACTACTATAATACTGCCCCTATGTACAAGAATATAACTACTATAATACTGCCCCTATGTATAAGAATATAGCTACTATAATACTGCTCCTATATACAAGAATATAACTACTATAATACTGCCCCTATGTGCAAGAATATAACTACTATAATACTGCCCCTATGTACAAGAATATAGCTACTATAATACTGCCCCTATGTATAAGAATATAGCTACTATAATACTGCTCCTATATACAAGAATATAACTACTATAATACTGCCCCTATGTGCAAGAATATAACTACTATAATACTGCCCCTATGTACAAGAATATAGCTACTATAATACTGCCCCTATGTACAATATTATAACTACTATAATACTGCTCCTATGTACAAGAATATAACTACTATAACACTGCCCATATGTACAAGAATATAACTACTATAATACTATGTACAGACACATAACTATTAGGACTCACCAGTAATCTATCTACGGTGGTGCGATCTCGGATGAGGTTGTACAGTTGATGTCTTAAGAACATGGGGGAGAGACTGTCATTGAATAGCTTACGTGGGAACAGCGCCCACAGATAGGATACGGCTTCCTGAGGTTTCTCTGTAAAATCTGATAAAACAAAAGAAAGTGAAATACTACATAGGATATACACTCACACATACGATAGATATATACACTGCTCAAAAAAATAAAGGGAACACTAAAATACCACATCCTAAATATCACTGAATGAAATATTCCAGTTGTAAATCTTCATTCATTGCATAGTGGAATGAGTTGAGAACAATAAAACCGAAAAATGATCAACGTAAATCACAACTAATATCCCATGGAGGTCTGGAGTTGGAATGATGCTCAAAATCAAAGTGGAAAATGAAGTTACAGGCTGACCCAACTTAAGTGGAAATGCCTCAAGACAAGGAAATGATGCTCAGTAGTATGTGTGGCCTCCATGTGCCTGTATGACCTCCCTACAATGCCTGGGCATGCTCCTGATGAGGCGGCGGATGGTCTCCTGAGGGATCTCCTCCCAGACCTGGACTAAAGCATCCGCCAAATCCTGGACAGTCTGTGGTGCAACGTGACGTTGGTGGATGGTGCGAGACATGATGTCCCAGATGTGCTCAATCAGATTCAGGTCTGGGGAACGGGCGGGCCAGTCCATAGCTTCAATGCCTTCATCTTGCAGGATGACTCCAGCCACATCAGGTCTGGCATTGTCCTGCATTAGGAGGAACCCAGGGCCAACCGCACCAGCATATGGTCTCACAAGGGGTCAGTGGATCTCATCCCTGTACCTAATGGCAGTCAGGCTACATCTGGCGAGCACATGGAGGGCTGTACAGCCCTCCAAAGAAATGCCACCCCACACCATTACTGACCCACTGCCAAACCGGTCATGCGGAAGGATGTTGCAGGCAGCAGATCGCTCTCCACGGCGTCTCCAGACTCTGTCACGTCTGTCACATGAGCTCAGTGTGAACCTGCTTTCATCTGTGAAGAGTACAGGGCGCCAGTGGCGAATTTGCCAATCCTGGTGTTCTGTAGCAAATGCCAAGCTTCCTGCACGGTGTTGGGCTGTGAGCACAACCCCCATCTGTGGATGTCGGGCACTCAGACCATCCTCATGGAGTCGGTTTCTAACCGTTTGTGCAGACACATGCACATTTGTGGCCTGCTGGAGGTCATTTTGCAGGGCTCTGGCAGTACTCCTCCTGTTCCTCCTTGCACAAAGGCTGAGGTAGCGATCCTGCTGCTGGGTTATAGCCCTCCTACGGCCCCCTCCACGTCTTATGGTGTACTGGCCTGTCTTCTGGTAGCGCCTGCAGCTTCTAGACACTACGCTGATGGACACAGCAAACCTTCTGGCCACAGCTCGCATTGATGTGCCATCCTGGATGAGCTGCACTACCTGAGCCACTTGTGTGGGTTCTAGAGTCCGTCTCATGCTACCACGAGTGTGAAAGCACAACCAACATTCAAAAATGACCAAAACATCAGCCAGAAAGCATTGGTACTGAGATGTGGTCTGTGGTCCCCACCTGCAGAACCACTCCTTTATTGAGTGTGTCTTGATAATTGCCAATAATTTCCATCTGTTGTCTATTCCATTTGCACAACAGCATGTGAAATTGATTGTCAAACAGTGTTGCTTCCTAAGTGGACAGTTTGATTTCACAGAAATGTGATTTACTTGGAGTTAGATTCTGTTGTTTAAATTGAAAGATCCAGATAATGGAAGGTCTCACATAGACTCCGGGCCTTGTCTATTAATACTGTTGCAACCAAGATTCCTCCTTGATGACACCCTCCATGATTGAGGAGTCTGGAAGGATATGGCCGGGGCTGACGAGGCAGAGAAGCAGTTTTGGTCTAACATTGGCAAGAAATGTGAATCCCTGGTTTTCTTTTCAATCTCTTACTCAATTCTGCCTTGGAAGGCGCTGCTGCTGCAGCACATCTCTCGTGCATTCTTTGCACAGAGGTCTTCAGGGTGGAGTGGGCTCATCTCTTAAGACAACCTGAGTCCGTTATACCCCCCGCACTGTTCCCCCGCAGCCCCCCAAGTCATCTGTTTGGGGTGTGGTCTTTTCTTCAGCGACGCTTCCAACACACAATCCTCATGTGTGCCGATGATTAGTCCGTGCTGGAAGCTGCAGTCAAAGGGAAGACCACAACTGGAACTGGTGCCTTAGGGAGCGAGCGGAGGACGGGCATGGAGAGGAAGGGCGAGAAAAGTATTTTAATCCTTTTCTGGCTGATTGGAATCCAGGAAGATGGCAGCCAAAAAAAATCTGCAAATCTGGGGAAATTCTAAGCCAATTTGATTTGTATCGTACAGATTTGCTGATCCTGATTTCTCCCCTCCAAGGCCAAGCTTACGGGGCAGCTTTGAGCACTTCGGGGGCCATGTATGAGGGTCTGCCAATAATTTCACTGACGTCCTGTGCAGCCGTCCCATAGTCACATGTGTCCCTGGAGGTCGATGAGGTTATTACTCGTCTCCAGTTATTACCATATTATTATTATTATTATTATTTGAACATCCAGAGAAAACAGAAAAGGTAGCACTCACCCAAGCGATATGTAAAAGATCCTTTATTCTTCCATATATCTGAGTAAGGACATGCCTTTCGGGCTACAGGTAAAAAGAGAGGGTGCGGGGAGTGAGACGGACGATGGCCATTTCGCGCACGTTGCGCTTCAACGGGTCCAGGTATCTCACATACCTGGACCCGTTGTAGCGCAACGTGCGCGAAACGGCCGTCGTCCGGCTCACTCCCCACACCCTCTCGTTTTACCTGTAGCCCGAAAGGCATGTCCTTACTCTGATATATGGATGAATAAAGGATCTTTTACATATCGCTTTGGTGAGTGCCACCTTTTCTGTTTTCTCTGGATGTTTAAATACGAATTACTGCTTGGCAGAGCACCACAGAGCGATAGTATTCCACGGCTGATCCGTTTGCCATAAGAGACTCTGATTATTGCAGCAAGTTGCCCACTTTAATTACCATCATAAACCATCTTTCCTGGTGCTGTCATACTTCCTCTTTTTTCCATGGATTATTATTATTCTTATAGGCCATGCTGACAGTTTCCACCTGAACTTGTCCCAACAGAGGTCTGTACCGTATACACTGCTTTCCGCTGGAACGACAAGTTCTGAAAACTGTCCAGATAAATCCCTGTTTTCTCTGCTGCAGATCTAGCAGTTCTCTGAATGCTGAGCCCTGTATAACCCAGCCCTGATTGATTGGCTGCTTTCTGTGTACACTGTGCATAAGCAAAAAGCTGCCAAACAGTGGAGGGAGCGGGGTTATATAGAACTCACAAATATGGGGGACTACCCTGGTTAGTCCTCTACTAATAATCTGCTGCTGATAAACCAGATATTTTATCAAATTTACAGCAAGCAGCCTAGTAAGTGACACTTCACTGGAATCAGGGTCTCTGCCCCTACATCATGCTGCTCTCAGGTTAGGTGGCAAAAAACTGCTGACAGATTCCCTTTAAAGAGCGATCCTTATCTCCCACATTTTGGGCATAGACCTAGGACCTACCACTGGGACCGCATCTGTACTGAGGACAGAGTCTCGTGCCCACTGCTGTGAGAGGAGGCTGTACATGCACAACTCTCCCCATAGATGTCACATATGTAGACGTTGGGAATACCCCTCCATGTCGCCTGCTGCGGCCGCGGTGTGGCTACTGTCTTCTGATGGTGCCATTACCTGGATATGGCGACGGATTCACATTTACATCGGATTTCAGATTTTCTTCCCGCGGTTTCTTCACTCTGAAAGGGTCACAGATCAGCTTGCGCTTGCGGTCCATGAAGGGGACGGGGTCAGGGGTGAGGGTGGGAGAGACGTCCAGCCTCCTGTATAGATAGAGATAAAGTCTGGAAAGGACGATTATATCAGGGGATCTGCATCACACACAGCGGTGTCTGCCCAGACAGCACGAGAGAACCTGGCGACAGAACAAGCAGGAGACGTGAGGTGTGACGTGTAAAGACAGCACGAGAGAACCTGGCGGCAGAACAAGCGGAAGACGCGAGGTGTGACGTGTACAGACAGCACGAGAGAACCTGGCGACAGAACAAGCAGGAGACGTGAGGTGTGACGTGTAAAGACAGCACGAGAGAACCTGGCGGCAGAACAAGCGGAAGACGCGAGGTGTGACGGGCACAGACAGCACGAGAGAACCTGGCGGCAGAACAAGCGGAAGACGCGAGGTGTGACGTGTACAGACAGCCCGAGAGAACCTGGCGGCAGAACAAGAGGGAGATGCAAGGTGTGACGGGCACAGACAGCCCGAGAGAACCTGGCGGCAGAACAAGTGGGAGACGCGAGGTGTGACGGGTACAGACAGCACGAGAGAACCTGGCGGAAGAACAAGCGGAAGACACAAGGTGTGACGTGTACAGACAGCCCGAGAGAACCTGGCGGCAGAACAAGAGGGAGATGCAAGGTGTGACGGGCACAGACAGCCCGAGAGAACCTGGCGGCAGAACAAGTGGGAGACGCGAGGTGTGACGGGTACAGACAGCACGAGAGAACCTGGCGGAAGAACAAGCGGAAGACACAAGGTGTGACGTGTACAGACAGCCCGAGAGAACCTGGCGGCAGAACAAGAGGGAGATGCAAGGTGTGACGGGCACAGACAGCCCGAGAGAACCTGGCGGCAGAACAAGAGGGAGATGCAAGGTGTGACGGGCACAGACAGCCCGAGAGAACCTGGCGGCAGAACAAGTGGGAGACGCGAGGTGTGACGGGTACAGACAGCACGAGAGAACCTGGCGGAAGAACAAGCGGAAGACACAAGGTGTGACGTGTACAGACAGCCCGAGAGAACCTGGCGGCAGAACAAGAGGGAGATGCAAGGTGTGACGGGCACAGACAGCCCGAGAGAACCTGGCGGCAGAACAAGAGGGAGATGCAAGGTGTGACGGGCACAGACAGCCCGAGAGAACCTGGCGGCAGAACAAGTGGGAGACGCGAGGTGTGACGGGTACAGACAGCACGAGAGAACCTGGCGGAAGAACAAGCGGAAGACACAAGGTGTGACGTGTACAGACAGCCCGAGAGAACCTGGCGGCACAACAAGAGGGAGATGCAAGGTGTGACGGGCACAGACAGCCCGAGAGAACCTGGCGGCAGAACAAGCGGAAGACGCGAGGTGTGACGTGTACAGACAGCACGAGAGAACCTGGCGGCAGAACAAGCGGGAGAAGCGAGGTGTGACGGGTACAGACAGCACGAGAGAACCTGGTGGAAGAACAAGCGGAAGACACAAGGTGTGACGTGTACAGACAGCCCGAGAGAACCTGGCGGCAGAACAAGAGGGAGATGCAAGGTGTGACGGGCACAGACAGCCCGAGAGAACCTGGCGGCAGAACAAGTGGGAGACGCGAGGTGTGACGGGTACAGACAGCACGAGAGAACCTGGCGGAAGAACAAGCGGAAGACACAAGGTGTGATGTGTACAGACAGCCCGAGAGAACCTGGCGGCAGAACAAGAGGGAGATGCAAGGTGTGACGAGAACAGACAGCCCGAGAGAACCTGGCGGCAGAACAAGTGGGAGACGCGAGGTGTGACGGGTACAGACAGCACGAGAGAACCTGGCGACAGAGCAAGCGGGAGACATGAGGTGTGACAGGTACAGACAGCACGAGAGAACCTGGCGGCACAACAAGCAGGAGACGAGAGGTGTGACGGGTACAGAAACCACGAGAGAACCTGGCGGCAGAACAAGCGGGAGACGCAAGGTGTGACGGGTACAGACAGCATGAGAGAACATGGCAGTAGAACAAGCGGGAGACGTGAGGTGTGACGGGCACAGACAGCACGAGAGAACCTGGCGGCAGAACAAGCGGGAGACGCAAGCTGTGACGGGTACAGACAGCATGAGAGAACCTGGCGGCAGAACAAGCGGGAGAAGCGAGGTGTGATGGGTACAGACAGCACGAGAGAACCTGGCGGAAGAACAAGCGGAAGACACAAGGTGTGACGTGTACAGACAGCCCGAGAGAACCTGGCGGCAGAACAAGAGGGAGATGCAAGGTGTGACGGGCGCAGACAGCCCGAGAGAACCTGGCGGCAGAACAAGTGGGAGATGCGAGGTGTGACGGGTACAGACAGCACGAGAGAACCTGGCGACAGAGCAAGCGGGAGATGCGAGGTGTGACGGGTACAGACAGCACAAGAGAACCTGGCGGCAGAACAAGAGGGAGACGCAAGGTGTGACGGGCACAGCACAGACAGCACGAGAGAACCTGGCGGCACAACAAGCAGGAGACGAGAGGTGTGACGGGTACAGAAACCACGAGAGAACCTGGTGGCAGAACAAGCGGGAGAAGCGAGGTGTGACGGGTACAGACAGCATGAGAGAACCTGGCAGTAGAACAAGCGGGAGACGTGAGGTGTGACGGGCACAGACAGCACGAGAGAACCTGGCGGCAGAACAAGCGGGAGACGCAAGGTGTGACGGGTACAGACAGAACAAACGACCTCTCCCTCATTACATCCTGGCCGCCTCCATCCACAGTAATGTCTGCAGACAAATCCACAAAAAGCTGGAGAACAGCTGACGTCTCAGTGACACCGGGACACGGTCATAAGGGGGTGTGTGCCCGGTGTATGGTCATAAGGGAGGTGTGCCCGGTCATAATGGGGGTGTGCGCCCGGACATAAGGGGGTGTGTGGCGGGTGCACGGTCATAAGAGGGTGTGTGTCCGGGGTACGGTCATAAGGGAGGTGTGCCAAGTGTACGGTCATAAGGGAGTGTGCGCCAGGACATAAGGGGGTGTGCGCCCGGACATAATGGGGTGTGAGCCCGGACATAAGAGGGTGTGTGCCCGATGTACGGTAATAAGGGTTGGGCGCCCGGTCATAGGGGGTGTGTGCTTGGTGCACGGTCATAAGGGGTGTGTGCCCGGTTATAATGGGGTGTGCGCCCGGTGCATAGTCAGAAAGGGGTGTGTGCCTGTTGTATGGTCATAAGGGGGTGTGCCTGGTCATATACTGACATAGGGACCTCTAAGGTTTTCATAGGGGCGTCTGTGGCTGACATGGGTGGCGTCTGCTTGCCACAGGCATAGGGCCTCTATGGTGCAGTGGTGCCTGGCACGTATACGGATCCCACACTCGGGCTGATGGCTGTGAGGTTCCTCCTAAGCGGAGGCCGGTACTCCGCGGTCTGGCTCTCGGGTAATAGGTGGATACCCCGGGCACAGCCATCAGCTGTCACACACTCACTTACCTCCAGCCCACACGTCCCCTGTGCTCCGCCGCAGACTATATCAGAGCCGGACTGACCTGGCCGCCATCTTCCCGGAGACCAGGACCTGTTCTACCCTGTGGACGGCAGCGTCCTGAGCACACAGGAGACCGGACTGTAACCTGCAGCTCGTCCTCTAGTGTAACTACAGAACCTCCGCCTGTGACACGTACGGGGGCCGAGAAGTCCCGCCCATCCGGCGCCTACATTATACGCCATCACTCCACTTAAAGAGACAGACCAGGAAAATGGATGAGAGTGTGCAGAGAGACAGTGCAGGTGAGGAGAGTAGTAGTAACAGAGGGAGCTGTTGGATTTATGTGGGCTTGCTGGGACTTGTAGTTGTAATAAAGCCTCTTGTATTATTCTATGGTATCTTATTATAAGGGGGTTGTTAGTCAGTGTTGGAGCTCATGTTGACTTGTGGGTGTCAGTGGCATTAAAGCTGCCATGTTGGGTGCTGTCGGCAGTCACTCGGGCCTGGGGGCGCCTGTTACATGTCTCTAATGCTGGAACTCCCTGCTCAGAGGCCATAGATGAGTCCCCTATAGTCGTGCTGTCCTGGTGGGCTGGAGGGTGTATGTCTGCAATGTATAACCCATGGTAAAGGTAGTGTAGAGACCCTCACGTCAGCCCCCTGATTGCCCGGTACTCTAATGTATATTTTGTGTTTCAGCGAGCAGCCGTAAGAGAAGCCTGGACCCTCCTGATTTACCGCCTCCCAAGAACCTGCACGTCGCCTCCTTGAGGACCCATCCCTCCGTCTACCAGGGCTCCTTTCCCTTTTACAGGTTGCCCTCAGAACTGGGGTCCTTCTCTCTGGATGAGAAGCGATGTTACCATGGCGATGCCCGGCGTCTCCGTTTTCTTAGTCCCCCCGCGGGGATGGAGAGCGGAGCAGCTTCCCCCGGATGGGATGTGATGGAGGGATTTGAAGATCGCTATGTGCGACGTGACGAAGACCAAAAAGAGGGACTGCTGCATATTCTAACATGGGTGACGGAGAACAGAGCGCTGCTGCGAGGAAACGGAAATCCTGAAGGCAAAAGGTGGGTAACGTTGTGTGTATGGATGTACACGGGGGTCTCGGCTATCAAAAAGTGCCCAAAGCAGATATGTAGAGGGCAGATTCATCATGGCGGCGGAGCAACGTGTGTGAAGTTAGAGCCTCCAACTGCATCTATGGAGTCAGCAAGCCACAAATCAGGGTCTCAGGGGAGGAAGGTTATGGGCCACGTGTATCCAAAGTTATGAGGAGAGGGGTCATGGGGAACTTTTTGGCATGAAGTGCAACTTATTTAGAATTGCGATTCTGCATAAGATTGGGGGGCAACACTACGGTTTTGGCCTCAACTCTGATCACGCACCCAAAGATCGTCCTATGCTGCTACCATATCGGACTTGTGACGTGACCAGCAAGGAGGAACTGGTTGAAATCATTTTTTTTTTTGCAACCAGCTTATTGCGGTCCTTGTACTTCTCAGGAGATTTAGTTTTTGTTGACTCAGCTGCATGATTTACGGCTGCTAGCCAGCCTGAGTACATGTGGGGGTTGCCTGGTTGCTAGGGAATCCCCACATGTATTCAAGCTGTCTATAAGCTGTAAATCATGCAGCTCAGGCAATGAAAACTAAATCTCTGAACACTAACAAATACTCGGAGACCACCCGAGTGTGATCTGGAAAACCCGAGCAACGAGTACACTCGCTCATCACTAGTCCCTGGCTCTTATCTAGCATTGGAAAGTGTACTGCCGGCCTTGAAAAGCTGAGCTGGAGTTTTTTCCTCCAAATTTATCATTGAGATGGGAAATTTGATAATCTGGAGCTGTGGAGCTGAAGTGGGTGCATGAAGGATTGAGCATAAATGACACAACTGTGGGCCGCGGTGGGTAAGTCGGGGAGCGCTGCCGCTGATGTTACATGTTTCAGGAACTTTTTGTAAGTTTATAAGTAAACTTTTATTACCCCTTTAAGAAATAAATTTGCGTTTCATTATCCAGGCAGGGTATTTTAATACCCAAGTTTCCTAATAACATTTTCTGTCCTTCCTTCAGACCAGTGGACCGAGACTTTGTCACCTGGCGGGGTCACCTCACTAAGATTCTGTGCAGCCCGTATGAAAGTCAAGAAGGCTGGATCCTGGCCGTGACGCTGTTTAAGGGCACCTTGTATATCAGCGAGAGGGAGACCACAGCCGCTTACAGGAAGAGGAAAGAGCGGACTCGGGAGCAGGAGAAGCTCATGTACTCTGGGTACAAGTTCGAGAGCTACATGTGTGCAGGTGCGTCCGTCTCCTTTATATCCTCTGTTGTCCCTGCACTCCGTGGCCCCCAGTAACATCTGACCTGGGCAGACTGTAATAAATCGCTCCATCTCATACATATAACACCTTCTACCCAGATTCTCCTGATGGCGCTCCTTGCCCGTCTGAAGTTGTGAACACCAACGAGGGATTTTGCAGCGTCTTGCTGGGCCGCCTGGCATCTCATTCCTTCCTGGTTTCCGGAGAGGTGGACTGCAAAGACCCGAGCAGTACTAATCCCTCACCGCCATCGTGCTACGTAGAGCTGAAGACGAGTGCGGAGATGCGGAGCCCACACCAAGAGCGCAGCTTCCACCGGTGCCAGTCAATATTACGTACGCCCCTTACCCTTTCCTCCCAGGGACTGTATAGAGGATGAATGTCTTCCCCTTCCCTCCAGGTATAAGCTCCTGAAGTGGTGGTGCCAGTCCTTCCTGCTCGGGATTCCCCTCATCATCGCCGGATTTCGGAATCCACAAGGAAGAATCGTATCTCTGGAGAAATTCAGGACGTCTGACATCTCTCGCTTAGTTCGGGTAACAGAGAGTCTCGTGTCATTTGTCGCTGCCATATTGGAAGTCGTGGTGCAGAGACACATTTGTATTTGTCCCTGGTGCAGGGTGACAGGCAGAGCTGGGATCCGGCCGTGTGTATGAACTTCTGTAACGCCTTCCTCGGTTATATCAAGAAAGTGGTGACCACAGATGACCACAGGTAAGAAGCCATCTCTCTTAGAGGGGTTGTCCGGGCTTAGGCTTTCTTATAGCGCCACACCTGTCCATGGGTTGTGTCTGGCATTGCGGCTCTATTGAAGTCAGTGGGGCTGAGCTGCAGCGACACACAACCTGTGTACGTGTGTTACCGTTTGTGGTAGAAAGCAGCCATGTTTTTCCAATCTGTGACACCCTTTATGGACGAAGTCAACAAGTGCAAAACTGATGGCCATCCTATTAGGCGCTGCCTCCGGGGGCCGCTAACGTCTCAGATGCTGAAGTCTGTGTGAATTATTGCTTCATGTTCAGTTGCTCCTCAGCAGCAGTGCATCGGGGGAATAAGTAAAGGGTTGGTCCGACACTGCTCACATCTATATCGGTAGGTGAGGGCCACTAATGACGCCCTGTTGACAGGTGCCTTCCAGTACGTGAGCACAGTTGGCAGATATCGGGCATGCACGTTATGGTGATAAACAGGACGTCATCTATGGCGCTCGCCTCATGCAGGACAAGGCATTCTTTGCACGGCTCCATTATGTTCGTCCGTTAGTGCCACAGTAACATCTCGGAGCACGAGAACAATACTTAGGAGTACCTGCAGCTGTGGGTAATTTAATTTCTCATTCTCCCTAAATTTTCTTCTCATCTTCCATAGGGTCGTATTTGTGTTCTCCTGGGAGCCGGGCGAAGACGTCACTTTTACCATTGAAGCAGATTCTAATCAGTTAGTCGTCCCAGACTGGTACGTGGAGGCGATATCACAGGCTTCATGATGCGGTGCCAGAGAATGAGCAGCCATACTTCTGCGGACCTTTATACCGAGGTCTGTGGACTATATGGAGTCCGTCACCAAGGAAGACTTGAGCCCTGGACATGCACTCCTGGGGTTGGTCCTCGATTTTATGCCACAGTGTAACTGATCAATTGCATAGAGATTTATCACATCCAGCCATATTACCCCAAATCTCGGGTAACAATGGTCATGACGGCCAAATGTAATAGTGATGTGCCAATATAGGGAGGGCTACGAGAGCGGAGCACAGGGAAAAACTACAATTCTGCATTTATTCTCTACTGCCCGAGTCCGATGTAATCAGACACATCTCCTTCCTACAATCTGCAGCCATGGAGGGTCTAATTTACAGGGCTAGATGTCAGAACAAGTGCTGGAGAAACAAATCCGTGTGAGAATAATTGCAAAAGCTGCTAGTAAAGCCTCTAAAAATCCTAATTCTCCAGCAAACAGCAAGGACCTCTGTGATTCCCAGCAGTCACAACAGAATCTCCACTTCCACAATGCACCCCCTGCTGGCTAGAGGACAGAGGTAATGCCCCGCTGACGGGAGGACAAAGGAAATGCACTATTGATGGGGGAGGACAGAGGTAATACCCTGCTGGCGGGAGGACAGAGGAAATGCACTATTGATGGGGGAGGACACAGGTAATGTCCTTTCTCTTTCTGCCCCATGACCAGGTATGCAGAGATGAAGCCACCCTAGATTTTGTTCAGCCCAAAAAGCTCCATTACTTCATATACTGTGACAATGAAATCCGTATAATAACTGCGAGCATGTCACAGACTGCAAACCGCGTGACAATAGGATCCCGTTACATGGGCTCAGCTGTAAATAAAGACGTTTATTTTGCAATCTCTGGCTTATGTTTGCTTTGTCGCAAAGTCAGAAAACAAGTCGGTGGGTTGTAAAAGTCACATCCAAAGATGGGTCCAAGTGCTGACGCGCCCCAGCTTCCTTATAGACTAGAAGACCCGCAATGGATCATCTCTGGGATAACATGACCTTAATCATTTCAAGCATTGGCTCCTTGCGTGTATTAGTTGCTACCTTCTAAAATCCGATCCTTCACCAGATTTCACAAAACAAACTGCATTGATGATTAAAGAGATTTTAAGCCCGATGAGGCAGGTCTCCTTACTATGAAAATCCTTCTCAGAATGGCTGTATCATCCGAATATTAAAATGAGCAGTCAACCTGAAGAGTGAGAAAGCTCATGAATCAAAATGGGTTCCATCTCCCCCCACTCAGCCTTACTGGCAGCTGCAGCTTGTACTGAGCAGTGTGAGATGGCAGCAGAGAGGAGGGACACTGAGGAGCTCTGTCAGGCTAGGAGGACGGAGACTGAGTTTAAACTTTTAAAAAATGGTTATATAGGCAGTGTGACATGGATTATCACAGGCTGTACACTAGACTCATCAGGTTGGTATAATAAAGTATGAAGTTTGTTTTGTGAAATCTGGTGACAGATCCACTTTAATCCAATCTACTCTGATGCACTCCAAGACAGACATCTGCAGCCATGCTTCCTTGGATTCATGCTTTGACCCTTTGGCGTCATACCCCCAGCCCTTGACCAGCAGTCTGGACCATCGAACTGACCAAGATAGAAAACCGCTGCATGCGATCTTGCTCCTTGGCATTCTCCTCATTTCCATCTCCAGATACTTGTGTGAAAGTCTCTTCTCGTTTAGGTGAGAGCTTTACCTAAGCTGAGCTCCAAACTAGACTCCTCGGTAGATACTTATCGGGGCAATCCAGGAGTTGCTCAAAATTCAACACTGATTCCCCCACCAGGAACAAGGTCTTCTACTTTTGTGGAACCAAGCCTTCTTTAATAATTCTGATTTTGAGGATGTCTTCTTCAGGGATGGAAGCCCAGTCAGACATTTCTCCTTGCCAAATGTGTAAACCTGATGTACCCTTTCCCTGGGGATCTTCTAAGAGGACTAGTCTCCAAAGGTCGACCCTCCTCTATCCCACACCTGTCCAAGGCTTTTACAATCAACATGGCAGATGCTACCATGAATTGTTGTTTGTAATGTTTTTTCTTTATGGCTTCATTGGGGGACACAGGTAACCATGAGTGTGTGCTGCTGTCGCTAACAGGCTGACACTAGGCAAAAAAGGATGATAGCTCCTGCTCCGCAGTATACACCCACCGACAGGCACAAAGTACCTCAGTTTAAGCTTAGTGTCTGTAGGAGGCAGACCTGGATCTGATCCCACATCCGTCTTTTCCTTTTCAGGTCACCTGTTGTGTTTTATTAATCTTTTTCCTTTGTCTTTCAGGTTCTTCAGCTTCAGGGTAACAGGGTGTAATGTCTCACCCTGTTTTCCCATACTTATGCGACCGAGAGAGCAATGTGGTGTCACCCACATCGCCCACTCTCAGACCCGCAGGCAGGACGTTATCCCCCATCACCTTTACTGGTGTTTCAGGGTGATTACTGGTGGCCAGTCCTTGCCTTTTCCCCTCCTCACCCCTCTCCTCGGAGAGGACTGAGAGGAAGATGGTGGTCACCAGCGGTGACCTCCCCCCTTCTTGTAAGGGGTTGATGCCGTCTTCTGCCTCTTTTTTCCCTATCAAGGGGCCTCCTCTCACTGCCCGGTGCAGTTCCCCAGCGGCACAGCCAATAGTAGGGCCCATACTCCATGATACCGTCAGACGTGGCCATACCGGACCAGGACCTTAATGCCATTTTCCGGTCCTGTCATTGCAGGTGCCAATGCATCGCATAATCGCATGTCCTCTGTTAGTTTAGCCCCCAGCTTTGGGCCTTCTACTGGACTCAGTGTAGCCATGCCCGCTTACCGGGCCCCGGCCAATAAGTGATCGCTATCTGCTTAGCCACGCCCCCTTGCTGGACTCTCGGCTAATTAGGGCCCACGGTACGTTGAGGCCCCGTCTCCTGGCCTAATAAGAGAGTGTGCTTTATCCCTCTCTCCTGAGAAGCCCCCCCCGCAGGGGGGACATAGTGTATCTGTGCCTGCAAGTGTGTGAAGATCCGAAAGCGTATGAAGAATCGTGCAGTCATGATCGTCTAAAGGGCACAACAGGCGTCCATCACTAACCTGCACTGGATCTGGGGGACACTGCAGCCTGAGCAGTGACAGCGCCGTCTCTTTTATCAGGGAGGACCAGCCCAGACTGGTTAATTTCTCTATTCACAAGGGCTTAGCTCTCCCCAGCTGTAGCCCTAGTCTATCACTTATGCCCAATCTCAGGGAGGCCCATTCCTGTCCCTATAATCCGTGACGCCTGTGCCATCTGTAAAAGAAAAGTGGCATTCAGAGAAACCCTATAATGCCCGGGATGAGAGCACTCCCCTCCCTCCGGAGTGGGCTGTTGCCATATCACAGTCGGTCTCAGATCTGACTAAAGTCCCGCAGTCCCTGGTCCAGGTTCTGGAGCGACCTCCACGATTGATTTCTGCCACCAGTGCTCCGAACACCTCTCGCAGTGATTCGCACGCACCTGACCACGACCTTCACAGGGACAAATCACAAAGCAAAGGAAGCTGCGGGTTCCTCTTCTTTCTCCTGGATGCATTCCTCATCCCATGCCCCCTCCTCAGAGGTGGTTTTTGGGGTCGGATCTGGATTCTCAGTCTGTGTCTGATACGGACCAGACCTGCAAGATGCAAGATATGCTCAATAGCCTCATCTTGGCAAATTACCAAAATTCGAGGACGAGGCACCTGCTCAGGAGCACTCCGTTGCTTTCTAAGGGGTAAAATGTCCTTCCCGGAGTTTTCCCTAATCTCAGGGACGTTGTCATGATTATTTCTAAACACTGGGAACACCCTGAAAAGTGCTTCCCAGGTAGGAAGAGGCTACCCATTCTCTACTCCTTTAGCCCAGACATTCTTGATAAATGGGCAGAATCCCTAATGTGGATCCGCTGGCTTTTCGCCTGTCTTCCAAGACAGCCTTGGTTCTACCGATCAGTGCATCGCTTAAGGATTCTACAGATAGACTGATTGGATCCTTTGCTAAGTCAGCCTTTGAAGCAGCTGGCGCCTCTCTCTGTCCCATATTTGCCTACACCTGGGTGTCAAAATCCATGTCTGCCGGGGCGAGAATGATTACTCAGGGTATTCTAGTGGCAGCTTCTCCGGATGGGATGCCAGATCTGACATGTCAGACATGCCGGCAAATATCTTGTGACCTCTCCCTTTTGATGCGGCTGGTTGTTCTGCAACGGCTACCAGCAACATTGTTGCTGTACACTCCAAGGCTCTAGACCTTTTGGATCCAAGCTGGATCAAATAATTTCGGATGCCAACGGCGGGAAAAGCACCCTGCTTTCCCGGTCCAAGTCTAAGGGCTCATAATACTTGCGAGAAGCTCGGATGAGTCTCGCACGGCAATACCCGACACTGCACCCGGCACTCAGCAGCGAAGCGTGCGGCTTCATGTATTGCTATGCGGCCGCACGCGCCGATATGAGTGCCGGATATTGCCGTGCGAGACTCATCCGAGTCTCGCACAAGTGAATATGATCCCTAAATGTCCTTTTAATAGGAAAAGGTTGTTTCAATCTCGAGAGATAGCGACTTCCGGCTACAAAACTGACTTTTCTTCTCCCCCAGGAAGAAGTTTCCTTCTGTTTCGCCTGCCAAGACATACGTCGCAGGCCCCAGGAATTCTTCAGGCCGTCCTTTCCCTACACGCACAGGAGTGATCGTACCCGTCCCCAGAAACGTACGGTTTTCTGGGTTCTACTCTATTCTTTTCATAGTCACGAAGGAAGACGGAACGCTCCCTCCGTTTTTGGACCTCGAGCAGTTAACCTGTCACGTTCGGTTCTGTCTTTTCAGGACCGAGGCCCTACGTTCGGTTATCACTTCCATGGACTTGGGAGAATTCTTCACATTTCTGTTTGTGTTTAGCATCAGAGGTTCCTATGGAGTGCGATCCAGGAGGGTCTTTATCAGCTCACGGCCCTTCCTTTCGACCTGGCCTCTGCTCCCAGACTAGTCACGTCATGGCAGCGGTCATGGACATCCTCCAGGGATTTTTTCATATTTCCCTACTTGGACGATCTTCTGATCAAGGAGACGTCCCGCCGAGTCTGCAACCAGAGTCTTCAGTTTACTCTGGTCCATCTCGGCTAGATAATAACAGAGAGAAGTTCTCCCTCACCTTTGCTCAGCATCTGGCTTTTCTAGGTATAATTTCAACACGACCCAAGCCCGTGTTTTCTTTCCAAAGGAGAGGTTTCTTCATCCCTCTGCCTGGGGATCCGTACTCTAAAGCGTCCAGCTTCTCTCCTCCTACGGTCCTGCATGAGAGTTCTGGGGGAAAGGGATTGTTGCCATGGAAGCTGTTCCTTTTGCCCAGTTCCATGCCTGTGCTCTTCAGCTGGCCATCTGGTCATCTCCCTGGATGATCCCGTGCTTCTACCTCTCAGGGTAAGGCGGTCCCTCACCTGGTGACACTGTCGGCATCAGTCCTATGAAGGAAGTCCTTCCTTCCTCTTTGGTGGCAGGTCATCACTACCTACGTCAGTCTCCTCATTTGGGGAGCGGCTTTTTTCTTCGTCACACAGCGCAGGGCCAAAGAGACGCCTAAGAAGCCTCTCTCCCCGTCAATCTCCTGGAGATCAGGGAAATTTTTTCTTTGCTCTTCGCCACTGACATTCTCTTTCCAAGCCAGCCGGTCTGCAAACAGTCGGACAACGCCACGGCCGAGGCTAACATAAACAAGTTATGATAGAGGTAACAAGGATTCTGCAATGGGCAAAACGTCACATTTCCGCCATGTCAGCAGTGCACATTCCGAGGGTAGAAAGTCGGGCAGACGATTTTCTGAACCATCAGGGTCTCACTTTGAGCAGGTGATTGCTCAGTCCTGCCATCTTCATCCAGAGAAATGGGGCTCCTCGGACGTCGTCCTCAAGGCGTCTCGGATAAACCACGAGGTTCCTTGTTCGTAGCCAGATCCCGGGATCCGCTAGCCACCTCTTGAGATGCTCTAGTAATATCGTGGTAACAATTCCAACCGCCTTATCTTTTTCCGTCTCTCCCATTGTCTGAGTGTCGTGAAAAGGATAAAGGAAGAAGGGATCCCTATAATCCTGATAGCTCTGGACTGGCCAACAAGGGCCCGGTGAACATGTTCATGGACGCCCCTTGGAAGCTTCCAGGCCGTCCAGATTCTCTCTCTCAAGGTTCCCTCTTCCACCAGTTTATAGTCTCGGAGTTGAACAGCATGGCCGTTGAGACCATAGTCCTGAGGGAGGCTGTTTTTTTCCCATCTGGTCATTCAGACCAATATTAGGGCCAGGAAACCAGCATCCTTGCCTATGTACTACAAATACTGAAAGGCCTTCTTCCGGTGGAGTGTGGACAAGGGTTTGGCCCCCATGTCCTCTTTTTCTCTTCCATTCTTGGTTTTCTACAAGCGGGTCTTGACTTGGCTCTATCGTTTCTGTCAATTCTTTTCCAACGAAGTCTGGCTTCTCGTTCCCAGGTAAAGGACCTTTCTTCAAGGAGTCGCCCACCTGGTACCTCCTTATCGTCTTCCTATAGATCCATGGGTGTGAAGTACACCCTGTTCCTCTGACGTCACCAATCCGTGACGTCACTACACAGGCACAGCTCTCCGGCGCCCCCTTTGTCTCTCAGGTCAGTAAGGGAACTGCACCTAGAGCAAATGGCCGCCGGGGAGACTGCCCTGTTACCCACGCTGGGTATTCTAAGATTCGCAATCAGAGTAAAAGGATCAGCCCAAAATTAATTTATGATTTAATTGCCTTAAGGGCACACTAGGTAATTACAAGAAATATGCAATCACAATATATCAAGAGTTACAGTCAGAGTAAAATATAACAATACAGGGCTTAAGGTATACAGCTGGAGGTCAATTTACCAGGTTGAAGGTCGCTTGTGGAAGCCAGGGGGCTCTGCGCTCCACAGGTAGACAGCTTAGTTGCTGGGCAGCCCCCAGAAAGCGTGTGCTTGCCCCCCTCTGACTGGCCTGCCCTCTTTCGTAGTTCCTCAGTTAGTCATCTTCTTCTGTGTGTGTCTGTCACTCTCCAAGTGTCCCAGCTCTTAACCCTGCTGTGACCCTTCTCCTGTAGCTGGGTGGGCTTAGCAATCTCCACCCCTCTGCAACCCTGCAAGATTTATTCCAATATCTAATAAATGGGATAACTTCTCTCAGGATGATCGGATCAGTACATGGGCAGTACCAGCGCCTGTGGTTTGTTCTGCCGGTCGTACAGGGATCAAACCTGGACCCATTCGGTCCCTGTGGGAGGCTGATCTCTATATCTCGGGTTTCAGACCTCCCACGGACACGGGAGTCGCACTGTTAGATGTGCAATTTCTTTAGGGCGAGGGGAATATTTTTTTATGAGCCGGTACCTCGGACGATGCGTCCATAATTCACGATTCCATGTTGGAGACGGTTCGACTAGACGGCCATAATAAATGTGTATCCTGTGGCCACTTGACATGCGTGCTATAATTAAGCCCCCAAACACCTCTATGTCCCCTGCTGGTGTGGCTTCCTCACTCAGGCTTTGAAATGCTATCGGCCTGCCACATTGTGCTCAGCCCATTACCATACTAATAGGAACTTTATTCATTAGAAAAGGTGGGGGCCAGGAGCACTTCTCTCTGCAGACCTGTGACCAGGAGACAAAATGGAGTCACGCCAATCTCTGTTAGTATGCCCGTCCAAGATGGCGGCTGTTCCCTCATCACACCTCCCTGCTTTAGAGGGCGCTAGGGGGCATCACATTCCTGTGTTCCCCCATGCGCCCTTCCGCACCTTCTCCTTGCCGGGACAACCCATCAGCGTTACCATGGTCTCTGCCGCTTCTGTGGCGAATGCTGAAGGGATTCTGCTGGAGAGCCAGGCTCCAGCGTAGCAACCTCCCATTCGTCCCAGAGACCGAGTGTAACCAGCTGAGGGGGTTGTGGTCTGTTTCCACGGTGAAGTGGTGTACAAGTATGGCTGCAGACGCTGCAGGGCCCATACAATTGCCAGACATTCCTTCTCCATTGTGGAATAGGCCACTTCCCTCGGCAGGAGCTTCCGGCTCAGGTACAAAACGGGGTGTCCCGTAGTGTCGACCTGGCTGAGCACAGCACCGAGGCCAAAGTCACTGGCGTCGGTCTGTACTACGAACGGCCGCGTGAAGTCGGCTGCCTGTAGTACAGGAGAGCTAGACAAGGCGGTTTTGAGCGCCTGGAAAGCTGTCTCGCAGGCGACTGTCCAGTCGACTGCGACGGGCAGCTTCTTTTTGGTGAGGTCCGTCAGGGGCTTGGCCAGGGTGCTATAGTGTGGAACAAACCTCCTATAGTACCCGGCCGTCCCCAAGAAGGACATCACCTGCTTCTTGGTCCTGGGGAGGGCCAGGAGGTGATGGCATCCACCTTCCGGGCTCTGGCTTCAGAGCTCCCCCACCGACCCGGTGTCCCAGGTACTGGACCTCACTCATACCCATATCAGAAAAGACTTTAGGTCTAGATAAATGGTGCTTCCAGTATTACCACATCCCATATATAACCAAGGAAGTCCAATGCCAAATTTTTGAAAAATTAGACAAAGTTTATTACAATACTACTGAACAGAACATTTAAAATACATATAAAGGGGACACAACCACAAAGTAAAGTGCAACACATTAATATGTACCAAAAGATGTTTCAGCACCTATTTCTAGAGTGAATCAATTTCTACCAGTGTGCAATATTTAGTATTAGCCCACTCTGATGCCTGAATCCACACCATCTCAAATTCAAAAGTTAGATAATTCTAATTAGTATAATTCATAAATTGCTCAGTATATATATATATATATATATATATATATATATATATATATATATATATATATATATATATATATATATATATATATACTAGTGCTAAATCACTGATGCAAATATACAGCACTCATATGCGGGTGGGTAGATACAGTTCCATAGTGTGCTATATTTAGGCCAAATACTCATACATCATACAAATAGCACCCATTACTTTTTGCTTGTCAATGCATACACTGCAATAAATCATGCCAAACTAATTCTCATAAAGATAGAAAGTGCTTCTTGCATCATGATTCACATAAAGTGCAAAGTGCTTTGTGCATATATGGCATCCAGTATATATAGTACTATGCTCTACTAAGCAAGGACAGACATAGTTTGTACACAAGATGCTAGCAAAAGACAGGGCTATAAAGTGCCGGGTGGTACATAAACTGTGAGCAGTAGAAACCCCGACGCGCGTTTCGCGACAGCTTCTTCCAGGGGGAATATCGTATGAGGTATCATAGATCTTGTGCTCTTTATATACATCCTCCTGCTAGTGATTGCCGTGGCTTGGTGGCGGCGCTTCCGTTGCTCTAATCCAGATGTGACGTCCCCTCAGTTCAGCATCTCACGCGGCAGGTCCACTCCCCCCCTGACGCGTCAGAGAGAAGGCGGAATCTGCAGCGCTGTGGACGCGTCGCCAAGGAGACCCACAAAACCGGAAGTCTTGGGAAGCGCTCTGCCGCTCTGAAAGTAACGCTGGCTAAAGGGCTTACGCTATCCATTATAGTAGGACTGCCAGACCCCAATGTGCTGCCTTGTGAAAAGAACATATAAAGTGAGAATTACTGTGTCAGTTATACATCCCAATAACCAAATTGAGTAAGAATAATTAATACATAATTATATTATGTGTGCCGTGACCTAATTCCTATATGACGTGCACTGACCATTGTCATGTTTATTCTACCAGAACTAATTGTGTTGAAATGCTAATTGTGCCAATAGAGTATCCCATGTTGGGATGTGAAGTAGCAAGCCATTTTTTACAGTGAGCTTTAACAGCTATGATATACTATAATATAATAACAAATAGTGACATGAAGGGGGCGCAGATCCAAGTCCAGCGAATGCCATATCATCTGAGATAGAGATCGCAGCAGGATGTGGATGACAATAGACTGAAAAACTAAAACAGCTTTAATTAAAACACAGAAAAACAAAGAACACACATAGACATTTAAAACCACTAAAAAGCACTGAGAATGACATTTAAAGAAATGGAGCAAAACTCAAGACTTCATTTAGTCCATAGGGTTGAACCGAGTTAATTTTAAAAATCCATTTAGCCTCCAATTGGGCCAAGTTTTTCCGCCAATTCCCTCCCCTCTGATCAATGTATACTTTGTCAATGCCTGTTACTTTCAAGAGTTTTGCATTGCTGTTGTGTTTTAATTTAAAGTGTCTCGGGACAGGTTTTAATGTTGCAACATCAGCAACATCTTTGGAATTCAATATGTCCCTATAGTGTTCCCTGACACGTATTTTTAAAGGTCTGGAGGTTAGGCCCACATAGATCTTATTGCAGGGACATACAGCATAGTATACTACACCAATGCTGTTACATGTGATGTTCTGTGTAATGGTGTATGTATGTTTTCCATCACTGGACTCAAATGAATAAGCCTGAAACATATTTGGACAGGCTATACAGTCGTTGCATGGAAAGAAGCCCCATTTGGGACCCCTTGATCCAAACGTTCTTCCTGGGGCCTGTCCTGCATGATAGCTATGGACCAATATGTCCTTTAAGTTGTGAGATCTTCTATACGTAATAGATGGTTGTTCATTCAAATATTTTGACAATGTTCTGTCTGTTGTTAACATTGGCCAATACTTGTTTAGTGCTTGTCTCACACTAGGCCACTTATCACTGTACGTTGATATAAATCTCACCTTTGAGTCCACTTGAGGTTTGATTCTTGGTTGCAAAAGATCTTCTCTTCTGGTTGAGTTGGCTTTCTTCCATCCTCTCTCTATTCACAAATCTGGCAGATAGGGCCTCAGCCTGTACTTTGAAAGAGTCATTGTTAGAACAAATTTTTTTAATCCTCAGGAACTGTCCGGTTGGTATACCATTAATTAATGGTTGTGGGTGTGATGACGACGCATGCAATAAAGAGTTCACTGGCGTCTCTCTACGGTGTACATTTGTTTCAATCCGGTCGTTCATTCCTCTATTTACCAAAACGTCCAAGAATTCAACACTCGTCTGACTGTACTTGCAAGTGAGTCTCACGTTTATCTTATTGTCATTCAAAATATCAAGGAAGGCGAGAAGGTCCTGTTCTGTGCCCTGCCACATCAAAAAAATATCATCAATAAATCACACCCAGATCAGGACCTTCTCTATAAATGCAATGGGTCTTGTAAAAAAGATGTTCCTTTCCCAAGCCCCCAGAAATAAGTTTGCGTATGAGGGGGCAAAAGCCGCCCCCATAGCCGTCATTTGATTTTGTAAATAAATAATTTCCTTAAAAATAAAGAAATTGTGTGTTAAAGAAGATTCTAGAAGAATGATCAAAAATTCAATTAGTTCTGTGCTATAATCTGTCATAGCCAGAAAAGTCCTCACTGCTCTTATTCCATCATTATGATGGATGGACGTATACAAGGATTCTACATCCAATGTTACAAACCATATATCATTTTCTAATGGTATCCCTTCAATCTTGGACAGGAAATCCCCTGTGTCCCTAATGTATGATGGCAGTGTATAGACCAGGGGTTTTAAATGAAAGTCCAAGTACTTACATACAGTTTCACAGAGACTGCCATTTCCCGAGACGATAGGACGTCCTGGTGGGTTAATCTGATTTTTGTGAATTTTTGGTATGAAATATATACACGACATCCTTGGATATGCAGGAATCAGATTATCTCTGAGCTGTTTAGTGATGGTACCATTGACAAACGCTTGTTCCAGGATTTCCTGTAATTCATCAAAATAAGTTGAGGTTGGATTAAATGTGAATCTCTTATAGCACACAGGGTCTCTGAGTTGTCTAAGGGCGTCTTTCTCATATTGTTTTATTGGCCACACCACAACATTGCCCCCTTTATCGGCTGGCTTTATGACTAGTTGTTTCAAGTCCTTCAGTTCCTTTAATGCCTTTCTCTGAGTTCTCGTGAGATTGTCATTCTTCAAAGTTGATGAAATTTTCTGAAGTTCGTTGCTCACCATTTTCACAAAGAGTTCTATATTTGGGTATAGATTCAAGGAGGGAAATTTTTTCGAAGTGGGGGGGACAAATTTCTTCATACTTACCGAAGTGTCTTGTTCACTGCTTAGATCCTCTAGGATGGTTATAGCCTCCAATTCTTGTTCAGTCCATTCTTCTCCAGGGTTTTCATGGAGTTTCTTCAGTACTAATATTCGTGCGAATAGATCCCCTGCGTCCCCTGTCACTAACTATTTGTTATTATATTATAGTATATCATAGCTGTTAAAGCTCACTGTAAAAAATGGCTTGCTACTTCACATCCCAACGTGGGATACTCTATTGGCACAATTAGCATTTCAACACAATTAGTTCTGGTAGAATAAACATGACAATGGTCAGTGCACGTCATATAGGAATTAGGTCACGGCACACAATATAATTATGTATTAATTATTCTTACTCAATTTGGTTATTGGGATGTATAACTGTTGTGAACTCTGTTTTTGGGCTCCCTCTAGTGGCCACAAGCGGTACTGTGTAGTGTTGTCTTTCTGCAGGTTGGCAGCATCAGCTGGTTCGTTATCCTTGGTTGGTTTCCTATTTAGCTCACCTGGATACTCAGTTCCTTGCCTGCTCTCAATGTATTCAGTGCTCTTCAGATTCCTTGTGACTACCTTGCTCCCAGTCTCTCCAAGACAAGCTAAGTTTTTGTTTGATCATTTTTTGATTATCAGCATTCATTATGTTTTTAGTCCAGCTCGCTAAAATGTGATTTCCTCGCTTGCTGGTTGCTCTAGGGGACTGAGTTTCTCCCCCCACACCGTTAGTTGGTGCGGGGGTTCTTGAAATCTCAGTGTGGATATTTTGTAAGGGTTTTTTACTGACCGCACAGACCCCTTTACTATTCTCTGCTATCTAGTATTAGTGGGCCTCATTTGCTGAATCTGCTTTCACCCCTGTGTATGTGCCTTCCTCTTACCTCACCGTTATTATTTGTTGGGGGCTTCTATATCTTTGGGGATTATTTCTCTGGAGGCAAGAGAGGTCTTTCTTTCTCTCTAGGGGTAGTTAGTTCCTCAGGCTGGCTCGAGACGTCTAGGATTTTTAGGCACGTTCACCGGCTACTTCTAGTGTGTTTGGATAGGTTCAGATTTGCGGTCAGTCCAGTTTGCCACCTCCCTAGAGCTTGTCCTATGTTTGTTACTTAGCTGGAGTAATTGGTGATCCTCAACCACTAAGGATCATAACAATAACTGACTCAGTAATTCTCACTTTATATGTTCTTTTCACAAGGCAGCACATTGGGGTCTGGCAGATCTACTATAATGGATAGCGTAAGCCCTTTAGCCAGCGTTACTTTCAGAGCGGCAGAGCGCTTCCCGAAACTTCCGTTTTTGTGGGTCTCCTTGGCGACGCGTCCACAGCCCTGCAGATTCCGCCTTCTCTCTGACGCGTCAGGGGGGGGAGTGGAACTGCCGCGTGAGACGCTGAACTGAGGGGACGTCACATCCGGATTAGAGCAACGGAAGCGCCGCCACCAAGCCGCGGCAACCACTAGTGATGGGCAGTCCGGCTCTTTTTGGTGATCCGGCTCTCATGGCTCCGTTCACCAAAAAGAGCCGGCTCTTTCGGCTCATGAACCGGCTCTTTTTGGATCGTATTAGATCCCTATTGAGTACCTGTTCATGCGTCCGAAACTCCGCCCACCTACCGCAGAAACTCCGCCCACTTCTTAGAGAGCCAATTAAATTGAAGAGTGGGCGGGGTTTTGCTCAGGTGGGCGGAGTTACGCCCCCCGAAGCCCGGGATTTTACGCCCAGTGAGAGCCATTCAGGGATTTTAGTGGCTCTCACTGGTGTGCCGGCTCCCATCGTTCACAGCAGGGAGCCGGCTCTTTGTGTCGGCTCGTTCGCGAACGACACATCACTAGCAATCACTAGCAGGAGGATGTATATAAAGAGCACAAGATCTATGATACCTCATACGATATTCCCCCTGGAAGAAGCTGTCACGAAACGCGCGTCGGGGTTTCTACTGCTCACACAGGTTATGTACCACCCGGCACTTTATAGCCCTGTCTTTTGCTAGCATCTTGTGTACAAACTATGTCTGTCCTTGCTTAGTAGAGCATAGTACTGTACTGGATGCCATATATGCACAAAGCACTTTATGTGAAATATGATGCAAGAAGCACTTTATATCTTTATGAGAATTAGTTTGGCATGATTTATTGCAGTGTATGCATTGACAAGCAAAAAGTAATGGGTGCTATTTGTATGATGTATGAGTATTTGGCCTAAATATAGCACACTATGGAACTGTATCTACCCACCCGCATATGAGTGATGTATATTTGCATCAGTGATTTGGCACTAGCATATATATATATATATATATATATATATCCGCTAAATAAGAAAAAAGTCGGACCGCACCAACAGCCTGTATAGACGTGATGGGAACCGCTCACCTGCACACAGTAAGCCAGAGTCTCCAGTCCTGGGTGCGTTGCTCCATGGAATAGTAGCGTGAATGAATGCCAAGAATGGAAGAAGAAAAGCACGCACTCAGCAGGAAGTCCGATGCAGGTAACTTTATTCAGCTAAAAGACACATCTTCATGGCCGGGAGTGTTACAGCAAGGAGTGCGGCAATGCTAGACAGGGTCTAGCATTGCCGCACTCCTTGCTGTAACACTCCCGGCCGTGAAGATGTGTCTTTTAGCTGAATAAAGTTACCTGCATCGGACTTCCTGCTGAGTGCGTGCTTTTCTTCTTCCATTCTTGGTATATATATATATATATATATATATATATATATATATATATATATATATATATATATATATATATATATACTAGATGGCAGCCCGATTCTAAAGAATTGGGAGTCTAGAATCCATATATACTTTATTTATTCAAATGTAAGAATAATACAATTAATAAATAATAGTAAGAAAGAACAAAAAATTGATCTATAATATACTTTAATATACGTTACTTTAATCTTTAATATACTTAAGAACAGGGCCCCAGACATCACACAGGGGGTCTGAAACACCGCACAGTGGTCCAAAATATCGCTGTGCTCTGCCTGGGGCCCCATATGCTGCCTGGGGCCCCTGTGCTCTGCCTGGGGCCCCTGTGCTCTGCCTGGGGCCCCATGTTCTGCCTGGGGCCCCTGTGCTCTGCCTGGGGCCACTGTGCTCTGCCTGGGGCCCCATATGCTGCCTGGGGCCCCTGTGCTCTGCCTGGGGCCCCATATGCTGCCTGGGGCCCCTGTGCTCTGCCTGGGGCCCCATAGGCTGCCTGGGGCCCCTGTGCTCTACCTGGGACCACTGTGCTCTGCCTGGGGCCCCATATGCTGCCTGGGGCCCCTGTGCTCTGCCTGGGGCCCCATGTTCTGCCTGGGGCCACTGTGCTCTGCCTGGGGCCCCATAGGCTGCCTGGGGCCCCTGTGCTCTGCCTGGGACCACTGTGCTCTGCCTGGGGCCCCATATGCTGCCTGGGGCCCCTGTGCTCTGCATGGGGCCACTGTGCTCTGCCTGGGGCCCCATATGCTGCCTGGGGACCCTGTGCTCTGCCTGGGGCCCCATATGCTGCCTGGGGCCCCTGTGCTCTGCCTGGGGCCCCATGTTCTGCCTGGGGCCCCTGTGCTCTGCCTGGGGCCACTGTGCTCTGCCTGGGGCCCCATGTTCTGCCTGGGGCCACTGTGCTCTGCCTGGGGCCCCATAAGCTGCCTGGGGCCCCTGTGCTCTGCCTGGGACCACTGTGCTCTGCCTGGGGCCCCATATGCTGCCTGGGGCCCCTGTGCTCTGCCTGGGGCCACTGTGCTCTGCCTGGGGCCCCATATGCTGCCTGGGGCCACTGTGCTCTGCCTGGGGCCCCATATGCTGCCTGGGGCCCCTGTGCTCTGCCTGGGGCCCCATATGCTGCCTGGGGCCCCTGTGCTCTGCCTGGGGCCCCTGTGCTCTGCCTGGGGCCCCATGTTCTGCCTGGGGCCCCTGTGCTCTGCCTGGGGCCCCATATGCTGCCTGGGGCCCCTGTGCTCTGCCTGGGGCCCCATATGCTGCCTGGGGCCCCTCTGCTCTGCCTGGGGCCCCTGTGCTCTGCCTGGGGCCCCATGTTCTGCCTGGGGCCCCTGTGCTCTGCCTGGGGCCACTGTGCTCTGCCTGGGGCCCCATATGCTGCCTGGGGCCCCTGTGCTCTGCCTGGGGCCCCATATGCTGCCTGGGGCCCCTGTGCTCTGCCTGGGGCCACTCTGCTCTGCCTGGGGCCCCATAGGCTGCCTGGGGCCCCTGTGCTCTGCCTGGGACCACTGTGCTCTGCCTGGGGCCCCATATGCTGCCTGGGGCCCCTGTGCTCTGCCTGGGGCCACTGTGCTCTGCCTGGGGCCCCATATGCTGCCTGGGGCCCCTGTGCTCTGCCTGGGTGTAGGACACTGGTGACGTCACTTATCTCCGGACATTAGCTCCGGACATTAGCTCCGGACAAAGCCACGGAAGTTGGCACAAATTGCAGGAAGTAGTATTCTAGGCAATTATATATTAGATACAGTATATATATATATACTGAGCAATTTATGAATTATACTAATTAGAATTATCTAACTTTTGAATTTGAGATGGTGTGGATTCAGGCATCATAGAGTGGGCTAATACTAAATATTGCACACTGGTAGAAATTGATTCACTCTAGAAATAGGTGCTGAAACATCTTTTGGTACATATTAATGTGTTGCACTTTACTTTGTGGTTGTGTCCCCTTTATATGTATTTTAAATGTTATGTTCAGTAGTATTGTAATAAAATTTGTCTAATTTTTCAAAAATTTGGCATTTGACTTCCTCACTCATACCCAGCTGGCACTTTTACGGCTTAATGGTCAACCCTGCCCTCTGGATCCTCCCTAACACCTGCGCCAGGTGCTGTAGTTGAGCCTCCCAGGTGGGACTGAAGATGGCAATGTCATCCAGGTACGCGGTCGCATACCCTTCCAGTCCCTTGAGCAGCGTGTTGACCATCCGCTGAAAAGTGGCAGGGGTATTCTTCACCGTGGACTCGTACAGTCCAAATGGGGTGATAAAGGCAGAGCGTTCCCGTGCCTTAGGGGTCAGGGGAATCTGCCAATATCACCTGCTCAGATCCATGATGGTCAGGTACTTGGCCCCGGCCAGCTGATCGAGCAGGTCATCAATGCGCGGCATTGGGTACGCATCGGTGACCGTCACAGCGTTGAGCCCCCGGTAGTCCACGTAGAACCGCATAGTTCGGTCCTTTTTAGGGACAAGGACTACAGGCGAAGCCCACGCGCTGTTGGACGCTTGGATGACCCCCAGCTTCAGCATCTCGTAGATTGTAAGCTTGCGAGCAGGGCCCTCATTCCTACTGGTATCTGTTTTGAACTGTGATTTCTGTTATGCTGTAATGTCTATTGTCTGTATAAGTCCCCTCTATAAGTTGTAAAGCGCTGCGGAATATGTTGGCGCTATATAAATAAAATTATTATTATTATTATTATTATCTCGTCTATCTCTTGGCGCATGTGCTGCTGCACCTCGAGAGAGACCCGATATGCTGAACGCCGGATCGGGGGGTGATTGCCGGTGTCCACATCATGGACGGCTGCCTCAGTCCTTCTGGGCAGGCTGCTGAACAGCTCCCGAAAGGGGTGTAGGGTGACCCCCAGCTGGGAACGTTGGTCCTCCGAGAGCTGGTGGCCAACCCCCACATCCTCAATGGATCCACCCGCCTTGGCTTGGGTGAGCAGATCCAGGAGGGTTTCCACCTTACCTTCCTCCGGGAGGTTGCCCACTGGGTGGGCACAAGCCTCCCGCTCATGATGTGCCTTTATCATGTTCACGTGGAAGGCCTTCCACAGGCGTGGTCCAGGGTGACCAGATAGGTGACGGCGTTGAGCTGCTGGTGCACGAGGTATGGACCCTCCCAGGCTGCCTGAAGCTTGTTTTGTGGGACGGGGACCAGTACCCACACCTTTTGACCCACCTGGTAAGTCCTCTCACAAGCATTCTGGTCGTACCACTGCTTCTGGTCAGCTTGGGCCTGGGCCATATTGTCATGCACCAGCCGTGTCAAGGCCGTCATTCTGTCCCGGAAGCGCACAACATACTCAATGGCCGACACTCCAGGGGTGGCCAAATCTCCTTCCCACGCTTCCTTCACCAGAGCAAGGGGCCCCGTACACGTCGCCCATACAGGAGCTCAAAGGGGGAGAACCCCGTTGAGGCCTGTGGAACCTCCCGGTAGGCAAATAGGTGTGGGAGATACCGCTCCCAGTCTCTCCCATGGGAGTCGACCAACATCTTAAGCATCTGCTTTAAGGTGCCGTTGAACCGCTCACACAGGCCATTGGTCTGTGGGTGATACGGGCTGGCTACCAGATGTTGCACCTGTATCTGCTTACAGAGAGACTCCATCAGCTGTGACATGAACTGGGTCCCTCAGTCGGTGAGCATTTCCTGGGCAAACCCTACTCTGGAGAAGATCTCCAGTAAGGCAATGGCCACTTTGTCAGCCCGAATGGATGACAAAGCGACCGCCTCCGGGTACCGAGTGGCATAGTCCACTACCGTTAATATGAAGCATTTCCCGGAGCGACTGGGAGTGGACAGAGGTCCAATGAGATCCACAGCCACCCTCGAGAAAGGCTCTTCAATGATGGGCAGAGTTACCAGTGGGGCTTTGGGGCTCCGCCCCGCCTTTCCCACCCTCTGACAGGTGTCACACGAACGGCAGTAGGCAGTTACCTCGGTCCTCATTTCAGGCCAGTAGAAATGCTGCGCTAGCCTGGCCCTAGTTTTAGCGATCCCTAGGTGTCCAGCCATGGGAATCTCGTGTGCTATCCGCAACAATTCCGCCCTGAACGGATAGGGTACCACTGTCGGTCCCTGGGCCACGCCTCCGGTGAACCCTGCTGGACCGTTACCCGTTACAGCCGTCCCTGGTCCCAGACCACCCGCTCGCGGTCTGACTCCCCAGAAGGCTGTGCTGCCTGCTCCTTAAGAGCTTTCAGGCTAGCGTCAGCTTCCAACATTGCCTGAAATCCCTGACTCGATGTGGCGAGAATGGACGACACAGCCACATCTGCTGTCAGCTCCCTGGGATCTGTCTCCTGGCCGCTGTCTGACTCGGCAGCCACTTGGTCAGAGAGGGGGAAGCCGTCGGACCTCTGCAAGGCTCCTTGGGCTCCAGTGCTCCCACTCCTGTTGACAGCGGCCACGACCTCTGTGCCCACGGGTAGCGCCTGCTTCCCCCCGGCTCCTGACCAAGTCGCCGGGTCAGGCAGACTTCCCTGCCCTCCTGACATCCTGGGTGTGGGGAACTCCTGCCCTGGGGTCTTACCTGGTGGCTCTTCTCCCGGGACGCCTCCTCCCCCCATGGCCTGTTCCTCTTCCTGCAGGGGCCCTAGACTCAGCAGGCTGGATTCACTTAGGGGCCATACACTGCCCGTAGCAGCCCCTCCCTCCACCTCTGAGCTCTCCCCTACAGTCTCCTCCCCTGTCCTCCCTGTGAGCCCTGTGTGTGTGGTGTTAGTGTATGGAGTACCCTCAGGTTTCACTCCCTCCCCCACTGTTGGAGGCACATTCAACACATCAATATTCACAGTATAGTCATGACATTCTTGGGGAGCCGAACTTGGGGGTTCAGTGGCCACATACTGAGACACTAGCCGCCCCAAATCGGTCCCAAGTAATACATTAGCAGGAATATTTGACGTTACTCCCACCTCCCGCACTCCCCTCCCGGCGCCCCAGTCCAAAAACACCTTGGCGACAGGCAGCGCCGGTTCCACGCCTCCAATTCCGGAGACGGAAAGGGTTTTCCCCGGTACCAAGTCTTGAGGGGACACCACCTCAGGACGTACTAGGGTTCGTTCAGCGCCTGTGTCCCGCAGACCCATGACCGCTGAGCGGCCGATAGTGACGGGTTGGTAATTGTCCAGGGACTTCCCACCACCCCCTCCCACACATAAAACAGTGGACGGTTTCGGGGACAGGGATGGGGCCTTAAGACGCTGGGGACATACAGCCTTGAAGTGTCCCAGCTGGTTGCAGTGATGACAACGTCTGGGTTCTGCGCCTGGCCTGGAGAGGGCAGCAGGGGGGTACACCCCTTGCACTCTGGGGGCTGGGGAAACAGGGGCAGGATTGGGCTTACCCCCTCTCCAGGAGCTGCTGGCAGGCTTCTTCGGCTCAGGCGCCCTGTTATTGGCATACTCGTCTGCCAGGGCGGCTGTAGCAGAAGCCCCCTTCGGTTTCCGAGAACTGTCTGGGCTGAGCTCCCCCTCGCCTTTAACAGTACCGTCCACCACCACCTCCTCATCCACCATAGCACTGGCCTGCACCCTCACTGCACTCCTGGTGCCCTCCGCCATCTTTGGAACCTCTGGTTACTGGCACAGCTGTAACCCTGACCTTGCACACAACTTATTATATCTACACTCTGACCGTCTAGTGCTGGGCTGACCTTAAGACCCAAGCAGTGAAAGTTACCACTGGTAGTCTTTAGTGTCTGGGAGTAGGGGTCCCACGCACACTATTACTCTGATCCCACCCGCTGCCACCAATGTGAAGGACACCCTGTTCCTCCGACGTCACCAATCCGTGATGTCACTACACAGGCACAGCTCTCCGGCGCCCCCTTTGTCTCTCAGGTCAGTAAGGGAACTGCACCTAGAGCAAATGGCCGCCGGGGAGACTGCCCTGTTACTCATGCTGGGTATTCTAAGATTCGCAATCAGAGTAAAAGGATCAGCCCAAAATGAATTTATGATTTAATTGCCTTAAGGGCGCACTAGGTAATTACAAGAAATATACAATCACAATATATCAAGAGTTACAGTCAGAGTAAAATATAACAATAATAATACAGGGCTTAAAGGTATACAGCTGGAGGCAGAGGCGTAGCTAGGGTTTCAACTTAGGGGGGCGAAACATCTGAGTGGGCCCCTAACCAGCTAACCCTGATTACAGCTACGGTTGCGCACTCTAATTGTGAATATAGGGGAACCTCAGAATATGACCGCACTTTTATTGAAAATAAATCTATATACAAAAACGAACATTGACTTTACCGCCATATTGTGACCATATGCAATTTGATGGCCACAATACTCTGAGTGCCCCTATAACAATGATGCTTAAGTGCCCACTTAACATTTAATAATGTCCCCTAAGTTCCCCCATGTACTGCTCCATTATACACAGTATGGTGAGATTAAAGCTCCCCTATACACAGTCTAAGGCCCCCACAGCTCCCATATACACAGTATGATGGACCCACAGCTCCCTTATACACAGTATGATGGGCCCGCAGCTCCCTTATACACAGTATGATGGGCCCGCAGCTCCCTTATACACAGTATGATGGGCCCGCAGCTCCCTTATACACAGTATGATGTGCCCGCAGCTCCCTTATACACAGTATGATGGGCCCGCAGCTCCCGTATACACAGTATGATGGGCCCGCAGCTCCCTTATACACAGTATGATGGGCCCACAGCTCCCTTATACACAGTATGATGGGCCCGCAGCTCCCTTATACACAGTATGATGGGCCCGCAGCTCCCTTATACACAGTATGATGGACCCGCAGCTCCCTTATACACAGTATGATGTGCCCGCAGCTCCCTTATACACAGTATGATGGGCCCGCAGCTCCCTTATACACAGTATGATGGGCCCGCAGCTCCCTTATACACAGTATGATGGACCCGCAGCTCCCTTATACACAGTATGATGGACCCGCAGCTCCCTTATACACAGTATGATGGGCCCGCAGCTCCCTTATACACAGTATGATGGACCCGCAGCTCCCTTATACACAGTATGATGGACCCGCAGCTCCCTTATACACAGTATGATGGACCCGCAGCTCCCTTATACACAGTATGATGGACCCGCAGCTCCCTTATACACAGTATGATGGACCCGCAGCTCCCTTATACACAGTATGATGGGCCCGCAGCTCCCTTATACACAGTATGATGGACCCGCAGCTCCCTTATACACAGTATGATGGACCCGCAGCTCCCATATACACAGTATGATGGACTCACAGCTCCCTTATACACAGTATGATGGGCCCACAGCTCCCTTATACACAGTATGATGGACCCGCAGCTCCCATATACACAGTATGATGGACTCACAGCTCCCTTATACACAGTATGATTGGCCCGCAGCTCCCGTATACACAGTATGATGGGCCCGCAGCTCCTTTATGCACAGTATGATGGGCCCGCAGCTCCCTTATACACAGTATGATGGGCCCGCAGCTCCCTTATACACAGTATGATTGGCCCGCAGCTCCCTTATACACAGTATGATGGGCCCGCAGCTCCCTTATACACAGTATGATGGACCCGCAGCTCCCATATACACAGTATGATGGACTCACAGCTCCCTTATACACAGTATGATGGGCCCGCAGCTCCCTTATACACAGTATGATTGGCCCGCAGCTCCCTTATACACAGTATGATGGGCCCGCAGCTCCCTTATACACAGTATGATTGGCCCGCAGCTCCCTTATACACAGTATGATGGGCCCGCAGCTCCCTTATACACAGTATGATGGACCCGCAGCTCCCATATACACAGTATGATGGACTCACAGCTCCCTTATACACAGTATGATGGGCCCGCAGCTCCCTTATACACAGTATGATTGGCCCGCAGCTCCCGTATACACAGTATGATGGGCCTGCAGCTCCCTTATACACAGTATGATGGACCCGCAGCTCCCATATACACAGTATGATGGACTCACAGCTCCCTTATACACAGTATGATTGGCCCGCAGCTCCCGTATACACAGTATGATGGGCCCGCAGCTCCCTTATACACAGTATGATTGGCCCGCAGCTCCCTTATACACAGTATGATGGGCCCGCAGCTCCCTTATACACAGTATGATTGGCCCGCAGCTCCCTTATACACAGTATGATGGGCCCGCAGCTCCCTTATACACAGTATGATGGACCCGCAGCTCCCATATACACAGTATGATGGACTCACAGCTCCCTTATACACAGTATGATGGGCCCGCAGCTCCCTTATACACAGTATGATTGGCCCGCAGCTCCCTTATACACAGTATGATGGGCCCGCAGCTCCCTTATACACAGTATGATGGACCCGCAGCTCCCATATACACAGTATGATGGACTCACAGCTCCCTTATACACAGTATGATGGGCCCGCAGCTCCCTTATACACAGTATGATTGGCCCGCAGCTCCCTTATACACAGTATGATGGGCCCGCAGCTCCCTTATACACAGTATGATGGACCCGCAGCTCCCATATACACAGTATGATGGACTCACAGCTCCCTTATACACAGTATGATGGGCCCGCAGCTCCCTTATACACAGTATGATTGGCCCGCAGCTCCCGTATACACAGTATGATGGGCCCGCAGCTCCCTTATACACAGTATGATGGACTCACAGCTCCCGTATACACAGTATGATGGACTTACAGCTTCCTTATACACAGTATGATGGACTCACAGCTCCCTGTCATGATTTGGATGCCCCGGTCATTTACTCATCCTCCGGCGTATTCACTATTTTGTGGCACTGCTACAGTTCCGCTGCTCAAACTTGTGAGTGCAGCTTCTGACTGGCCAGAAGTTAGAAGCTATGTCACAGGCACTCAATGTAAGACTATGAGGCTATGTGCACTTGTTGCGGATTCGTGTGCGGAATTACCGCGGATTTCCTGTGTTTTTTGTGCATATTTCACCTGCGTTTTACCACCTGAGGAATCCTATACCGGAGCAGGTGTAAAACGCTGCGGAATCCGCAAAAAGAATTGACATGCTACGCAAAATACAATGCAGCGTTTCCGCGCGGTATTATGTGCACTGTGGATTTGGTTTTCCATAGGTTTACATGGTACTGTAAACCAGATGGAAAACTGCTGTGAATCCGCAGCGGCCAATCCGCACCGTGTGCACATAGCCTGAGAGTGAGAAAGAGGCCAGAACGAGGCTCCCACAGACTCACATTGATTAGTGACCTCTGCGCTGCTCCATGAAACACTGGAGCCTCGGACAGGCCACAAACTGCAGGAGACGGAGCCGAGCGGAGACAAAAATAGATGAAAACGCCGGAAGGTGAGTATCAGACAGGGGGCAGGGGACGTGGATTTTCAGCACCGCTCCAGTAATGAAATAAAAAATAATTCTGGCATGGTGCTGGAAATGTGATGCAGCTCTTGGTTACTGTATGCCGGCTCCTTATACTAATACTCATAAAAGACCCAGGTGGTACGTATCAAAAGCCCCCTACCCCCCATCTCCAGCCTCCCCAGACAGCAAATATTACATGTGATGAAGTACATATAATATTATAACAAAACATTATAATATTCAGCCCCCAGTGACTTGCCCCCCCCCCCACTTCAGCCCCAATGCCCCCATCATCTCACATCCACCCCTCAGTGCCCTGTCCCACCTCCCACCTTCAAACAACACCCAAATGGTCTCAGTGCATTCACCCCCCAGTGTCCTGTCTCCCCTCCCCCACAATACCTCACTCACTTTGAGCCCCCACAATACCCCCACGGTCTCACAGTGGCATACCTGAATTTAATAAACCTAATAAGTTCCATCCCCACTTACTGATAAAAGTTGGCAGGCAGGACCAGGAAGTGTGTAGGTGAAATGCAAGGTGGGCACTAGGACCCAGCGTGCCTGAGCCAATCCCAGCGTGCACAGAGTGAAGAAAAACTGCAGCCAGGAAAAGATTCATGATCAGGTCAGAGGGGCGAAACCATTCACTGCAGGGGGGAGACTGCAGCCGGCCACTGTGCTAGCAGCGTGCAGAGTCTCCGTCAGATGGGAGCAGACATACTGCTCTGCTCCTATGCGGTGTTCTGCCTCCTCACAGATGTGGCCCTGGCTCCCGGTGGGCCCCTTCATGTGACAGGGCCCGGGGCGATGGCCCCCTCTGCCCCCCCAGTAGCTACGCTACTGGCTGGAGGTCAATTTACCAGGTTGAAGGTCGCTTGTGGAAGCCAGGGGGCTCTGCGCTCCACAGGTAGACAGCTTAGTTGCTGGGCAGCCCCCAGAAAGCGTGTGCTTGCCCCCCTCTGACTGGCCTGCCCTCTTTCGTAGTTCCTCAGTTAGTCATCTTCTTCTGTGTGTGTCTGTCACTCTCCAAGTGTCCCAGCTCTTAACCCTGCTGTGACCCTCCCCCTGTAGCTGGGTGGGCTTAGCAATCTCCACCCCTCTGCAACCCTGCAAGATTTATTCCAATATCTATTAAATGGGATAACTTCTCAGGATGATCGGATCAGTACACAGGTAGTACCAGCGCCTGTGGTTTGTTCTGCCGGTCGTACAGGGATCAAACCTGGACCCATTCGGTCCCTGTGGGAGGCTGATCTCTATATCTCGGGTTTCAGACCTCCCACGGACACGGGAGTCGCACTGTTAGATGCGCAATTTCTTTAGGGCGAGGGGAATATTTTTTATGAGCCGGTACCTCGGACGATGCGTCCATAATTCACGATTCCATGTTGGAGACGGTTCGACTGGACGGCCATAATAAATGTGTATCCTGTGGCCACTTGACATGCGTGCTATAATTAAGCCCCCAAACACCTCTATGTCCCCTGCTGGTGTGGCTTCCTCACTCAGGCTTTGAAATGCGATCTGCCTGCCACATTGTGCTCAGCCCATTACCATACTAATAGGAACTTTATTCATTAGAAAAGGTGGGGGCCAGGAGCACTCCTCTCTGCAGACCTGTGACCAGGAGACAAAATGGAGTCACGCCAATCTCTGTTAGTATGCCCGTCCAAGATGGCGGCTGTTCCCTCATCACAATGGGTTTTTAACCTTGTCTTTGGCGTGCTGCAGCGCGCTCCTGTTGAGCCCATTCAAGACATCACGTTTTTTCTCCTGTCTTGGACAGTTGTCGTCTTACTTAAATTATGTCCATCAGGAGAGTTTTTGAGTTAGCGGCATTGTCCTGCCGTTCCCCGCTCCTGATTCTAGATCAGGACAAGGTAGTTCTCAGGCCTGTTCCTTCCTTTCTACCCAAGGTGGTCTTGTCATTGCTCATTAATGAAGACATTGTCCTTCCTTTTGTGTCTCTCATGGGTATGAACCCCATGCCTTGTCTGATGCAGGCCTGGGAAGGAATGTGCTGCAGGCTGCAGTTTTGCACTGGCTGACCTGAGTCCATTTATTTCTTGAATCTTTGTTTCCCACCCTTGGGACATCCCATGGTTACCTGTGTCCTCCAATGAAGCGAAAAAGAAAGAGGGATTTTTGGTACTCACGGTAAAATCTCTTTCTTGGAGCCTTCATTGGGGAACACAGCACCCTCCCTAACTGTTTTTACCATTATTTGGTCTATCTGCCTTCGTCGTTGGATTGGTACATATGTTGTACCATTATTTGGTCTATGTGCATTCGTTGTTGGATTGGTACATATGTTGAGTTTTTCGGTTGCTCCTACTGCTCTAACACTAACTGAGGTACTTTGTGCCTGTCGGTGGGTGTATACTGCGGAGGAGCCATTTTCCTTTTTTGCCTAGTGTCATCCTCCTAGAGACAGCAGCATACACCCATGGTTACCTGTGTCCCCCAACGAAGGCTCCAAGAAAGAGATTTTACGGTGAGTACCACAAATCCCTCTTTTTCCTATATTACACTTTAAGGCTATCGGTTCTTCCCCAGGCCCCTTCCCCCCCACACTCGGACATATCGCCTCCATCTGGGATCGCTCAAGAAGAGTTGGCCGACCGAGTAGAGCAACTTATATGAAACGTCTAGTACATCCAACTGCCCTCGCAGTATCTCTGTGCAGCACTCAGACTCAGCACTTGGTCGGCCGATCAGGCTCACAGGTTGTCCTTTAAAGTCTTTTTCTAGATTCTTTGGTGCATGTTTACACGTAATTACTGTAGAAGCCATTGGAGGCCGAAGTATTTACTATATCCAGAACAAAGCTAGATGCACAAGACTACTCTAAAAAAAAAAAGTCTGGTCCTAGATTTGTGCTCCCATTCTTTCTGGAGATTAGAGTAGCGAAGCCCCATAAGAAGGACTCAGCAATGAGGATCTCCCTTCATTTTGTCCCTCGCCTTTTCATCCCAATTTTCTCAACATCTGACATAACAATAGCTCTATGGTCTTATTTGTCGAAGACTTCCCCCTTCTGCCAGGTCGAAAGCCTCTGTCATTCTCCCAACACTATCACCCACTGGATCAGGCTGTCTGTTCATGGTGAATCATTCAGGATCACTCCACCAAAGACGTTAGGAGTTTCTTGAGGTGGGGACCCCCCCTGCATGTTGTTCATCTGTGCAGTACTTGTAATAACACCCCCCCCAAACGACACAAGCAAGAAGACAGGATTACTTTGTGCACTCGTCTGTAAAAATCCCTTTCTGGTCATGTTTATTAGGTGGACACAGCTCACGCCCAGTTGTTTTTCCTGTTAATACAGACATTTGTGATTGGCGGATGGGTTTCTTCTGTTCAGTGCAATGACCCATCGAGCGTCTCGTGATTGGCGGATGGGTTTCTTCGGTTCCAGGCAATGACGCATCGAGCACCTTGTGATTGGCGGATGGGTTTCTTCCGTTCCAGGCAATGACGCATCAAGCGTCTGGTGATTGGTGGATGGGTTTCTTCTGCTCCAGGCAATGACTCATTGAGCAACTTGTTTGTTGGCTTCTATAAACCTTAAAAATGAAGGCGATTCGCTCGTACAAATCATGGCAAAGCCGCTGAGGAACACTATTTTTAATAATTGTGACACGGTATTATAAATCACCAAATACAAGACTGTGCCATAACTTAAAAAAGAAATTCATTCTCACAATATAAAACAAACTAAATACTGGACCAGAACTACACAACTCAGCCGGCCGGATGCAGCCACGCGGCTTCTGACAAATTCATTTATTCATTCCAGACGGGCTTCTGCTATGAAAGGATCGGGACGTGCGGCCACACTATACATTACACTCAAAATGACAGCAGCTCATCTACAACTTGATTTTCTTGTATTTTCCTGCACATTTCTTCAAACATTTTCCATGTGTTTTCTTTTTTGAGAACTGTCAGAGGGCAACACAAGAGAGCGATGATCTGCCGGATGCAGACAGAAGAGCCATGCTCCACGTGAGACTGGGTATAGCTGGTGACTGCCAATTCCTGATCTGGTGCAGGGCGGAAACGGACAGGGGAGGCGCAGAGTCCGGAGCTGGAGACCACCCTCATCGGGTCTGTTCAACTGGGAGAGATAAACAGAGGTTATTATTAGGGAGGGAGGATTGGCTCTTCTCATGTGGAAGGATAAGACTTCAATCTCAAGTGCATCGGGACACCCAAGGGTTGTCACCATATGATCATGTAATGAAAGAGACTGAATTGCAGTACCAGAGACAATCTATGGACAGGTGAGGAGCTGTTTCTGGAAAGCAGACGTTTCTCAACTCCGTAAGGAGAGAAAATCTGTCTCAAACAGTTTATGGGAGTCTACACTGCTTGAGCCACTGCATGCGCAGATATCTTACGGTATCTGACCAGTGTGATGCATCGGGGGTGGAAAAAATTAATGAAAGATGAAGACGGCACTCACTGTATGACGAAATATCGATCTCGTCGGGCAGCTCACTGATGTTCACCTCAAAACGATCTTGAACCTCATTCAAGATTTTGGCATCTCCCTCATCGGAGACGAACGTGATGGCAAGACCCTTGGTACCAAACCTGCCCGCTCGGGCCACCTAATAAAAAGGGGAAAAGGCGGAACGTCACGGGAAGCATTTCGTGGAGGACAGAGCAAGTGGCATTTGCAAACAGAAAGCACTGGGTGATGCCTGGTGCTAGAGCTGAGGGGCTTTGTTACTGTGCATGCGCGACAAATGCACAGTAATAGAGAAGATTCCTTGTGCCACACTCAGCCCGTCATACCCTGCACAAAGCATCACCCGCTGAAGTGATCGACGGTCTACGTACCCTATGCAGGTAAGTATCGGAGTCCTCAGGCATGTCATAATTGAAGGCAATGTTTACCCTTTCAATATCCATCCCCCGACCAAACAGATTGGTGGCCACAAGAATTCTGCGCTGGAAATCTTTGAACTGCTGATACCGGGAGAGCCTGCCATTAATGAGAACGTGTTAAGGCCCCGTCTCACTTAGCGACACTAAAGCGATCCCGACAACGATACGACCTGTCAGGGATCGTTGCTGCGTCGCTATGTGGTCGCTGGTGAGATGTCAAACAGTGAGATCTTACTAACGATCGCAGCTGCGATCTCACTGTTTGACATCTCACCAGCGACCTGTAGCGAACTGTACAACGATGTCACATGGGAGCTATTATGACGATTCAGTGTCTGAGTCGTCAACGAGGTCGTTGGTAAGGTGTCAAACACAGCGATGTGTGCTACCCAGCGGGACCTCAACGATCAAAAAAAGGTCCAGGCCATTCCGACACGACCAGCGATCTCACAGCAGGGGCCTGGTCGCTGGTACGTGTCACACATAGCGAGATCGCAACGGAGGTCGCTGTTGCGTCACAAAACTTGTGACTCAGCAGCGATCTCGCTAGCGATCTCGCTTAGTGAGACGGGGGCTTTAGAGTATTCAAAGTACAGCATCCACCATGCTTTACCCTTCCTTTAGAATAGGATCTCGTTATCTTCCAATCTTCTGATTCATTTCCTAAATGTGCAGTAGTGGTGGGCTGTGGAGATGCAGTTTTGTGATCTTTTGCTCACTGACGAAGGTGCTTTTTCACCCTTGGCTTAGTCTACACCCCCCAATTCCTACCTCTCCTCCTGTCCCATCCCACGGTGAATAGCGATTGCCGGGAAGTTCTGCTCCACCAGGAGCTGAGCCAGAGCGATGCAGCGCTGAACGGACTTTACGAAGATGACCACCTGAAATAAAGCCAGGTTTAGTCCAGTTCCTTCAGAAATCAACACCGAATCCCACCACAAAGACATTGCAAGCAATAAAGCACTTTTCACCTTGACCGATGCAGTCAGACCTTACATAGCCCCGTAGTAAGAGTAAATTGGGGAGGGTGCATATATAAAAACAGTAAATATTTTATTAATTTCGGGAATTTTTGTGAAATACACACGCACACTTTCGTTGGCTCCACCTCTTCTCCCCGCCGCTAGGTTTTAAGCTAAGTGAGACAATCTAGAAATAAAAACCAGAAAATCCCATTGTATGATTTTTACATGATTAACTTGCATTTTATTGCATTCAATAAGTATTTGATCAACTATCAAGAATTCTGGCTCTCGCAACCTTTTAGTTTTTCTTTAGGAAGCCCTCCTGCTCACTCCAGCACATGTCCAGGCCGGTTTGAAGTTCACCAATGACCATCTGGATGATCCAGAGGAGGCATGGGAGAAGGTCATGTGGTCAGATAAGATCAAAATATAACTTTTTGGTATCAACTCCACTCGCCGTATTTGGAAGAAGGATGAGTACAACCCCAAGAACACTGTCCTAACTGTGAAGCATGGTGGTGGAAACATCATACTTTGGAGGTGCTTTTCTGCAAAGGATGACTGCACCGTATTGTAGGAAGGATGGATGGGATCATGTATCACAAGATTTTGGCCAACAACCTCCTTCCCTTAGTAAGAGCATTGAAGACGGGTTGTGGCTGGGTCTTCCAGCATGACAATGACCTGAAACACACAGACAGGTCAACTAAGGAGCGGCTCCGTAAGAAGCATTTCAAGGTCCTGGAGTGGCCTAGCCGGTCTCCAGACTTGAACTCAATAGAAAATCTTTGAAGGAAGCTATAACGCAAATGTTCCCCAGCGACAGTCCCAAAACCTGAAAGATCTGTATAGAGGAGTGGGCCAAAATCCCTGCTGCAGTGTGTGCAAACCTGGTCAAGAACTACACTGTGTGCAGAATTATTAGGCAAGTTGTATTTTGATCACATGATACTTATTATACATGTTGTCCTACTCCAAGCTGTTCAGGCTTGAGAGCCAACTATCTACTAATTAAGTAAATTAGGTGATGTGCATCTCTGTAATGAGGAGAGGTGTTGTCTAAGGGCATCAAAACCCTATATAAGGTGTGCTTAATAGGCAACTTCCTTTCCTTTGGCAAAATGGGTCAGAAGAGAGATTTGACAGTCTCTGAAAAGTCCAAAATTGTGAAATGTCTTGCAGAGGGATGCAGCAGTCTTGAAATTGCCAAACTTTTGAAGCGTGATCACCGAACAATGAAGCGTTTCATGGCAAACAGCCAACAGGATCGCAAGAAGCGTGTTGGGCAAAAAAGGCGAAAAATAACTGCCCTTGAATTGAGGAAAATCAAGCGTGAAGCTGCCAAGATGCCATTTGCCACCAGTTTTGCTATATTTCAGAGCTGCAACGTTACTGGAGTAACAAAAAGCACAAGGTGTGCAATTCTCAGGGACATGGCCAAGGTAAGGAAGGCTGAAAAACGACAACCTTTGAACAAGAAACATAAGGTAAAACTTCAAGACTGGGCCAAGAAATATCTTAAGACTGACTTTTCAAAGATTTTATGGACTGATTAAATGAGAGTGACTCTTGATGGGCCAGATGGATGGGCCAGAGGCTGGATCAGTAAAGGGCAGAGAGCTCCACTCCGACTCAGCAAGGTGGAGGTGGGGTACTGGTATGGGCTGGTATCATCGAAGATTGAACTTGTGGGACCTTTTCGGGTTGAGGATGGAGTGAAGCTCAACTCCCAGACCTACTGCAAGTTTCTGGAAGACAACTTCAAGCAGTGGTACAGGAAGAAGTTGGTATCGTTCAAGAAAAACATGATTTTCATGCAGGACAATGCTCCATCACATGCCTCCAACTACTCCACAGCGTGGCTGGCCAGTAAAGGTCTCAAAGAAGAAAAAATAATGACATGACCCCCTTGTTCACCTGATCTGAACCCCATAGAGAACCTGTGGTCCCTCATAAAATGTGAGATCTACAGGGAGGGAAAACAGTCTACCTCTCGGAACAGTGTCTGGGAGGCTGTGGTGGCTGCGGCACGCAATGTTGGTCGTAAACAGATCAAGCAACTGACAGAATCTATGGATGGAAGCTGCTGAGTGACATCATCAGGAAAGGTGACTATATTGGTCACTAATTTTTTGGGGTTTTGTTTTTGCATGTCAGAAATGTTTTTTTCTAAATTTTGTGCAGTTATATTGGTTTACCTGGTGAAAATAAACAAGTGAGATGGGAATATATTTGTTTTTTATTAAGTTGCCTAATAAATCTGCACAGTAATAATTACTTGCACAAACAGATATCCTCCTAAGATGGCCAAATCTACAAAAACCACACTCCAACTTCCAAAAATATTAAGCTTTGATATTTATGAGTCTTTTGGGTTCATTGAGAACATAGTTGTTGATCAATAATAAAAATAATCCTCTAAAATACAACTTTCCTAATAATTCTGCGCACAGTGTACAGGAAACGTTGGACCTCAGTAGTTGCAAACAAAGGTTTCTGTACCAAATATTAAGTTGTTTTTCTATTTTATCAAATACTTACTTCATGCAATAAAATGCTAATTATGTAAAAATCAAACTGATTTTCTGGATTTTTTTTAAGATTCTGTCTCTCACAGATGAATGTACCTACGATAAAAATTAGAGCTCTCCATTCTTTGTAGGTGGGAAAACTTCCAAAATCGGCAGTGGATCAAATACCGTACATATATATATATATATATATATATTTATTATTATTTTTTTTTTAAATATATAAATTTTTTTACCAAAATCCCAAGAATTAATATTTAGTAATTTTTATTATGTATCAAATTATTAAAAGATTTAGGTTAACTTTGCAATCTATATTTTATTGCCACGATACGGCTAAAAATAAATGAAGCAACTGTGTGAAAAGGACTTAAATGTCTACCGTTTTGGGTTTATAAATCCAATACAAACCCTTGTGTCTCCATGGTAACATGCTTCAACATACTGTAACATCAGCTCTCCGATTTATCACTGCTGTTTTGCTGTTTTTCCAGTTTTCGAGCCTAAATGCCCCCTTTTTTGTGGGGGCTTTATAATTTACACCACTTTTTAAATTGTCTTTTACTTTTTTTTTTTTTTTTTTTATACTCCACGACAACAGATTAATTGAAAATGCAACTTTTACATAAAAATCAACTACAAAAAACATCAGTGAATGCAAGACAAAAAAAATATTTCAATAAATCACAAATGAAATCGGGACCCAAAGTGCGCAGTCTGATCCTGCGGTCACTCGTCACGGCCTTCTCCCCCCTGCTGCAAGGTCAGACTACATTCAGGGCTTGTTTGTAGTCTGTTACCATGGATACACATAGGTTTGCATAATTCTAGATTTTACAGTAGCAGACTTTCCATTTAGATTATTTGTAAAATTATTTTAGATGCATTGGAGCAATAATAGTAATAAAAAAAAGTTAATTTTACTCTCAAAAGTCTTAAAGAAAAAGAGGCAGATCTCACACACCGAAGGACCCAACTTCGCCATGGCTGCCCATTGACCGTTACGTTTGGGCCATTCCCCCACACCTTTCCATAACAAGCCAATTGCCCCTGGGTCCATATCTCAGCTACAGGAGGGTGTTTTCATGGAAGGACGCTGCCTTCATCCACCACTTTATGCCAGAGATAATAATATAAACCTGAGTCACCTGATTGAACTCCAACAAGTCCAGGAGGTCAAAAAGTTTGCGGTTTTTCTCATTGTCCTTGAGTTTGACGTAGTATTGCTGCAGGCCGTGAAGGGTCAGCTTGGTCTCATCATCCACGAAGATTTCCATTGGCTGGAGGAGGGGGTGGGAGATTAAGGGTTAAACAGTAAGGGGCGGCGCCGGGTTTATGGTCACAGGTGAGGACTGGATCAAGTGGTGTCCTACAATGTCGGCTTTCGCAGGTTAAGCTGGCATCTCGCACACAGAGGAATCCTAAACCCTCAAACACAGAGGGGTCGTCCCGTCACTTCTAAATTCATGGCCATACTGATTATGGGACACAAATCACACTCTCTCTAAAGACGTGCACAATTCATTACCCGACGTTACAATCTAATTCCAATGTCTTCCAGGGGGATGTGATACCCTCGTGACAGGAGCAGGCAGAAGGGAAAGTAGGGTAATACTAATGTGTCCAAAAAATAGAAATTAGTATTTCAAAGTGATGTCTGTTGTAGTATAATTACCACACCAGAAGAGATTCCAACGCCCCCAGAAGAAGTGAGCAGCGAAACGGCGCAAGGTGGGTGGGAGGGAGAGCACAGCCCGACTTTACACGTTCACAGCCAGCACTACTACTCTAGATAGATTACTCCAGTAGAGATATATCTGTTTAGCTATGATGCTTGATCACTACTATACAGACTGGTAGATTCTGATGGTATTACATATTGCTATATATGACTGTTTGGATAGCTCTTATCTGGTGATTAAGATATTTATATATACCTTCAGCACTATTTCTACTGTGATATATCCATCTGGATTTATAAGGTTCATTATTATCCTATTGGATCTATATGTTGAGTCGATGATAATATCTATATATATATTTTATTATCATCAATTTAACATATAGATCCAATAGGATAATAATGAGCCTTATAAATCCAGATGGATATATCATAGTAGAAATTGTGCTGAAGGTATATATAAATATCTTAATCACCAGATAAGAGCTATCCAAACAGTCTTATATAGCAATATGTAATACCATCAGAATCTACCAGTCTGTATAGTATATATATACTAGATGGTGGCCCGATTCTAACGCATTGGGTATTCTAGAATACATGCGTAGTGTATAGCACAGCCCACGTAGTATATTGCGCAGCCCATGTAGTATATTGCGCAGCCCAAGTAGTATATTGAGCAGCCCACGTAGTATATTGAGCAGCCCACGTTGTATATTGCGCAGCCCACATTGTATAGTCACGTAGTATATTGCCCAGCCACGTAGTATATAGCACAGCCCATGTAGTATATTACTCAGCCATGTAGTATATTGCCCAACTACGTAATATATAGCACAGCCCATGTAGTATATTGCCCGGCCACGTAGTATATAGCACAGCCCATGTAGTATATTGCCCAGCCACGTAGTATATTGCACAGCCAATGTAGTATATTGCACAGCCCACGTAGTATATTGCCCAGCCCATGTAGTATATTGCCCAGCCCACGTAGTATATAGCAATGTGGCATCATATCCCTGTTAAAAAAAAAGAAATAAAATAAAAAATAGTTATATACTCACCTTCCGGAGCCCCTGGATCCAAGCGAGGCCTTTACCGACGCTGCTAGTGCGCTCCGGTCCCAAGAGTGCATTGCGGTCTCGCGAGATGATGACGTAGCGGTCTCGCGAGACCGCTACGTCATCATCTCGTGAGATTGCAGCATGGACCCGTTACCGGAGCGTCGCGAGCGGGAAAGGCCTGTTGTCGATCCGGGGGCCGACGGATGGGTGAGTATATAATTTTTTTTTTTTTTTTTTAATTATTATTTTTAACATTAAATCGTTTTACTATAGGCAGCATGAATAGTAAAAAGTTGGTCACACAGGGTTAATAGCAGCGGTAACAGAGTGCATTACACCGCGGCATAATGCGGTCCGTTACCGCTGCCATTAACCCTGTGTGAGGGCAGACTGGAGGGGAGTACGGAGCAGGCACTGACTACGGGGAGGAAGAAGCGGCCATTTTTCCGCCGGACTGTGGCCGTCGCTGATTGGTCGTGGCAAAACAGCCACGACCAATCAGCGACTTGGATTCCGTGACAGACAGAGACCGCGACCAATGAATATCCGTGACAGACAGAAGGACGGAAGTGACCCTTAGAAAATTATATAGTAGATATATATATATATAATTTAGGAACTGATTTTGATGCTTCATATCGTCCAGTATTACAATTAAATGTATATATTTTTTTTTTTATTAGCTATTCCATCTTCATAATATATATTTTATTATCCTCTTGTACCATCGTGTTGGGATATCGTGCGGTTTTCCTCTCCCTCTTCATGGAGGTTTTTAGCCCTATTTTATTTATTTTTTTAAATTGATTACTAATAAAATATTGATCTTTTAACTTTATTTTTGTTGGAATCTCTTCCGGTCTGGTGGTAATTATACCACAATAGACATCTCTTTCAAATATAGAGGGGAAAGTAGGACTTGCAGCCTTTCTAGGAGCAGGCAAAAGGGAAAGCAGGACTCGTAGGTTCTCTTTGTTGAGTGTGCAGAGGGGTAAGCAGGACTCGCAGGCTCTCTATTGAATGGGAAGAAGGGAAAGCAGGACTCGCAGGCTCTCTATTGAAAAGGAAAAGGGGACAGCAGGACTCTCAGGTTCTCTGACCGGGCAAAGGGAAAGGACTCGCAGGCTCTCTATTAAGCGGGCAGAGGGGACAGCAGGACTCGCAAACTCTACTGAACGGGAAGAGGGGAAAGCAGGACTCGCAGGCTCTCTATTGAAAAGGAAGAGGGGACAGCAGGACTCTCAGGTTCTCTGAGCGGGCAAAGGGAAAGGACTCGCAGGCTTTCTATTAAGCGGGCAGAGGGGACAGCAGGACTCGCAAACTCTACTGAAAGGGAAGAGGGGAAAGCAGGACTCGCAGGCTCTCTATTGAAAAGGAAGAGGGGACAGCAGGACTCGCAGGCTCTCTATTGAGCGGGCAAAGGGAAATGACTCGCAGGCTCTCTATTATGCGGGCAGAGGGGAAAGCAGGACTCGCAGGCTCTCTATTGAATGGGCAGAGGGGAAGCAGGACTCGCAGGCTCTCTATTGAATAGGCAGAGGGGAAATCAGGACTCGCAGGCTCTCTATTGAGCGGGTAGAGGGAAAGAAGGACTCGTAGCCTCTCTATTGAGCGGGCAGAGGGGAAGAAGGACTCGTAGCCTCTCTATTGAGCGGGCAGAGGGGAAGAAGGACTCGTAACCTCTCTATTGAGTGGGTAAACAAGAAAGCAGGACTCGCAGGCTCTCTATTGAGCGGGCAGGGGGGAAGAAGGACTCGCAGCCTCTATTGAGTGTCCCGAGGGGAAAGCAGGATTCGCAGATTCTATTGAGCGGGCAGAGGGGAAAGCAGGACTCGCAGCCTCTCTATGGAGCGGGTAGACGGGAAAGCAGGACTCGCAGGCTCTCTATTGAGCGGGCAAAGGGGAAGAAGGACTCTCAGGCTCTGAGCGGACAGAGGGGAAAGCAGGACTCGCAGCCTCTCTATTGAGCGGGCAGAGGGGAAAGCAGGACTCGCAGGCTCTCTATTGAGCGGGCAGAGGGGAAAGCAGGACTCGCAGGCGCTCTATTGAGCGGGCAGAGGGAAAGAAGGACTCGTAGCCTCTCTATTGAGCAGGCAGAGGGGAAAGCAGGACTCGCAGGCGCTCTATGGAGCGGGCAGAGGGGAAAGCAGGACACGCAGGCTCTATTGAGCGGGCAGAGGGGAAAGCAGGACTCGCAGGCTCTATTGAGCGGGCAGAGGGAAAGAAGGACTCGTAGCCTCTCTATTGAGCAGGCAGAGGGAAAAGCAGTAATCGCAGACTCTATTGAGCGGGCAGAGGGGAAATCAGGACTCTCAGGCTCTCCGAGGGGGAGAGGGGAAAGCATGACTCTCAGGCTCTCCGAGGGGGCAAAGGGGAAAGCAGGACTCTCAGGCTCTCTATTAAGCGGGTAGAGGGAAAGAAGGACTCGTAGCCTCTCTATTGAGCAAGCAGAGGGGAAAGCAGGACTCTCAGGCTCTCCGAGGGGGCAGAGGGGAAAGCAGGACTCGCAGGCTCTCTATTGAGCGGGTAGAGGGAAAGAAGGACTCGTAGCCTCTCTATTGAGCGGGCAGAGGCGAAGAAGGACTAGTAGCCTCTCTTTTGAGTGGGTAAATGGGAAAGCAGGACTCGCAGGCTCTCTACTGAGCGGGCAGAAGGGAAGAAGGACACACAGCCTCTCTATTGAGTGGGCAAAGGGGAAAGCAGGACCCTCAGGCTCTCTATTGAGCGGGCAGAGCGGAAAGCAGGACTCAAGGGATGTCTGTTCAAGCCCTACAGCAGGTAGATAACAAACCTCCTGAATCCAGTTATAAGAAAACTCTATGGGGCTGAATTAATTGACAGGCGTTGTTCACGCCAATCTAAATGAAGGGGAGTGATTAAGTAGGATGCTCCGAATTCATTAAGAGGTGCACGCAACTTAATGAATTTTGCCGTACCTCCTCTATGGGGTGCGTCTCTGTGCATCTCGCCGGTCATGCCAGTAAGTAATGGAGCAATTTTTGACGAATTCAGCAGCAGAGTGCTGCCCCATCCTGAGCTAGCATGTGAATGCCAAAAGTTGCACATTTTCGGAGCAACTTCAGGTTCAGCAAAAAAAAAAAAAGGTTAGACGTTTTAAAGCGTTGTGCACCATAGATACTTGCTGGGGTGAGCCATATAGGGTCTGATGTCAGATAAGACAAGACGTCCACTATAAAATCACTGGCAAAAAAAACTACTCATATCAGGAGACATTGCAAACCCTATTGTGCGAGAAGCCATCTTACCCTGTGAAAGAAAGGGTACAACATAATAACAGGTTATCACTCGCACTCTTCAAGGTGTACATTTTCATAACATACGCTCACGATCGGACAGAGGACAGTACAGGTCGACAAACTCGGATCGGCCGTTCCACAACTCTGACCAACCTCCTTCTCATCCACAGAGGAACCACGGCAGACGACGGCACAAGTCAGATTAGAGGAAGCTTCCATGCACGCGAATACCAAAAGTGCGAATGTCAGAAACCACCAATTCAAAGGGGAAAAAAAAAATGTCAGTATTGTTCTGACCCAGCAGAATTGTCAGCAGCAAAACAAAAACTGCTGAAAAGGAGAAGAAAAACCAGCCATACCACAGCGACACCAGCCATACCACAGCAACACAAAACATTGCAAGTTACAGGAAAGCGGGACGACACCAACAAATCTACGCGTAACAAATTCACCACTTACTGGCAAATGTTTTCTATAGGGCTGGGCATGGCTTTCTCTACGGTTCCTGGACATCAACATTAGGATGAATTCAGACAGCCGTATATATCGGACTGCAATGCTCAGATGGGCCGTGGCTCCCCCAAACCGAGAGCTACTTAGAAATTTAAGCGGTCACACTTGGGTTAGGAGTGTTCCATTTATATAGCCACCTGACTACGCCCTTAAATGAATGTGTCATTAACTCTGTATCCCCCACCCCAATATCCGGCTGAATACCTGACCGTACAGGTCTTTAAAACCCAATGTAATCTGACACGTGTTTGTTATGATCCGGTGACCTTGGAGCCGCATGAAACTTTCTCTGGAGTAGGTGGGAACTGTACTGACCGCAGATCCTGAACTAACACCGCAACTAGAAGTAGCCGTGGGGTGTGCCTAACAAACCCTAGACACCTCGACACAGCCGGAGGACTAAATACCCCTATAGATGGAAATAGGAATACTACCTTGCCTCAGAGCAGATCCCCAAAGGATAGGCAGCCCCCACGAATATTGACTGTGAGTAGGAGAAGAAAAGACACACGCAGGCAGAAAACAAGATTTAGCAAAAGAGGCCACTTTAGCTAAATAGGAAAGGATAGGACAGAATACTAGGCGGTCAGTATTAAAACCCTTCAAAAAATATCCACAGCAGATAATACAAAAAATTCCACAATCTAACTAAAGACGTGGAGTGAATATCTGCAACCCCAGAGAATCCAACAAGACTGAGAAAATACTGACACAATCTAAGCTGGACAAGAAAACACAAAAGAATAGCACTGAATTATGAAGCACACAGCATGTGTGCCACAGAAACAAAACCAGACACTTATCTTTGCTGATTTGGCAGAAAGGCAGGAGGAACCAGGCAGAGGTCCAACACCTCCCAACAACAATTGACAACTGGCAAGGACTAATGAATCCTGCACACCTAAATACCCCAGTCAGAACTGCAATCAGCAGATACACCTGACCAGGACTGCAACTCAGGGACAACTGCATTACCACCTACAACCACCGGAGGGAGCCCAAAAGCAGAATTCACAACACGTGTTGTCCCAAATTGTTCCGAAAAAATCCCATTGATATATATGCTAATAAGACGTGAAACTCGTTAGGGCCGCAGCGAGTGCTCCAGTCTTCATCAGGACTCCCCGAATTGATTGATGTTTCTGCCCTCTGCTGCAGCCAAACAAGAGAAGGGATATTGATAAGCCATCTCTTTAGGATTACTGGGGGTTCGACCTCTGGGACCCTCAACAACGATCCCAAGAATGTAAGGGCAGAAGCTAAGTGCAGCGCGGGGTCTACTAGTCACTGATCCGGCCTCAATCACTGGAGTAGGATCCCAGTAAAGCTACTGGGATTGAAAAGTTTGCCTCCCATTCTCATGAGCGGTGGGAGTCTACATCCTACCATCCAACAAACATATCATGTGTGTTCAGAATATATGCATCACATCATATCGGAGACCCACGACACAGCACAGGAGATTATTCATTCACATAAACACACCGCACAGCCAAAATGTACACCTTGATTTCCAGCCGTTTGGACGGAGTCACCTTGCAACCAAATCAAATGGCTGCGAGTCACAAGGGCAGATCCGGCCAGACACTTGGACCCAGTGAGACAGTCACACATATGAGAGAGACGACAAGACAATAGGAAGAGAGATGGCTCCTAAAGTCATCCCCGGAGTCCGCTGCACCTCCTCATCCCCCTCCCAATACTGTCACGTGCTACTGCTCCCTGGTTTCTGCATCTAAATCACCATTACCTTCCCCAGTGACCAACATTAATAAAAGGTAAAAAGCAAAAATCGCTCCTTAACTGGAACCAGTAACCAGTTTTGTCATATGTCAACTAAAACCATCACCTTATTCAGCACCTGTGCTCCACTCCATAAATGTTTATATATATCCGACTCCCCCTGTATACCTCCCAAAACCTTTTGGAGTTCTACCGCGCTGTATGGTAATCATCTCGGTCTGGTCTGATGGGTTTAGCTTCTGGACGCTCCATCCCTCCTCCGGCTGCTGCTCATCATCCTCCTTCATTGATTGACGTGGATGACTCCTCCTGCGTCATCCGCATTGCGGGGCGAAATCATGGCTCGCGCCTGCGCACCATGCTTTGCCCTACTGTGGATAGAGCGAAAAGAGGGATTTTTGGTACTCACCGTAAAATCTCTTTCTTGGAGCCTTCATTGGGGGACACGGGTAACCATGGGTGCATGCTGCTGTCGTTTGGAGGCTGACACTATGCAAAAAAGGAAAACAGCTCCTCCTCCACAGTAGACGCCCACCGACAGGCACAAAGTACGTCAGTTAGTGTTAAAGCAGTATGAGAAGCAACCAAAAAACTCAACATATGTACCAATCCAACAACGAAGGCACATAGACCAAATAATGGTACCAACAGTTAGGGAAGGTGCTGTGTCCCCCAATGAAGGATCCAAGAAAGATTTTACGGTGAGTACCAAAAATCCCTCTTTATCGCTTCATTGGGGGACAGAGGTAACCATGGGACGACCCAAAGCAGTCCCTAGGGTGGGAAACAGGAAGATTCAAGGAATAAATGGACTCAGGTCGGCCGATGCAAAACCGCCGCCTGCAGCACCTTCCTTCCCAGGCCTGCATCAGACGAGGCATGGGTTTGAACCCTCTAAAAAACTCGGAGTGCAAAGATGACCAGATGAAATACAAATCCTGATAACGAACAGCCCAGGAGGCCCCCACCGCAGAGTGGAGAGCGCCTTCACCCCCGGAAGAGGACGTTTGTAGTGAACGCGGAATGCCTCCACGGCAATAGTGAACTTAGAAGCTAGGAGCCAATTAAGATAGCCCTGAGATGACGAATAGGGCATCAGATTGATGAAAGGGAGCAGTCCTTGAAAGGTAAACTCGGATAGCTGTGAGGGGATCCAGTTGTAGAGGGACTTCTCCAGGAGATGGACCGGTGAGACACAGAAGGAAGGACAATGTCTTCATTAATGAGAAATGAAAAGACCACCATGGGTAGAAAGGAAGGAACAGGCCTGAGAACTACCTTGTCCTGATATAGAGTCAGGAGCGTGGAACGGCAGGACAATGCCGCTAACTCGGAAACTCTCCTGATGGAAGTAATTTAACTAAGACAACTGTCCAAGACAGGAGAAGAAACGTGATGTCTTGAATGGGCTCAACAAGAACGCAATGCAGCGCGCCAAAGACAAGGTTAGAATCTCATGGATCTATCGGAAGACGATAAGGAGGTACCAGGTGGGCGACCCCTTGAAGAAAGGTCCTTTTGACGGTTTTGCCCAGAGTTTTAGAATTAAGCAGTTATACATCTTATTACTTCTACCCAAGTGCATGACCTTACATTTATCCCCATTAAAGCTCATTTGCCATTTATCAGCCCAAGCTTCTAGTTTACATAAATCATCCTGTAATATAAAATTGTCCTCCTCTGTACTGATTCCCCTGCAGTTTAGGGTCATCTGCAAAAATTGAAATTCTACTCTGTATGCCCCCTAAAAGGTCATTAATAAATATGTTAAAAAGAGGGCCCAATACTGACCCCTGTGGTACCCCACTGCTAACCGCGACTCAGTCCGAGTGTGCTCCATTAATAACCACCCTTTGTTTCCTATCCCTGAGCCAGCTCTCAATCCACTTACACATATTTTCCCCTATCCCCATTATTCTCATTTTATATATCAACCTTTTGTGTGGCACCGAATCAAAAGCTTTTGAAAAGTTCATATACACTACGTCCACTGCGTTCCCTTGGTCCAGTCCGGAACTTACCTCTTCATAGAAGCTGATCAGATTAGTCTGACATGAAAGGTCCCTAGTAAACCCGTGCTGATACTGGGTCATGAGGTTATTCCTCTTCAGATACTCCAGTATAGCATCCCTTAGAATGCCCTCCAGGATTTTACCCACAGTAGAGGTTAAGCTCACTGGCCTATAATTTCAGTTCAGTTTTTGTCCCCTTTTTGAATATTGGCACATTTGCTATACGCCAGTCCTGTGGTACAGACCATGTTATTATGGAGTCTTTAAAGATTAATAATAATGGTTTATCAATGACTGTACTTAATTCCTGCAGTACACGGGGGTGTATCCCATCCGGGCCCGGAGATTTGTCAATTTTAGTGATTTTTAGACGCCGCCGTACTTCCTGCTGGGTTAAGCAGGTGACACTTAATGGGGAATTTTTAATATCACTGATCATATTGTCTGCCATGGAATTTTCTTGTGTAAATACTGATGAAAAAAGTCATTTAGCATATTGGCTTTTTCCTCATTCTCATCCACCATTTCACCCAGACTATTTTTAAGGGGACCAACACTATCATTTTTTAGTTTCCTACTATTCACGTAGTTAAAGAATATTTTGGGATTATTTTTACTCTCTCTGGCAATGAGTCTCTCTGTCTCAATCTTTGCTGCCTTGATTTGGTCTTTATAGAATTTATTTAATTTTCTGTATTTAATGCCTCATCACTACCTACTTCCTTTAATTCTCTAAATGCTTTCTTTTTGTCACTTATTGCGCCCCTTACAGCTCTATTTAGCCATATCAGTTTCCTCCTATTTCTAGTATTTTTATGTCTCAGGATATCTTCCCAGTTAATTGCACCAAGATCATCTCTCATCCGTTGGAAATTTGCCCTCCTGAAGTTTAGTGTCCTTGTAATCCCTCTACTACACATCTTATTAAAGGATACATGAAAACTTATTATTTTGTGATCACTATTTCCCAAGTGACCCCCAACCCTTATATTTGCTATGCGGTCTGGCTTGTTGGTTAATATTAGGTCTAGCAGTGCCCCCCGTCTTGTTGGGTCCTGAACCAGTTGTGAAAAGGTAATTGTCTCTCATAGTTGTCAAAAACCGATTACCTTTGCTGGAACTGCAGGTTTCTGTTCCCCAATCTATTTCAGGGTAGTTGAAGTCCCCCATAGTAATGACTTCTCCTTGAGTCGCAGCTTCATCTATTTGCTTTATGAGGATTTTCTGCGTTGCTTCCATTATTTTTGGAGACTTATAACAAACCCCTATCAGTAATTTATTATTTTTTCCCCCCTCCCCTTATCTCCACATGGAAAGAAGAGAAAAAAGGACATAGGGACCAAACCCTTGTCCACACTCCACTGGAAGAAGGCATTTCAGTATTTGTATTAGATACGCAAGGATGCTGGTTTCTTGGCCTTAATAATGGTCTCAATGACCAGATGGGAAAAAAAAACAGCCTCCCTCAGGACTATGGTCTTAATGGCCATGCTGTTAAACTCAGAGACTATAAACTCTGGTGGAAGAGGGAACCTTAAGAGAGAGAATCTGGACGGCCAGGAAGCTTCCAAGGGACGTCCATGAACATGTTCACCAGGCCCTTCTTGGCCAGTTTGGAGCTTTCAGGATTATAGGGATCGCTTCTTCCTTTATCCTTTTCACGACGCTCGGACAAGGAGACGGAAAAAGACAAGGCATTTGGAATTGTGACCACGATATTACTAGAGCATCTCAACAGGTGGCTAGCGGATCCCGAGACCTGGCTACGAACCAAGGAACCTCGTGGTTTATCCGAGACGCCATGAGTACGACGTCTGGAGAGCCCCATTTCAGCATATCTGGATGAAGATGGCGGGGCTGAGCAACCACCCGCCTGAAGCGGGACCCGGATAGCTCAGAAAATCGTCTGCCCGACTTTCTACCCTCGGAATGTGCACGGCTGATATGGCGGAAACGAGACGTTCTGCCCATCGTAGAATCCTCGTTACCTTTATCATAACTTGTTTGCTGCTAGTTCCGCCTTGACAGTTTATGTATGCCTCGGCCGTGGCATTGTCCGACTGCATGCAGACCAGCTGGCTCGGAAAGAGAGAATGCCAGTGGCGAAGAGCAAAGAAAAAATTGCCCTGATCTCCAGGAGATTGACAGGGAGAGAGGCCTCTTGGCGTTCCAGTGGCCCTGCGCTGTGTGACGAAGAAAAAACGGCTCCCCAAACGAGGAGACTGCCGTCGGTGGTGATGACCTGCCACCAGAGAGGAAGGAAGGACTTCCTTCATAGGACTGATGCCGACAGCGTCACCAGGTGAGGGACTGCCTCACCCTGAGGTAAAAGCATGGGATCATCCAGGAAGACGTGCAGAGGGCCAGATGAAGAGGACGTGCATGGAACTGGGCAAAAGAAACGGCTTCCATCGAGACAATCCCTTTCCCCTAGAACTCTCATGCAGGACCGTAGGAGAGAAGCTGGACGCTTTAGAGTACGGATCCCCTGCAGAGGGATGAAAAATTTCTCCTTTCGAAGGAAGACACGGGCTTGGGGTCGTGTCGAACCTTATACCTAGAAACACCAGGTGCTGAGCAAAGGTGAGGGAGAACTTCTCTCTGATATTATGTAGCCGAGATGGACCAGAGTATCCAGAGTAAACTGAAGACTGCTTGCAGACTCGGCATGATGGCTCCTTCAGAAGATCGTCCAAGTAGGGAAATATGAAAAAAACCCTGGAGAGAAGGATGTCCATGACCGTTGCCATGACGTGACTAGTCTGGGAGCAGAGGCCAGGTCGAAAGGAAGGGCCGTGAGCTGATAAAGAACCTCCTGGATCGCACACCACAGGAACCTCTGATGCTAAACACAAACAGGAATGGGAAGAATTCTCCCAAGTCCATGGAAGTGATAACCGAACGTAGGGACTCAGTCCTGAAAAGACACAACCGCTCGAGGTCCAAAAACGGAGCTAGCGGTCTATCTTCTTTCGTGACTATGAAAAGAATAGAGTAGAGCCCCGAAAACCGTACGTTTCTGGGGATGGGTACGATCACTCCTGTGCGTGGTAGGAAAAAGACAGCCTGAAGAACTCCTGGGGCCTGCGGCGTATGTCTTGGCGGGCGAAAAGATGATTTTGTAGCCGGAAGTCGCTTTCTCTCTCGAGATTGAAACAACCTTTTCCTATTAAAAAGGACATTTCGACTTGGACCGGGAAAGCGAGGTGCTGTTCCCGCCGGTGGCATCCGAAATTATTTGATCCAGCTTGGATCCAAAAGGTCTAGAGCAGGGGTGTCAAACTGCATTCCTCAAGGGCCGCAAACAGGTCATGTTTTCTGGATTTCCTTAGCATTGAACAAGGTGCTGTAATCATTATGTGTGTAGGTGATTAAATTATCACCTGTGCAATACAAGGAAATCCAGAAAACATGACCTGTTTGCGGCCCTTGAGGAATGCAGTTTGACACCCCTGGTCTAGAGTATAGGAAGGCAAGGCCAGTGAGGCCAGAGAATGTGGCGCATAGCGATGATGTTGCTGGTAGCCGAGGCGGATCAACCAGCCGCATCAAAAGGGAGTGGTCCCGAGATATTTGCCGGCATGGGCAATCTGATCTGCCAGATCTGGCATCCCATCCGGAGAAGCTGCCGCTAGAATACCCTGAGTAAGGATTCTTGCCCCAGCAGGCATGGATTTTGACACCCAGGTGTAGGCAAATATTGCACTGATTAGTAGAGACAAGGCTGTCTTGGAAGACAGGCGAGAAGCTGGCGGATCCACATTAGGGATTATTAGATTACTAAAACACAACAGGTGACCTGAAAAGGAAAAGACGGATCTGGGATCAGATCCAGGTCCGCCTCCTACAGACACTAAGCTTAAACTGAGGTACTTTGTGCCTGTCGGTGGGTGTATACTGCGGATGAGCTATTTTCCTTTTTTTGCATAGTGTCAGCCTCCTAGCGACAGCAGCATACACCCATGGATACCTGTATCCCCCAATGAAGCAATAAAGAAGGAAGAAGTGTGCATGCGCCGGCGCACGTCAAGGCTTGGGTGCCGGCGCACGTCAAGGCTCGGGTGCCGGCGCACGTCAAGGCTCGGGTGCCGGCGCACGTCAAGGCTCGGGTGCCGGCGCACGTCAAGGCTCGGGTGCCGGCGCACGTCAAGGCTCGGGTGCCGGCGCACGTCAAGGCTCGGGTGCCGGCGCACGTCAAGGGTCGGGTGCCGGCGCACGTCAAGGGTCGGGTGCCGGCGCACGTCAAGGGTCGGGTGCCGGCGCACGTCAAGGGTCGGGTGCCGGCGCACGTCAAGGGTCGGGTGCCGGCGCACGTCAAGGGTCGGGTGCCGGCGCACGTCAAGGGTCGGGTGCCGGCGCACGTCAAGGGTCGGGTGCCGGCGCACGTCAAGGGTCGGGTGCCGGCGCACGTCAAGGGTCGGGTGCCGGCGCACGTCAAGGGTCAGGTGCCGGCGCACGTCAAGGGTCAGGTGCCGGCGCACGTCAAGGGTCAGGTGCCGGCGCACGTCAAGGGTCAGGTGCCGGCGCACGTCAAGGGTCAGGTGCCGGCGCACGTCAAGGGTCAGGTGCCGGCGCACGTCAAGGGTCAGGTGCCGGCGCACGTCAAGGGTCAGGTGGCGGCGCACGTCAAGGCTCAGGTGCCGGCGCACGTCAAGGCTCAGGTGCCAGAAAGACATGTAACCAGCTCATGTGCACTTCTGCTTTTGCGTCATCCTGCAGTAGGGTAAAGCATAGAGCACAGGCACAAGATTTTGTGTGGGCGACAGAGTCATCCATGTCAATCAAAGAAGGGGGATGGCGAGAAGCAGCGGGAGGAGAGATGGAGCGGCCAGAAGCCAAGCTCATCAGACCAGACCGTGAGCATCACCATACAGAGTGGGAAAACTTCTAATGGTTTTTGGGGAGTTATACAGGGGGAGTCGGGGGGATAAATAAGCATTTATGGAGTGGCAGCACAAGCACTTAATGAGGTGAAGGTTTTAGTTGATATATGACAAAACTGGTGACAAGTTCCCTTTAAATAAAGCCGCCTCTACCAGGGTCGGACGCAGTCGCCGAATGGCAACATAAACTGACCCTGTGGCTGACAACCTGCACTCCAATACTGACAACCTGCATATCCGCCCCCCTCCCCGTCATCTCTGTGCACAGAGATCCCACTGTTCCCCGACAAAGAGAAAAAAATGTGACCACTAAATATGTCACAGATGGAAAAAAAGTTTACAAAAGCTTCCCTAGAGCATTACTAAGCCCTCGATTACCCCCCGATGCTGCCACTCCAGTAATAACAACCAGCCCATTAGTCACCAGACTGCTGCAGCCAATCACCAGTTATAGAGAGACTGATGGCAGTGGTCAGGGACTGATGAGTGGGGGATTTCATCTCTGGAGACCGCCAAAGCACCGATGCTTAAGTGTCGGCAAATTTAATGGGTAAACTATTTTTTTTTTCGCTCTTGGGAAAATGTTGTAAAATCTGTGAAAACCCTTTTAAGGAGAAGAAAAAAAAAAGTGTGACTGCTCTGGATTCAACCAAGAGCATCTACATCTGGGAAATGTAAAAATTCCTCTAATCCAGCATCCACAATACCAGACAGGCGTCAGACACTATCAAAAAGAAATCCCTAAAGACACTTAAAGACCAGACATGAAGCCCAAATAAAAAAAAAAGTCAGGAGTCTTCCCGTTATCGTCCCCCCTCACCCTGAACGTTAGGTGCTGGATTAGAAGATGCTGGATTAAAGCAATTCAAAAGAACCTAACTTTATTTTTTGAGTTATGTGATGGGCACTACTATGTCTGGCAGATCAGTGAGGAGTCCAGGTCCTGAGACCCCCCCACCAGTCACTCAAAACCCTTGTCCAAAGGGATAGCTCAGGACGCCTCTACTTATGCCGGAACAGAAAGGGGGTCACAGACTTTCCACCGAGCTCATACTCAGATCTGCGTGCACACCCCAGATAGGAGCAGCAGACATCAGACAAGGGTTTGGAACGACTGGGGAAGGTCTTGGTACCTGGACCTCCACCGATCTGTAGGACATTTTAGCACCCATCACACATTTAAAAAAAAAAAAAAAAAAGTGTAGGTTGCTTTTAAACAATACTGAATTTTTCAGCAAAAAAAAATAAAATATTAAAAATTAAAACTGACACAAAAAGATAAAAAATGGAAGTTGTGTCACATGTAATAAAAAAGGGAAAAAACAAGTAAAAAGGAATGTGAATATTTATGCTGTCAGCGAAGTGTGCAGCAAAATTGGGCAACAGGATTTAAAAAAAAATAAGGATCATGTAGCAATGTGGTGCGGAGACTTACTAGTGTGACTTGTTCTGTGGCGTCATATGGGTTTAGGTGGCTTTTGGTGGTTGGGGTGTCAAAAACGGGCACTATACAGCATGAAATGTGCAGTGAGGTGTCACATACTGTAGAGTGACCTTGCCCGGATACTGTAAAGTGGATTTGCACTGGTGTGTTGCATACTGATACTGTAACATGGCACTGACACTGTAGCGCTGCCTTGCTCTGGTGTGCTGCACACTGATACTGTAGGCTGGCTTTGCTCTGGTGTGCGTCACACTGATACTGTAGGGTGGCTTTGCTCTGGTGTGCTGCACACTGATACTGTAGGGTGGCTTTGCTCTGGTGTGCTGCACACTGATACTGTAGGGTGGCTTTGCTCTGGTGTGCTGCACACTGATACTGTAGCGCTGCCTCGCTCTGGTGTGTCACCCATACTGTAGGGTGGCTTTGCTCTGGTGTGCTGCACACTGATACTGTAGGCTGGCTTTGCTCTGGTGTGCTGAGCACTGATATTGTGGCGTGGCACTGATACTGTAGCGCTGCCTTGCTCTGGAATGTCGCTCACTGACACTGTAGCTTTGCCTTGCTCTGGTATGTCGCTCACTGATACTGTAGGGTGGCTTTGCTCTGGTGTGATGCACATTGATACTGCAGTGTGGCATGGCACAGGGGAGCCACAAACTGGTCATTTAGTTTGTGAGGCTGGTGCGGTTGTGTCCTGATTGCTTTGTATGATGAGCGGCTGTGTGTTTTCGGTGGCCACACCGTTGCACAATGCCACCATACCTTGATCTTCCACACTGGTGTCAGAGCTGTTCTGTGTTTGCAGTTGTGTCACACAGGACTGGATGCTTCATCCCGACTAATGTAGCACAAGTGCTGGTGTCTGTGTGATACTTTTGCGGGGGTACCACTCGGGGTCGTGACTCATGAAAACGACCTGCATTGTGCCAAAAGTTGTGAGATAAATGATGTGTGACACTTTGTGCCGTGTGAAAAAAAAAGAAGAAAAAACCAACTTTGTGTTCTGTCACAGATGACTCTGTGATGGAGGAGAGCAGAGAGGCAGCTAGTTGGCTGGCTTAGGGTCACGAGAGGCAGGACTGCGGCTAGACCCAGAGCCCGTGGCTTGCAGATTTTGTTTCAGCGACATCTCTTTGGTAGCCATGTCAGGCGGGGGCGGCTGGAGGGATGATGCAGGAGGAGGAGGGATGGGAGGAGTTGGTTATTTTGGTTATTACATCTTGCATGAACTTGCGGCAGACTGGACGGATCTCCTTGCTCAGCGTTGCGCTGAACATCATGACCTGCTTTTCGTGAGGAGTCATACGGAAGATTTCTTGAACGTCTTTGCGCATGTCTATAGAGGGGAAAAAAAAAAACATTTTACACAAACTTTTACTGACATCACACCAACCGGGGAAACTAATTAACCCCTTAGTGACAGAGCCAATTTGGTACTTAATGACCGAGCCAATTTTTACAATTCTGACCACTGTCACTTTATGAGGTTATAACTCTGGAACGCTTCAACGGATCCTGATGATTCTGAGAATGTTTTTTCGTGACATATTGTACTTCATGTTAGTGGTAACATTTCTTCGATATTACTGGCGATTATTTATGAAAAAAAACGGAAATCTGGCGAACATTTTTAAAATTCTGCAATTTTCAAACTTTTTTATGCCCTTAAATCAGAGAGCTATGTCACAAAAATAGTTAATAAATAACATTTCCCACATGTCTACTTTACATCAGCACAATTTTGGAAACAAATTTTTTTTTGTTAGGGAGTTATAAGGGTTAAAAGTTGACCAGCAATTTCTCATTTTTACAACACCATTTTTTTTTAGGGACCACATCTCATTTGAAGTCATTTTGAGGGGTCTATATGATAGAAAATACCCAAGTGTGACACCATTCTAAAAAGTGCCCCCCTCAAGGTGCTCAAAACCACATTCAAGAAGTTTATTAACCCTTTACGTGCTTCACAGGAACTGAAACAATATGGAGGGCAAAAATAAACATTTAACTTTTTTTTGCAAACATTTTACTTCAGAACCATTTTTTTTTATTTTCACAAGTGTAAAAAAAGAAATTTAACCATAAAGGTTGTTGTGCAGTTTCTCCCGAATACGCCGATACCCCATGTGTGGGGGTAAACCACTGTTTGGGCGCACCGCAGAGCTTGGAAGAGAAGGAGCGCCGTTTGACTTTTTCAATGCAGAATTGGCTGGAATGGAGATCGGACACCATGTCGCGTTTGGAGAGCCCCTGATGTGCCTAAACAGTAGAAACCCCCCACAAGTGATACCATTTTGGAAACTAGACCCCTTAAGGAACTTATCTAGATGTGTGGTGAGCACTTTAAACCCCCAAGTGCTTCACAGAAATTTATAAAGTAGAGCTGTGAAAATAAAAAATCCTTTTTTTTCCCTCAAAAATGATTTTTTATTTTCTCAAGGGTAACAGGAGACATTGGACCCCAAAATTTATTGTGCAATTTATGCTGAGTAGGCCGATACCCCCATATGTGGGGGTAAACCACTGTTTGGGCGCATGGCAGAGCTCGAAAGGGAAGGAACGCCATTTTGGAATGCAGACTTTGATAGAATGGTCTGCGGGCATGATGTTGCGTTTGCAGAGCCCCTGATGTACCTAAACAGTAGAAACCCCCCACAAGTGACCCCATTTTGGAAACTAGACCCCCAAGGAACTTATCTAGATGTGTGGTGAGAACTTTGAATTCCCAAGGGCTTCACAGAAGTTTATAATGCAGAGTTGTGAAAATAAAAAATATTTATTTTTTTTTCCACAAAAAAGATTTTTTAGCCTCCACGTTTTTTTTTTTCACAAGGGTAACAGGAGAAATTGGACCCTAAAAGTTGTTGTCCAATTTATCCCGAGTACGCCGATTCCCCATATGTGGGGGTAAACCACTGTTTGGGCGCACGGCAGAGCTCGGAAGGGAGGGAGCACCATTTGACTTTTTGAGCGCAAAATTGGCTGTGGCGTTTAGAGACCCCCTGATGTACCTAAACAGTGGAAACCCCCCAAATCTAACTCCAACCCTAACCCCAACACACCCCTAACCCTAATGCCAACCCGATCCATAATCCAAATCACAACCTTAACGATAATCACAATCCTAACCCCAAAACAACCATAACCCTAATCAGAACCCTAAATCCAACACACCCCTAATCTGAACCCTAACCTCAAACCTAACCCTAATCCCAATACACCCAATTCCAACCCTAACCTTAACCCTAATCCCAAACGTAACCCTAATGCCAACTCTAACCCTAACTTTAGCTGCAACCCTAGTCCTAACTTTAGCCCCAAACCTAACCCTAGCCCCAACCCTAACCCTAAATTTAGCCCCAACTCTAACCCTAGCCCTAAATTTAGCCCCAACCCTAACCCTAAATTTAGCCCCAACCCTAGCCCTAAATTTAGCCCCAACCCTAGCCCTAAATTTAGCCCCAACCCTAGCCCTAAATTTAGCCCCAACTCCTCTAGCTGCCGACCATTTTCTTACCAAAGGAAGAAGCCAGCGGCCAGGAGAGGACACAGGAGGACCCAGGGACACCGGTAAGTATGATAGGGTTCCCGAATCCCCCTATTTCTCTGTCCTCTGATGTGCGATCACATCAGAGGACAGAGTATTACACATCGCTTTTTTTTTTGTGCGGTCGCCAGTAAACAGTTAATTACAGGCGATCACAAAACAGCTGGTCGGTAAAAACCGACCCCGCTCATGTTCTTTGGGGTCTCGACTACCCCCGACAGCCGAGACCCCAAAGATCTCCCAGGTGCCGGCCGGCGGGCGCAATGCGCCCGCCATTTTTTGGCCGGAAGAAGATGGCGGCGCCCATTGGGAGCCACGAGGAGCACCGGGGCAGACAGGTGAGTATCGGGGGCGATCGGGGACCCCATTTCTCTGTCCTCTGATGTGCGATCACATCGGAGGACAGAGAAATTAAATGGCAAATCGCGGTTTGTTTGTTTTTTGCTACCGCCGGTAAACGGTTAATTACCGGCGATCACAACTCGGGGGTCGGTAAAAAAAAACCCGAATCATGTTCTCTGGGGTCTCGGCTACCCCCGGTAACCGAGACCCCACAGAAAGTCCGACTCTGGGGGGCGCTATTCACTTTTTGCACAGTGCCGTTAATTAACGGCGCTGTGGTTTAAGTACCCTTAACTGCCGCCGTTAAAAAGCGTATCGGCGGTCGTTAAGGGGTTAAATAACGTCCCTTCTCAACACACGCAGTTTTATGTTCGGTGCGGAGGTAGCATGCAGACTCAGGAGGAACGGTAAAACTCAAAAATACAACTCACCCTGCAAAAATGTTGATGGGTAAAAAAAAAAAAAAAATATGATGAGAAAATAAAAAAAAGTGCTAAAATAAAAAATGTCCTAACTCTAAAGGGGTTTGTATAGAACTGCAATAACAACCTACAGAACAGGGGCCGATGCAGATAATCCCCCTAGGGTCCAGTCGTGGTTGTATTACGCAGACCCCCATGACGAGGAGACGAGCCGTCACTCACCTAACTGCTCCAACATCTTGTCACATTCGTCCAAGATAAAGTGTTTGATGTGTTTGAGATTCAGGGTCTTGCCTCTTGCCAGGGCTAGGATTCGGCCCGGGGTGCCCACCACAATATGGGGACAGCTCTTTTTAATCATATCCTCGTCCTTCTTAATAGCAAGGCCGCCAAAGAACACTGCCACCTGGGAGGAACAAAATAATGGACGGTGATGAGAAGGACTATGCTAGAAAGTTCAGATTGGAAAGTCAGTGGGATTTGTTGTATGTTACGGCCTAACTTTGGGGGACCCTGACCCAAACCTAACAGATATATATGTCTGGGTATAGAGATTCGAGCAAGGACCTTATTGAGTAAATCCATCCCACTGGGAGAAACTGTGGAGACCCCTATAAATATATGTCCTATAACAACCACCAGGATGAAGGAACATCTAGGAAAGTCTGACCCTTCTGATGACAGGACGTCCTTCAGCCTGGGATACAACAGCTGGACCGGGGACCGGATACAACCTTTACTATCAGCATAAATTCCTCTACGAGTCGGTCACGCGTCCCACAAAGACCCGATAAGAACATCCTAAATGTGGCAGCATGGGGGACAATCTGTGGACAGGATGTGGAGATTACCTTGACGGACGGCATGTATTTGGAGAATCGCTCGTACTCTTTGCTGATCTGGAAGGCCAGCTCTCTGATGTGACACATGACTAACACGGAAACCTGTAAGACAAGATGAGACCCCTGTTTGAGCCCCTGAGCCATTACATCGTCACACATTTCTCTCGGGTTGGAGATTTCTACCATCAGACGTCTGAATGCTGCCTTGGTGGCACGGTGCTCGGGAACGAAGCTCAGGAGGAGGTCGGGGAGATATTTGCAGACCATTACCTGTCCGGTGATCGGTTCCAGCTGCTGTAACGTGGCCAAGACAAACACTGCGGTTTTCCCCATCCCCGACTTTGCCTGGCACAGGATGTCCATGCCCAGGATGGCTTGGGGGATGCACTCGTGTTGTACTGCCGAAGCAAAAAGAAATCAGGTCAGATATAAAAAAAACATGAAGCAACGTGATCTCCTCTGCCCCCTCGTAGACTCGGCAGCAACATGTCCTTCCCGCAATATTTTCCCTCTCACCTTCTGACGGATGCTCGAAGCCACAGTCCACAATGGCCCGAAGCAACTCGGGTTTTAGGAGAAAATCTCTGAATCCGGAGCTGTGGATGGACACGTAGGATCCCTTCATCTCCTTCTTGGGGGCAATGTCCGGAGCGTCGCCCCCGGTCTGGTTGTCGACCTCGTCGTCTTCATAGTCCAGGAGCTCGTTGTCCACGTCGGTTTCTGCCATGATTCTCCTGAAAGATCTGAGACACGAGGAAGCAGCGGATTACACAGGGACGGAGGGATCTCGTCACCACAGGACAGATATTTACACAGGGATCAGCTCCTGCACACGTCCCATCCGAAAGGTCAGGATCTTATTAACACCGGCACGTCTCGAGGATGGTGCAGCAAGAGACGTGCCCCACTCAGGAAAAAAGACCTTTGGAAAAGCTGCAACCATTATGGCCCGGACTACACAAGTAAACGATTACTTATCCCAGTGATCTCTGTGCTCCTGACCGGCAACGTCCCCATAACCTCATCCACATCCTCTCAGCCTATGTATGACCGACATCCAGTGTCTATAACTGTGTAAGAAAGTGCAGTGGATGGCTCTGTCCTATAGGGGGGGCCACAGCAGAGGCCGGGACGCCACACTAGAGGCCGGAACGCCACACGGCAGAGGTTTCTTTACAGCGGGTGCCTGTGGTGGTCGGATTCCTCGGCATCCATCCTGATAGCGGCCACTTAATGAGCCCGACATTGGCCACAAACTAAAGGTACCTTCACACGAAACGACTTTGTAACGATATCGCTAGCGATCCGTGACGTTGCAGCGTCCTGGATAGCGATATCGTTTAGTTTGACACGCAGCAGCGATCAGGATCCTGCTGTGATGTCGCTGGTCGCTGAATAAAGTCCAGAACTTTATTTGGTCGTCCGATCGCCGTGTATCGTTGTGTTTGAAAGCAAAAGCAACGATACCAGCGATGTTTTACACTGGTAACCAGGGTAAACATCGGGTTACCAAGCGCAGGGCCGCGCTTAGTAACCCGATGTTTACCCCGGTTACCAGCGTAAAAGTAAAAAAAAAACAAACAGTACATACTCACCTGCGCGTCCCCCAGCGTCTGCTTCCTGACACTTACTGAGCGCCGGCCCTAAAGTGAAAGCACAGCGGTGACGTCACCGCTGTGCTGTTAGGGCCGGAGCTCAGTCAGTGTCAGGAAGCGGACGCTGGGGGACGCGCAGGTGAGTATGTACTGTTTGTTTTTTTTACTTTTACGCTGGTAACCAGGGTAAACATCGGGTTACTAAGCGCGGCCCTGCGCTTAGCAACCCGATGTTTACCCTGGTTACCCGGGGACCTCGGCATCGTTGGTCGCTGGAGAGCGGTCTGTGTGACAGCTCCCCAGCGATCAAACAGCGACGCTGCAGCGATCGGCATCGTTGTCGCTATCGCTGCAGCGTCGCTTCATGTGAAGGTACCTTAAGGCGAAGGTCTAGAGCTCGCCACACAAACATTAAGCCCCTCACAAAGCTCCTTCCACGGGAAACTAAAAACCCTACGGCTCTCACTTTGGAGACACAAAAACAATTTTTTTTTTAACCTGACCACTCTGAACATGGGACCTAGTCCTGTAGTGATGATCTCCTACTGATAAAACACTGATTGTATTGAAACTACAACAAGCAGCCCAGTAAGGCTACTTTCACATTAGCGTTGTGCACTGCACGTCGCAATGTGACGTTGCAGCGCACCGACGCATACTGTGGAAGCGCCGCACAACGGGGGCAGCGGATGCTGTTTTTCAACGCATCCGCTGCCCCATTGTGAGGTGCGGGGAGGAGGGGGCAGAGTTACGGCCGCGCATGCGCGGTCGGAAATGCTGGACACGACGCACCAAAAAAAATTACATGCAACGTTTTTTAGTGGCGACGGTCCGACGCAACAGTCGCACGACAGTTGCGACGTGTGGCAATGCGTCGCACTGCATCGCTAATGCAAGTCAATGGAGAAAAAACGCATCCTGCAAGCACTTTTGCAGGATGCGTTTTTTCTACAAAACGACGCATAGCGACGGCCCCCCACATCATGCTACTCTCGGATTACATAGCAGAAATCTGCTGACAGATTCCCTTGAAGCAGTGTGGGGGGGGGGGGGGGCTCCATCCACAGGAACTTGCACTGATCACTTTACCCCCCCATTACGACCATCGCTCCATTCATTCATTCCTTACGGGGCTGCTGGAAATAACGCAGCGTTCTCATAGGTGTGAACAGGGAGACGGTCAGGCACGATGCTCCGTACTAACGGGGGTGACAGTGACCTTTCTGCAGACGGGTGCAGACCCCCGACAATCTATTATTTACCCCCTATCCCGAGGCACATTGGTGCGTACCCCCGACAATCTGTTATGCCTAACCTTAGGCGGCTGGGTACAGACTCCCGACAATCTGATACCCCCTATCCTGAGGCACATGGGTGCGGATCCCCGACTCTATTAGTTACCCCCTATCCCGAGGCAGATGGGTGCGGACCCCCAACAATCTGCTACCCCCTATCCTGAGGCAGATGGGTGCGGACCCCCGACAATCTGTTACCCCCTATACTGAGGCAGATGGGTGAGGACCCCGACAATCTGCTACCCCATATCATGAGGCAGATGGGTGAAGACCCCCGACATGCTGTTACGCCCTATCCTGAGGCAGATGGGTGCGGACCCCCGACAATCTGTTACCCCCTATACTGAGGCAGATGGGTGAGGACCCCGACAATCTGCTGCCCCCCATCCTGAGGCAGATGGGTGAAGACCCCCGACATGCTGTTACGCCCTATCCTGAGGCAGATGGGTGCAGACCCCCGACAAGGTTACCCCCTATCCTGAGGCTGATGGGTGAGGACCCCCAACAATCTGTTACGCCCAATCCTGAGTCAGATGGGTGCAGACCCCCGACAATTGTTACGTCCTATCCTGAGGCAGATGGGTGAGGACCCCCGACAATCTGCTATCCCCTATCCTGAGGCAAATGGGTGCAGACCCCCGACAATCTATTATCCCCAATCCTGAGGCAGATGGGTGAGGACCCCTGACAATCTGCTACCCCCTATCCTGAGGCAGATGGGTGCAGACCCCCAACAATCTGTTACCCCTATCCTGAGGCAGATGGGTGAGGACCCCCGACAATCTGTTACCTCCTATCCTGAGGCAGATGGGTGAGGACCCCCAACAATCTGCTACCCCCTATCCTGAGGCAGATGGGTGCAGACCCCCGACAATCTATTATCCCCAATCCTGAGGCAGATGGGTGAGGACCCCTGACAATCTGCTACCCCCTATCCTGAGGCAGATGGGTGCAGACCCCCAACAATCTGTTACCCCCTATCCTGAGGCAGATGGGTGAGGACCCCCGACAATCTATTATCCCCAATCCGGAGGCAGATGGGTGAGGACCCCAGACAGTCTGCTACCCCCTATCCTGAGGCAGATGGGTGAGGACCCCCGACAATCTGCTACCCCCTATTCTGAGGCAGATGGGTGAGGACCCCCGACAATCTGTTACCCCCTATCCTGAGGCAGATGGATGCAGACCCCCGACAATCTGTTACCCCCTATCCTGAGGCAGATGGGTGAGGACCCCCGACAATCTGTTACCCCCTATCCTGAGGCAGATGGGTGAGGACCCCGACAATCTGTTACCCCCTATCCTGAGGCAGATGGGTGAGGACCCCCGACAATCTGCTACCCCCTATCCTGAGGCAGACGGGTGAGGACCCCCGACAATCTGTTACCTTCTATCCTGACGCAGATGGGTGAGGACCCCGACAATCTGTTACCCCCTATCCTGAGGCAGATGGGTGAGGACCCCCGACAATCTGTTACCCTCTATCCTGAGGCAGACGGGTGAGGACCCCAATAATCTGTTACCCCCTATCCTGAGGCAGACGGGTGAGGACCCCCGACAATATGTTACCCCTTATCCTGAGGCAGATGGGTGAGGACCCCCAACAATCTGCTACCCCCTATCCTGAGGCAGATGGATGCAGACCCCGACAATCTGTTACCCCCTATTCTGAGGCAGATGGGTGAGAACCCCCGACTATCTGCTACCCCCTATCCTGAGGCAGACGGGTGAGGACCCCAGACAATCTGTTACCTTCTATCCTGACGCAGATGGGTGAGGACCCCGACAATCTGCTACCCCCTATCCTGAGGCAGATGGGTGAGGAACCCGACAATCTGCTACCCCCCATCCTGACGCAGATGGGTGAGAACCCCCGACAATCTGCTACCCCCTATCCTGACGCAGATGGGTGAGGACCCCGACAATCTGCTACCCCCCATCCTGACGCAGATGGGTGAGAACCCCCGACAATCTGCTACCCCCTATCCTGACGCAGATGGGTGAGCACCCCGACAATCTGCTACCCCCTATCCTGACGCAGATGGGTGAGGACCCCGACAATCTGTTACCCCCTATCCTGAGGCAGATGGGTGAGGACCCCCGACAATCTGCTACCCCCTATCCTGACGCAGATGGGTGAGGACCCCGACAATCTGTTACCCCCTATCCTGAGGCAGATGGGTGAGGACCCCGACAATCTGCTACCCCCTATCCTGACGCAGATGGGTGAGGACCCCGACAATCTGTTACCCCCTATCCTGAGGCAGATGGGTGAGGACCCCCGACAATCTGCTACCCCCTATCCTGAGGCAGACGGGTGAGGACCCCCGACAATCTGTTACCTTCTA